>NW_026734336.1:0-356299 GCF_949786415.1 Peromyscus eremicus | reverse complement strand
GAAGAGTGCTCTTTTCTCAAAAGCAGAGTGTGGTTCTTTTAAAGCAAGCTAGTGTTTGATTCCCATTCATAAAAGGAGTTGAATCACATGTAGTTTCTGGTCCTATGAACAGGAGTTGTTTTCTGGTTAGGAAAGTCACTATTGCGCTCCCATTTCCATACACAGTGCACCTAGCACTCACATCTGTTCCCAGCAAGTACAGTGTATTGGACTGAACAGAAGCTACTGTACTTGTCAGTTTCCTAAGCAGAGTTTAACCAGATATGGCCCGTGTGTAGAAAGCACAGTTCTTTTGTTCTGAAGAAGCACACTGTTCTGGCCTTATAGCTAACAGAGTAGAGTAGGAGAATGCTATTTTCTCAAAAGCAGAGTGTGTTTCTTGTAAGGCGAGGTGTGTTTGATTCCCATTCATAATTGGAGTTGAATCACATGCAGGTTCAGGTTCTACAAGCAAGAGTTGTTTTATGGTTTGGAAAGTCACTATTGTGCTCCCATTGCCATAAAAAAGTGCAAATAGCACTTGTGTCTGTTCCCAGCAAGTACAGTGTGTTGGACTGGAGAGTAGCTACTGTTCTTGTCAGTTTCCTAAGCAGAGTTGAACTAGATATGGCTCGTTTGTGTAGGAAGAACAATTCTATTGTTCTGAGCAAGCTCACTGTTTTGGCATTAAAGGAAACACAGTAGAGTAGAAGAGTGCTCTTTTCTCAAAAGCAGAGTGTGTTTCCTGTAAGTCGAGCTAGTGTTTGATTCCCATTGATAAATGGAGTGGAATCACATGCAGTTTCTGGTCCTACGAGCAAGAATTGTTTTCTGGTAAGAAGAGTCACTATTGTGCTCTCATTGCCATACACAGTGCAAATAGCACTCGCGTCTGTTCCCAGCAAGTACAGTGTATTGGACTGGAGAGTAGCTACTGTTTTTGATAGTTTCCTAAGCAGAGTTGAACTAGATATGGCTCGTGTGTAGGTACCACAGGTATTTTGTTCTGAGCAAGCTCACTGTTCTGGCCCTATAGGAAACACAGTAGAGTATATGAGTGCCCTTTTCTCAAAAGCAGAGTGTGTTTCTCGTAAGGCAAGCTAGTGTTTGATTCCCATTCATAAACAGAGTTAAATCACATGTAGTATGGTCCTACAAGCAAGAGTTATTTTCTGGTTAGGAATGTCACTATTGTGCTCTCATTGCTCTCCACAGTGCAATTAGCACTCACGTCTGTTCCCAGCAAGTACAGTGTATTGTACTGGAGAGTAGCTTCTGTTCTTTCACTTTCCTAAGCAGAGATGCACTAGATATGGCTTGTGTTTGTAGGAAGCACAGTTCTTTTGTTCTGAGCAAGCTTACTGTTCTGGCCCTAAGGAAATAAAGTAGAGTAGAAGAGTGCTCTTTTTTTCAAAAACAAAGTGTGTTTCTTGTAAGGCGAGCTAGTGTTTGATTCCCATTCATAAAAGGAGTTGAATCACATGCACTATCTGGTCCTAGGAGCAAGAGTTGTATTCTGCTTAGGACAGTCACTATTGTGCTCCAATTGCCATACACAGTGCAAATAGCACTCTCATCGGTTTCTAGCAAGTATAGTGTATTGGACTAGAAAGTAGCTACTTTTCTTGTCAGTTTCCTAAGCAGAGTTGAATTAGATATGGCTCCTGATTGTAGGAAGAACAGTTTTTTGTTCTGAGCAAGCTCACTGTTCTGGCCCTATAGGAAATAGAATAGAGTAGAAGAGTGCTCTTTTCTCAAAAGCAGAGTGTGTTTCTTGTAAGGTGATCTAGTGTTTGATTCCCATTCATAAAAGTAGTTGAATCACATGCAGTTTCTGGTCCTACGAGCAAGAGTTGTTTTCTGTTTAGGAAAGTCACTATTGTGCTTCCATTTCCATATACAGTGCACATAGTACTCGCCTCTGTTGCAGCAAGTACTGTGTATTGGACTGAAGAGAAGCTACTGTTCATGGCAGTTTCCTGAGCAGAGTTGAATCAGATATGGTCTGTGTGTGTAGGAAGCACAGTTCTTTTGTTCTGAGCAAGATAACTGTTCTGGCCATATAGTTAACAGAGTAGAGTAGGAGAGTGCTCTTTTCTCAAAAGCAGAGTGTGTTTCTTGTAAGGCGAGCTAATGCTTGATTCCCATTCATAAAAGGAGTCAAATCACATGTAGTTTCTGGTCTTATGAAAAAGAGTTGTTTTCTGGTTAGGAAAGTCACTATTGTGCTCCCATTGTCATACACAGTACACATAGCACTCACATCTGTTTCCAGCAAGTACAGTGTGTTGGACTGAAGAGGAGCTACTGTTCTTGTCAGTTTCCTAAGCAGAGATGCACTAGATATGGCTTGTGTGTAGGAAGCACAGTTTTTTTGTTCTGAACAAGCTCACTCTACTGACCCTATAGAAAACACATTAGAGTAGATGAGTGCACTTTTCTCAAAAGCAGAGTGTGTTTCTTGTAATGCGAGCTAGTGTTTGATTTCCATTCATAAAAGGTGTTGAATCTCATGCAGTTTCTACTCTTACAAGCAAGAGTTGCTTACTGGTTAGGAAAGTCATGATTGTGCTCCCATTGACATACTCAGTACAAATCGCATTCGCGTCTTTTCCCAGCAAGTGAAGTGTATTATACTGGAGAGTAGCTACTGTTCTTGTCAGTTTTCTAAGCAGAGTTGAACTAAATATGGCTCGTGTCTGTAGGAAGCACACTTCTTTTGTTCTGAGCGTGCTCACTGTTCTGGCCCTATAGGAAATACAGTAGACTGAAAGAGTGCTCTTTTCTTAAAAGCTGAGTGGGTTTCTTGTAAGGTGAGCTAGTATTTTTCCCCAATCATAAACTGAGTTGAATCACATGCCATTTCTGTTCCTTCGAGCAAGAGTTGTTTTCTGATAAGGAAAGTGACTACTGTGCTCCCTTTGCCATACACAGTACAAACAGCACTCACGTCTGTTCCCAGCAAGTACAGTATATTGGACCGAAGAGAAGCTACTGTTTTTGTCAGTTTCCTAAGTAGAATTGAACCAGATATGGCCCGTGTGTAGGAGGCACAGTTCTTTTATTCTGAGCAATCTCACTGTTCTGGCATTATAGGAAAAAGTGTAGAGTAGAAGAGTGTTTTTTTCTCATAGGCAGAGTGTGTTTCTTGTAAGACAAGCTAGTGTTTGATTCCCATTCATAAAAGGAGTTGAATCACATGCACTTTCTGGTCCTAGGAACAAGAGTTGTATTCAGGTTAGGACAGTCACTATTGTGGTCCCATTTCCATACACAGTGCAAATAGCACTCTTGTCTGTTTCTAGCAAGTATACTGTATTGGATTGGAGAGAAGCTATTTTTCTTGTCAGTTTCTTATGCAGAGTTTAACTAGATATGGCTCGTGTGTGTAGGAAGAACAGTTTTTTTGTTCTGAGCAAGCTCACTGTTCTGGCCCTATAGGAAATAGAATAGAGTAGAAGAGTGCTCTTTTCTCAAAAGCAGAGTGTGTTTCTTGTAAGGTGAGCTAGTGTTTGATTCTCATTCATAAAATGAGTTGAATCACATGCAGTTTCTGGTCCTATAAGTAGAAGTTGTTTTCTGGTTATGAAAGTCACTATTGCGCTCCTATGTACATACATACATACAGTGTACATAGCACTCGCCTCTGTTCCCAGCAAGTAGTGTTTTGGACTGAAGAGAAGCTACTGTTCTTGTCAGTTTCCAAAGCAGTGTTTATGGTGATATTTTATTTGTATTAAAATGTTATTTGTATGTTAATAAATAAAGTTGCCCGGGGGTCAGAGCTGTTAGCAAGCCATAGGAAAGCAGGGCAGTGGTGGCATGTACTTGTAATCCCAGCACTTGGTATGCAGAGCTGGGTAAGTCTCTGTGTGTTCAGGGATACAGCCATTATTGGACACACATGCCTTTAATCTCAATACCAAGCAAGGAAAACCTGGAGGCCTATCCAGACAGGCCGTGATGAGGCGGTCATGTGGTTGGGTTTACAACCAATGAGAAGGCAGAACAGGAACACTATATAAAGACATTAACACAGGGGTAGTGAGTTCGGAGAGGTAGGACCACTGCAGGAGGAAGGGTAAGGTTTTAGCTCTTAGTTCTGACCTCTTGGCTTTCTTCTTTGCATTGGTTCTGTGTTTCTTATTTAATAAGAAGGTTGGTTACATCTACATTTGGCGCCCAACCTGACAAGAATCCATTAATAACCGTTTGGCTTGGCTTGGCTTGGCGGCAGGTCCAGTTTCCGGCCTGGGCAGCCCGGCTGCCTAGCTCGGGCTCAGGCCTGACTGACCCGCAGCTGGAGCTACTTGCAACTGCTACAAACAACTCAGGCCTGCCCTGCCGAATAGGGCCATACCCGTAAAGCAAAGGCTTGACTCGGCTCAAGCGGCTACTCTTTCTTTCCCTCTCTCTCTCTCTCTCTCTCTCTCTCTCTCTCTCTCTCTCTCTCTTTCTCTCTCTCTCTGGATTCACACCTCGAACACCAGGAA
This sequence comes from Peromyscus eremicus, assembly GCF_949786415.1. Classification (NCBI taxonomy): domain Eukaryota; kingdom Metazoa; phylum Chordata; class Mammalia; order Rodentia; family Cricetidae; genus Peromyscus; species Peromyscus eremicus. The sequence continues at coordinate 351,827 of NW_026734336.1, read as the reverse complement.
GCTGTTTTGAAATTCCCTGGGATTCTACTGTTCTACCCAGACTTGGTAAGTCAATTAACATATCTATTTAAAAGAGAATTTTTTTTTCTACATTAAAAAAAATCGGCTTTATGTGTGCATTGGAAGAAAATTGGACTTTGTTTGAAATTTTAGGCACTCTGACAATGGAACAACTATATGAAAAGGTTAATATTGATCGAATTATTCAGTTTATTACTTTTCTTATCCTCATTTTACTATTTAAAAAGATAGTCAATTTAAGTGCCAGGATAACAGTCTTAGAAAAACCTATTAAACTGGTAAAAATGAATTATAGAGAAATTCAAACTCAGACAGAAGAAATAAACAGTGAAGTTGTTTCAAAATTGGATCATAAGTTTACAGAAAGAAAGCCAGTTTTCACACAATCACCCTTAATTTATCCAGTAGCGGTACAGCAGCTACCTCATGAAGAGAATGAACAAAATACTTGGGCTCCAATTAAAATGTTAGACTTACGAAGATTTAAGGAGGCAATAGCATCTTATGGCATGCACTCCCCATATGTAAAGCAAATGTGAAACAACTGGTCAACTAGTAATAAGATTATACCAAAGGACTGGCAGGAATTGACACAGGCTGTTCTTGAACCTGGACAACATCTCCAGTGGAAAATGTGGTTCAATAATGAGGCTAAAAATATAGAAAAACAATGGAGGGATAGCGGAATACAAGTCTGTCAGGATCAACTTATTGGAGAAGGCCAATATGCTTCAGTAGAAACACAAAGTTTATATGATGTCCAAACCCTAGTTCTATGTTGAACTGCAGCTTTGAATGCATGGGACAGAGTTGAAGAACCAGGAAAAAAAACTGAGTCATTTACAAAGGTTATACAGGGCCCAAAAGAATCTTTCACAGATTTCTTACAAAGATTGACTTCAGCAGTACAGAAAATGGTCCCGAATTCAGAGGCTAGTCAGATAATAATTGAATCTTTGGCCTTTGAGAATGCAAATGCAGCATGCAAAAGGATAATCAGGCCATTAAAGGCAAGATCTGCACCTTTGGAAGATTGGATTAGAGATACAGTTAATGTTGAGGCTTGTGACCATGATGATATGTGGGTAGGAAAAGCAATTTCAAAAGGCTTGAGCAATGTTAGATGTTTTGGATGTGGAAAGCAAGGACATTTGAAAAGGGATTGTAAACAGGTCATTCCTAGAAACAATGTTTCTTCAAGGAACAATGGCAACAGAATGCCCCTTCCTTCTGGAGTATGCAGAAGGTGTGGTAAGGGAAAACACTGGACCAACGAATGTAGATCAACAAGGGACAGACAGGGTAATCCTCTGCCTCGAGCTTCGGGAAACTCCCAGAGGGGCCTCAGGCAGGCCCCCACAGTAAATCCAGTTCAAACCTTTCCTGCAGTTGTAGAGGAAACCCCTACTCAAAGCAACTAAATAACCAAATGTCTATAGGAATAAATCATGTTAGTCGAGATGATGAAACAGAGAAAATAGGGAATTCAGGAAAAAACATAAAGAAAATTTTTTGGCAAACTTCTATTAATGAACAAAGACCAAAACTAACAATAAAAATAAATGGTGTTTTGTTGTCTGGTCTGGTAGACACAGGTGCTGACATTACCATAATTTCACCAGAATGTTGGCATCCAACTTGGCCTCTTCAGGAGGTAAACGTTCAACTGTTAGGAATTGGGACATTATCTCGAGTGAAACAAAGTGCAAGATGGCTTGAATGTATAGGTCCAGAAGGACAGAAAGGAAAATTAAAACCATATATGGCTAACATAGCTATGAACCTGTGGGGTAGAGATTTGTTACAACAATGGAATACTCAGATTAATATCCCTCCAATCTCAGAAACAAATCATAAATTAGTACATGTTTCTGAGAGAAATATTAAAAGATATTATTCTAATGAGTGCTCACCAGCCATCCATGTCATACAAGAACAGGGCACAATTGATAATTTTCCAAAAACACCAACAGCTCTACCTTTAAAATGGTCAATAGATAAGCCTGTATGGGTTCAGCAATGGCCTTTAACAACAGAGAAACTCCAGGCTTTACAAGAGCTGGTGGAAGAACAGTTAAATGCTCATCATATTGAAGAATCAACCAGCCCTTGGAATTCTCCTGTATTTGTTGTTAAAAAAAATCTGGTAAATGGAGAATGGTAACAGACCTTAGAGCAATTAACAAAGTAATTCAGCCAATGGGCTCTTTACAATCTGGAATTCCTTTGCCTACTCTGTTACCAAAAGGATGGCCTCTCATAGATATTGATTTAAAAGACTGTTTCTTTTCAATACCGTTACAAGAAAAAGACAGAGAAAGATTTGCTTTCACAGTGCCTACTTATAATAATTCTCAACCGGTTAAAAGATTTCAATGGAGGGTTCTCCCACAGGGAATGTTGAATAGCCCAACTTTGTGCCAATATTTTGTAAAACAGCCATTAGAAATGGTACGTAAAAAATTTCCTAAATCTATAATTTATCATTATATGGATGATATTTTATTAGCTGACTCAAATGCAGATACTTTAGAAAGAATGTTTGAAGAAGTAAAGAAAATTTTGCCTTGCTGGGGTTTACAAATTGCCCCTGAAAAGATACAAAGAGGAGATTCTATTAATTATTTAGGATATAAAATAGAACTTCGAAAAATTAGACCTCAAAAGGTGCAAATTAGGAGAGATAGACTACAGACTCTTAATGACTTTCAAAGATTATTTGGAGACATTTCTCATTTAAGAACTATTGTTGGGGTAAAAAATGATGAACTGAATAATTTGTTTAAAACCTTAGAAGGTGATAAGGACTTGAACAGTCCAAGAGAATTATCACCTGAAGCTGAGAAAGAATTGGCCTTGGTAGAAAAGAAAGTACATGAAGGGCACGTAGATCGTATTGATCCAAAGCTGGATTGAATTTTGGTTATTTTACCTTCTAGGCATTCTCCAACAGGAATATTAATGCAAAGGGAAGATATTATATTAGAATGGATATTTTTACCAAATAAACCAAATAAAAAATTAAAAACTTATGTAGAAAAAATCTCTGACTTGATTTGGAAAGGAAAATTGAGACTTCGTCAGTTAGCAGGAATAGACCCAGAAGAAATTGTTGTACCTTTAACTAAGGAGGATATTGAAAAATTATGGATAGAAAATGAAGCTTGGCAAAAAGCTTGTAGTAATTTTTTTTGGGAGAAATTAACAGCAAATATCCCAAAAGTAATAGAATTGATCTTATAAAGAGAGCTGATTGGATCTTGCCTCAAATTGTGAGGAAAAAACCCATATCTGGAGTTCGTACATTTTATACAGATGCCAACAAACAAGGAAAGGCAGGTTACAAATCAGAAAATTTAAGTAGAGTGGTTCAAAGTGCTTATAATTCAGTTCAAAAATCAGAATTGTATGCTATTCTGTTGGTATTAATGGATTTTCAGAACCTCTCAATGTAGTAACTGAATCTCAGTATGCTGAAAGAGTAGTATTACATATTGAGACTGTAGAATTTATCCACGATACTTCAGAATTAACTTCATTATTTATTCAATTACAAGATACAATCAGAAAAAGGAGTCATCCTTTATATATAACTCACATCTGATCCCATACTGGTCTGCCAGGCCCTCTAGCACAAGGCAATGATGAGATTGATAAATTATTGATAGGAAATGTGCTGGAGGTCTCAGAATTTCATAAAAAACATCATGTAAATAGTAAAGGTTTAAAAAAAGATTTTTTCATAACCTGGCAACAAGCCAAAGAAATAGTAAAGAAATGTCCTACTTGTTCCTTCTACAATCAAACGCCATTACCAGCAGGATGTAACCCAAAGGGTACTCAGAGGAATGAAATCTGGCAGATGGACGTGTTTCAGTTTGCAGAATTTGGAAAATTGAAATATGTACACCACACTATTGATACTTATTCAGGATTTCAGTGGGCAACTGCTTTGAGTTCTGAAAAAGCTGATTCTGTAATCACTCATTTGCTAGAAGTTATGGCCATCATGGGTATACCTGCACAAATCAAAACTGATAATGCTCCATCATATGTCTCTGTTAAAATGAAACAGTTTTTTGCTTATTATAATATAAACCATATTACAGGTCTACCACATAATCCTACAGGTCAAGCAGTTATAGAATGATCAAACAGAACTCTAAAGGATATGCTAAATAAACAGAAAGGAGTAACAAAAACCCCCAGAAATAGACTACATAATGCTCCATTAACTTTGAATTTTCTCAGTGCCAATGAGTAAGGAACAACAGCTGCAGAGAGACATTGGATAATAGAAAAAACTACAGAATTAAATCAACCTATATACTTTAAGGATGTGCTGACCTCAGAATGGAAACCAGGGTATGTATTACATTGGGGACGAGGTTTTGCTTTTATTTCTACAGGAGAAGATAAGCTGTGGGTACCATCAAAATTGATAAAGGTTCGATTCGAACAAGAGAGACCTCTTAATTAGAGGAGGTGATAGTTCATCAACTATCATGAACATCCAATTTAAACTAACTTACACCAGTAACATATGCCTTTTCATTTAATCAGATAATAACTTGCCAAAAAAGGAACATGCCCAATAAACCTTGGGGAAAGGATTTTGTTTTTGTCTTTTAGGAGAATGAAGGTTAAGGAATCTGAAGAACACTGGACAAATGACACAACTGAAGAAAAGGGACAAATCGTCTATCCTAAGAAACAGAGTGAAGTGACATATGGGTATGTTATCTAAAAAATTATATGTCTTCCTAAATGTTTGTTTCTGCTTTTCTTTAAAGATTTAACACTATGTAACTTCTAATAGTCCCAGTTCAATTAAAATTTAAAGCTGACTTTGGAGTTGGATAATGGCTCGCTCCTTCTTTAAACTCAAGCATGTTGTTAAAAGGAAAATACAGACTGCCTGTATCATGCCAGAGGAAAAGAGCCATCTTCTGCTATGGGACAGGAGAAAAGCCAAATTAATTAAGGGACTATTCTATTACTAATCTCAACTCTTTGATTCTATTCTGATTCTTTAATCTTTTCTTAAATTATGAAATTTATACCAAAATTTACAAGATTAATATATATATAGATATATATACATTTTAAACTTTGTTAAGATATAAATGGTCACATAGAGTATTAACTAATTCTAAAAAGCCACATATATAGTCTTTGTGTTCTAGTCTCTTATCAGTTTTTTGCAGGAAATCACGGTCAGGCCTAACATCAACTGAAGTCTCCAGGAAGAAGATGGGGCCCCACAACAACAACAATTCCACGTGGACAATAATAACATCACTAAGCTGACAAACATCATCTACAGATTAGCTTTGAACTACAAAGTGCTCAGAGCAATTTTGAGAGCGCTAGCTGAGGTGATCCAGTCTCAAAGACTACTTGAATAAGGATTTGAGATAAACCCTGAACTTTGGCATTATACACAGACTGGATAATGAAGGATATTGTTACCTTTCCTAGAATTTGACAATTAACCTAAAATTTTTCTTTCAGGATAAAGATAACTTCGCCCATACCCAGCAGGAAGCAATTTCAAGAATACGATGCCCACATTCCTAAAGAGGTGGTGTGGGGTGGTTTGTTTTTTTTGGTCTTTTAGGTCTTTTAATGGGTTTTGGGTCTGGGATAATTTTCATTGATTAGGGGGGTTGGTTACAAGTTGTTGTAAAGGGTGAGGATAAGGGCTAAGCAAAGGAGATTAGATTTAAGGTTCTTATTAAAAAAAAGGGAAAGAAAGAAAGAAAAAAATGTAAATACTTTATATTGGATTGGATTGTTCTATATTGTATAAAAATTATATATATTGAAATTGATATTATTAGAAAATGCTATATGTATATTTCTAATTGTACTGTTCATTTAACAATGTAATGCAATTTTCTAATCCTTGAATGTTGTTATTACCAACTATTAGGATATAAAGAAATGAAAGTTAGTAGTTAGACATTATAATAGAACTTGTAGTTATATTAGGTATGTTTTCAAGATTGAGTAGATATATTTTGGATAGACAGGTTATCTTCAAACCCTTCAGAGATCTACAGAATATGGCATTTAAAATGTTTTAATAACTTAGAAAAATTTTCTTTTTTGTTATTACTATGAGACATGTCGGCTCCTGACAGTACCAATCTACTTCAGAGGTAATATGGGCATTAAAAAAACTGTAATTGGAGTTAACTTTCATTGTAGCAAAAGTTAGCCACTGGACAACAACGTATCCTCGAATCAACTGCTGACGAACAGGACAGACAAGACACGAAACAAAGGACTACTGATTCTTGTCAAAACAAGTGTGGTTATGGCTTTATCAAAAGGCATCTTCTGAGGCCAGGACAATATGGCACCATCCCTGAAGTGGCCTTCGTAATCCGGGAAAGGTACAGTGCCCTTTTCTTTGAAGGCAGCTGAACAGGCAGTGTGCCGATGGCTTCTGATGTGCAATGGGGAGGTAGCTGAAACAGTTATTCTTGAAGAGTAATTAAGCTCACACCTCTCAACAGAAGAATGGCATTTAATAGAGGGATGAGGAGAAGAACGGGATGCTGAAATGAAGCCACATACACACATAGCCAAGAATAATGGACAGCTGAATTAAAAAATCATCAACAATTTCCAGAATTTAAAATCCTGAATCATGACATGAAACTAGTGGAATTCAGGTATTTCTGGTATATAGACTGCTCTCACCCAATGTGAGGTTGAACTGTTGACCTTGTGTACATTCTACTTCACAAATGAGTCTGTCAGATACACTAAGCCTATAGGCTGAAGATGATGCCCCAACACTGCGAAGAAACCTCAGATGATTGTCCAGGCAGCTGGCTGTTTCTGTCAACTCACAAGTTTTTGGAAGTTGCTTGCATATACTTACTGTTTTTATTTTTTTTTTGTTAGCTAATACTATTTCCTTCTTGGGTCTCTGAGGGAGTTGAAGATTAGTTAGTTGTAGTTGACGATTAATTAGGATAGAAAGTGAATTAGATACAATAGAATAGATAATGGAATTATTTTCTCTGAATTTGTCAAATACAAATGAACTAGACATTGTTTAGGTATTTATTACTTGTATATATTGTATATAGTTATTGTACTTTTGTATATAGTTTTTCTTATGTTAGTTATAAGCTTTTTCTTTTTTCCTTTTCATTAAAATAGAAAAGGGGAAATATGGTGATATTTTATTTGTATTAAAATATTATTTGTATGTTAATAAATAAAGTTGCCCGGGAATCAGAGCTATTAGCAAGCCATAGGAAAGCAGGGCAGTGGTGGCGTATACTTGTACTCCCAGCACTTGGTATGCAGAGCTGGGTGAGTCTCTGTGTGTTCAGGGATACAGCCATTATTGGACACACATGCCTTTAATATCAATACCAAGCAAGGAAAACCTGGAGGCCTATCCAGACAGGCCGTGACGAGGCGGTCATGTGGTTGGGTTTGCAACCAATGAGAAGGCAGAACAGGAACACTATATAAAGACATTAACACAGGGGTAGTGAGTTCGGAGAGATAGGACCACTGCAGGAGGAAGGGTAATATTTTAGCTCTTAGCTCTGACCTCTTAGCTTTCTTCTTTGCAATAGTTCTGTGTTTCTTATTTAATAAGAAGGTTGGTTACATCTACAAGTGTTGAACTAGAAAAAGCCCGTGTGTGTAGGACGCACAGTTCCTTTTTTCTGAGTAAGTTCACTCTTCTGGCCATATAGTTAACAGAGTAGAGTAGGGGAGTGCTCTTTTCTCAAAAGCAGAGTGTGTTTCTTGTAAGGCGATCTAGTGTTTGATTCCCATTCATGAACGGAGTTCAATCACATTCAGTTTCTGTTCCTACAAGCAAGAGTTTTTTTCTGGTTAGGAAAATCACTATTGCACTCCCATTGCCATACAGTGTGCACATAGCACTACCGTCTGTTCCCAGCAAGTACAATGTATTGGACTGAAGAGAAGCTACTGTTCTTGTCGATTTCCTAAGCAGAGTTGAATCAGATATGGTCCGTGTATAGTAAGCACAGTACTCTTGTTCTGAGCAAGCTCACTCTTCTGGACTCTTAGGAAAAAGTGTAGAGTAGAGGAATGATCTTTTCTCAAAAGCAGAGTGTGTTCCTTTTAAGGACAGCTAGTGTTTGATTTGTATTCATAAACGAATTGAATCACATGCAGTTTCTGTTCCTACAAGCAAGAGTTGTTTTCTGGATAGGAAAGGCACTATTGTGCTCCCATTGCCATACATACTGAAAATAGCACTCGCGTCTGTTCCCAGCAAGTATAGTGTATTGGACTGGAGAGTAGCTACTGTTCTTGTGAGTTTCCTAAGCACAGTTGAACTAGATATGTCTCCTGTGTGTAGGAAACACAGTTCTTTTGTGAGAAAGCTCACTGTTCTGGCTCTATGGAAACACAGTAGAGTAGAAGAGTGCTCTTTTCTCTAAAGCAGAGTGTGTTTCTTGTAAGGCGAGCTAGTGTTTCTTTCCCATTTAAAAACGGAGTTGAACCACATGCATGTTCTGGTACCATGAGCAAGAGTTGTTTTCTGTTTAGGAAAGTCACTATTGTGCTCCTATTGGCATACACAGTGCAAATAGCACTCGCGTCTGTTCCCAGCAAATACAGTGTATTGGACTGAAGAGAAGCTACTGTTCTTGTCAGTTTCCTAAGCGGAGTTGAACTAGATTTGGCCTCTGTGTGTAGGAAGCAGAGTTCTTTGTTCTGAGCAAGCTCACTGTTCTGGCCCTATGAAAACACAGTAGAGTAGAAGAGTGCTTTTTCCTCAAAAGCAAAGTGTGTTTCTTGGAAGGCGAGCTACTGTTTGTTTCCCATTTTTAAACGGAGTTGAATCACATGCAGTCTCTGATCCGACAAGCAAGAGTTGTTTCTGGTAAGGAAAGTCATGATTTTGCTCCCATTGCCATACACAGTGCAAATAGCACTTGCAACTGTTCCCAGCAAGTACAGTGTATTTGACTGAAGAGAAGCTACTGTTCTTGTCAGTTTCCTTAGCAGATTTGAACTAGATATAGCCTGTGTGTGTAGGAAGCACAGTTCTTTGGTTCTGAGAAAGCTTACTCTTCTGGCACTTTAGAAAACACAGTAGAGTAGAAGAGTGCTCTTTTATCAAATGCAGAGTGTGTTTCTTGTAAGGCGAGCTAGCTATTGTTTCCCAGTCATAAAAGGAGTTGAATCACATGCAGTTCCTGGTCCTACGAGCAAGAGAGGTTTTCTGGTTAGGAAAGTCACTATTGTGCTCCCATTGCCAAACACAGTGTAAATAGACTCACGTCTGTTCCCAGCAAGTACAGTGTATTGGACTGAATATAAGCTAATGTTCTTTTCAGTTTCCTAAGCAGAGTTGAACTAGATATGGCTCGTGTATGAAGGAAGCACAATTCTTTTTTTCTGAACAATCTCACTCTCTGGCCCTATAGGAAACACAATAGAGTAGAAGAGTACTGTTTTCTCAAAAGCAGAGATGAGGTAGCTTTTGTTTTCCATTCATAAATGTAGTGGAACCACATGCAGTTTCTGGTACTACGATCAAGTGTTTTTTCTGGTTAAGAAAGTCGCTGTTGTGCTCCCTTTGACAAACACAGTTCAATTAGCTCTAGCGTCTATTCCTAGCAAGTACATTGTATTGGAATGAAGAGAAGCTACTGTTCTTGTCAGTTTCCGAAGCAGAGTTGAACTAGATATGTCCCATGTGTGTAGAAAGCACAGTTCTTTTGTTCTGAGCAAGCTCACTGTTCTGGCCCTATACGAAACTCTGTAGAGTAGAAGAGTGCTCTTTTCTCAAAAACAGAGTTTGTTTCTTGTAAGGGGAGGTAGTGTTTGTTTTCCATTCATAAAAGGAGTTGAACCACATGCAGGTTCTGGTACTAAGTTCAAGAGTGTTTTCTGGTTAGGAAAGTCACTATTGTGGTCCCTTTGCCAAACACAGTGCAAATAGCACTCGCGTCTGATCCTAGCAAGTACAGTGTATTAGACTGAAGAGAAGCTACTGCTCTTGTCAGTTTCAAAAACAGATTTGAACTAGATATGGCCCGTGCATGCAGGAAGCACAGTTCTTTTGTTCTGTGGAAGCTCACTGTTCTTGCACTATAGGAAATAAAGTAGAGTAGAAATGTGCTCTTTTCTCAGAAGCAGAGTGTGTTTCTTGTAAGGCGAGCTAGTGTTTGTTTCCTATTCATAAACGGAGTTTAACCACATGCAGATTCTGGTCCTACAAGTAAGAGTTGTTTTCTGGTTAAGAAAGTCACTATTGTGCTCCCATTGCCATACACAGTGCAAATAGGACTCGCGTGTGTTCCCATCAGGTACAGTGTATTGTACTGAAGAGAAGCTACTGTACTTTTCAGTTTCCTAAGCAGAGTTGAACTTGATATGGCCCGTGTGTGTAGGAAGCACAGTTCTTATTTTCTGAGCAAACTCTATGTTCTGGCCCTGTAGTAAAAAGGGAAGAATAGAAGAATTCTATTCATAAATGGAGTTGAATCACATGCAGTTTCTGGTCCTACGAGCAAGAGTTATTTTGGGGTAAGGAAAGTCACTCACTATTGTGCTCCCAATGCCATACACAGTGAAAATAGCAATTGTGTCTGTTACCAGCAAGTACAGTTATTGGACTGAAGAGAAGCTACTGTTCTTGTCTATTTTCTAAGTAGAGTTGAACTAGATATGGCCCCTGTGTGTAGGAAGCACAGTTCTTTTGTTCTGAGAAAGCTCACTCTCTTAGTCATGTAAGAAACACAGAACAATAGAAGAGTGCTCTTTCTCAAAATCAGAGTGTGTTTCTTGTAAGGCGAGCTAGCGTTTGTTTCCCATTCATAAACGGAGTTGAATCATATGCAGTTTCTGGTCCTATGAGCAAGAGTTGTTTTCTTGTTGTAAGGAAAGTTGTAAGAGTTGTAAGGAAAGTCACTATTGTGCTCCCATTTCCATACAGTGTTCAAATTATACTAGCATTTTTTTACAGCTAGAACAGTGTATTGGAATGAAGAGAAGCTACTGTTCTTGTCAGTTTCCTGAGCAGTGTTGAATGAGATATGGCCCGTATGTGTAGGAAGTACAGTTCTTTTGTTCTGAGCAAGCCTACTGTTCTGGCCCTGTAGGAAACACAGTAGAGAAGAAGAGTGCTCTTTTCTCAAAAGCAGAGTGTGTTCCTTGTAAGGTGAGCTAGTATTTGTTTCCCATTCATAAACGGAGTTGAATCACATGGAGTTTCTGGTCGTATGAGCAAGATTTGTTTTCTGGTAAGGAAAGTCACTATTGTGCTCCCATTACCATACACAGTGCAAAAAGTACTCAGTGTCTTCCCAGCAAATACAGTGTATTGGACTGAAGGGAAGCTACTGTTCATGTGAGTTTCCTAAGCAGACTTGATCTAGATATATCCCGTGTGTTTAGGAAGTACAGTTCTTTTGTTCTGAGCAAGCTCACTGTTCTGGCACTGTAGGAAACACAGTAGAGTAGAAGAGTGCTCTTTTCTCAAAAGCAGAGTGTGTTTCTTGTAAAACGAGCTAGTGTTTATTTCCCATTCATAAACGGAGTTGAATCACATGCAGTTTCTGGTCCTACGAGCAAGAGTTGTTTTCTGGTAAAGAAAGTCACTATTGTGCTCCCATTCCCATACACAGTGCAAATAGCCCTCGCGTCTGTTACCAGCAAGTACAGTGTATAGGACTGAAGAGAAATTTCTGTTCTTTTCAGTTTCCTAAGCTGAGTTGAACTAGATATGGCCAGTGTGTTTAGGAAGCACAGTTCTTTTGCTCTAAACAAACTCACTGTTCTGGCCCTGTTGGAAAAACAGTGGAGTAGAAGAGTGCTCTTTTCTCAAAAGCAGAGTTTGTTTCTTGTAAGACGAGCTAGTGGTTGTTTCCAATTCATAAACACAGTTGAATCACATGCAGTTTCTGGTCCTATGAGCAAAAGTTGTTTTCTGTAAAGAAAGTTACTATTGTGCTTCCATTGCCTTACACAGTGACAGTGGTCACTTGGGTCTGTTACCAGCAAATACAGTGTATTGCACTAAAGAGACGCTATTGTTCTTGTCAGTTTCCTAAGATGAGTTGAACTAGATATGGCCTGTGTGTTTAAGAAGCACAGTTCTTTTGCTCTGAGCAAACTCACTGTTCTGGCCCTGTTGGAAACACAGTAGAGTAGAAGAGTGAAATATTCTCAAAATCAGAGTGTGTTTCATGTAAGCAAGCTAGTGTTTCTTTCCCATTCATAAACCGAGTTGATTCACATGCAGTTTCTGTTCCTACGAGCAAGAGTTGTCTTCTGGTAAGGAAAGTCACTATTGCACTGCCATTGCCTTACACAGTGCAAATTGCACTCGCGTCTGTTACCAGCAAGTACAGTGTATTGGACTTAAGAAAATATACTGTTCTTGTCAGTTTCCTAAGCAGAGTTGAACTAGATACGGCCCATATGTGTAGGAAGCACCATTCTTTTGTTCTGAGCAAGCCTACTCCTCTGGCCCCATAGGAAATACTGTAGAGTAGAAGAGTGCTCTTTTCTCAAAAACAGAGTGTGTTTCTTGTAAGTCAAGCTGTGTTTGTTTCCCATTCATAAACGGAATTGAAACACATGCAGTTTCTGTTTCTAGAAGCAAGAGGTTTTTTTTTTTCGTAAGAAAAGTCACTATTTTGCTCCCAATGCCATACACAGTGTAAATAGCACTTACTTCTGTTATAAGCAAGTACATTGTATTGGACTGAAGAGAAGCTACTGTTCCTGTTAGTTTTCTAAGTAGAGTTGAAATAGATATGGCCCATGTATGTAGATAGCTCAGTTCTGTGGTGGTATTTTACTTGTACTGAAATGTGATTTTAATTGTATGTTAATAAATACAGTTGCCTGGGGGTCAGAGTTATAGACCCATAGCAGTGTGTGGTGGTGGTGGCGCACGCCTTTAAGGACCTGGAGGGCGGTACATACAGGCAATGACAAGGCAGTCACATGTTTAGTTTACAACCAATGAGAAGGCAGAACATCTAGAGTATTTAAAGACGTACACACAGGAAGTAGGCCTTTTTTTCGGAGAGCTCTCTTGGCTGAAGCAGGATAGCTGAAGCAGGAAGGGTAAGGCTCTTAGTTCTGACCTCTTGGCTTTCTTCTCTGAATCGGCTCTGTGTTTCTTATTTAATAAGACGGTTGGTTACATCTACATTTGGCGCCCAACGTGATAAGAATCCATTAAAACCGCTTAACTTGGCTTGGCGGCAGGTCCGGGTTCCCACCAGGGCGGCCGGCAGGTCTGGTTTCCCGCCAGGGCGGCCGGCTCCCTAGCCCGGGCCCAGGTCGGCTTGGCCACTGGCCGGACTAACCTTGAGCTACTTGCCTAAAGCCAGTGCTACAAACAACTCAGGCCTGCCCTGCCGAACAGGGCCCCTGCCTGTAAAACCAAAGCATGTGGTTGGAGCTTAAGGTAGCCAGAGCCAAGGCTTGACTAGGCTCAAGCGGGAACACGTTGCTGGATTCAAGCTCTTAGGCAGAACTTGTGGCTACGCTTGCTTGCTCTCTCTCTCTCTCTCTCTCTCTCTCTCTCTCTCTCTCTCTCTCTCTCTTGACTCACACCTCGGACACTAGGTGGCTGTTTGAAATTCCCTCGGATTGGTACTGTTCTACAAGGACTTGGTAAGTCACTTAACATATCAGATATTTTAAAGAAAACTATTTAAAAGAAAAAAATTTTTTTCCACATAAAAAAAATGGGTTTTCTGTGTACATTGGAAGAAAATTTGTTTGCAATTTTAGACAGTCTGACAATGGAACAGCTATATGAGAAGATTACTGTTGATCGAATTATGCATTTTATTACTATGTTTATCCTCATTTTACTATTTAAAAAGATAGTCAATTTGAGTGCCAGGATGACAGCTTTAGAAAAACCTATTAAACCTGTAAAAACTCAGACAGAAGAAACTAACAGTGAAGCTGCTTCAAGATTGGATCATAGGGTTACAGAAAGAAAGCCTATTTTCTCACAGTCACCCTTAGTTTGTCCAGTAACCGTACAGCAGTCACCTGATCAAATGACTACACAAAATATTTGGGCTCCAATTGAAATGATAGATTTACGAAGGTTTAAGGAGGCAATAGTATCTTATGGTATGCATTCCCCATATGTAAAGCAAATGTTAAACTCTTGGTCAACATATAATAGGATTGTACCACAGGACTGGCGGGAGCTGGCACAAGCTGTTCTTGAACCCAGTCAAAGGCTTCAGTGGCTAACTTGGTTCAAGGACAAAGCTAAAAACATAGAAAAGCAGTGGAGGGATAAAGGAATACAAGTCTGCCAGGATTGGAGAAGGTCAATATGCTTCAGCACAAACACAATGTTTATATGATGTCCAAACCCTAATTTTATGTCAAACAGCAGCCTTGAATGCATGGGACAGAGTTGAGGAACCAGGAAAAAAAACTGAGTCATTTACAAAGGTTGTACAAGGCCCAAAAGAATCTTTCACAGATTTTTTACAAAGACTGGCTTCAGCAGTAAAGAGAATGGTCCCGGATTCAGAAGCTAGTAAGATAATAATTGAATCTTTGGCCTTTGAGAATGCGAATGCAGCATGCAAAACAATAATCAGGCCGTTAAAGGCAAGATCTGCACCTTTGGAAGATTGGATTAGAGATACGGTTAATGTTGAAGCTCATGAGCATGATGATACGTGGGTAGGAGAAGCAATTTCAAAAGGTTTGAGGAATGTTAGATGTTTTGGATGTGGAAAGCAAGGACATTTGAAAAGGGACTGTAAACAGGTCATTCCTAGAAATAATGTTTCTTCAAGGAACAATGGCAACAGAAAGCCCCTTCCTTCTGGAGTATGCAGAAGGTGTGGTAAGGGAAAACACTGGACCAACGAATGTAGATCAACAAGGGACAGACAGGGTAATTCTTTGCCTCAGTCTTCGGGAAACTCCCAGAGGGGCCTCATGCAGGCCCCAATAGCAAATCCAGTTCAAACCTTTCCTGCAGTCGTAGAGGAAACCCCTACCCAGAGCAATTAAATAACCAAATGCCTATTGGAATAAGTCATGCTGGTCAGGATGATGAAACAGACAGAATAGAAAATTCAGGAGCAAATATAAAGAAAATTTTTTGGCAAACTTTTATTAATGAACAAAGACCAAAATTATCTATAAAAATAAATGGTGTTTTGTTGTCTGGTCTGGTAGACACAGGTGCAGACATTACTATAATTGCACCAGAATTTTGGCATCCAACTTGGCCTCTTCAGGAGGTAAATGTTCAACTGTTAGGAATTGGGACATTATCTCAGGTGAAACAGAGTGCAAGATGGCTCGAGTGTATAGGTCCAGGAGGACAGAGAGGAAAATTGAAACCATATGTAGCTAACATAGCTATGAACTTGTGGGGTCGAGACTTGTTACAACAATGGAATACTCAGATTAACATCCCTCCAATCGCAGAAACAAATCATAAATTAGCACATGTTTCTGAGAGAAATATTAGAAGGCATTATTCTGAGTGGTCACCAGCCATCCATATTATACAAGAACAGGGCACAACAACTGATGATCTTCCAAAGACACCAACAGCTCTACCTTTAAAATGGTTAACAGACAAGCCTGTATGGGTCCAGCAATGGCCTTTAACAACAGAGAAACTCCAGGCTTTAGAAGAGCTGGTAGAAGAACAGTTAAATGCTCAGCATATTGAGGAATCAACCAGCCCTTGGAATTCTCCTGTATTTGTTATTAAAAAGAAATCTGGTAAATGGAGAATGGTAACAGACCTTAGAGCAATTAACAAAGTAATTCAGCCAATGGGCTCTCTACAATCTGGAATTCCTCTGCCTACTCTGTTACCAAAAGGATGGCCTCTCATAGTTATTGATTTAAAAGACTGTTTCTTTTCAATACCGTTACAAGAAAAAGACAGAGAAAGATTTGCTTTCACAGTGCCTACTTATAATAATTCTCAACCGGTTAAAAGATTTCAATGGAGGGTCCTCCCACAGGAAATGTTGAATAGCCCAACTCTGTGCCAATATTTTGTACAACAGCCATTGGAAGTGATACGTAAAAAATTTCCTAAATCTATAATTTATCATTATATGGATGATATTTTACTAGCTGACTCAAATGCAGATACTTTAGAAAGAATGTTTGAAGACGTAAAGAAAATTTTGCCTTGCTGGGGATTACAAATTGCTCCTGAAAAGATACAAAGAGGAGATTCTATTAATTATTTAGGATATAAAATAGAGCTACAAAAAATTAGACCCCAAAAGGTGCAAATTAGGAGAGATAGACTACAGACTCTTAATGACTTTCAAAGATTATTTGGAAATATTTCTCATCTACGAACTATTGTTGGGGTAAAAAATGATGAACTGCATAATTTGTTCAAAACCTTAGAAGGTGACAAGGACCTAAATAGTCCAAGAGAGTTATCACCTGAAGCTGAGAAAGAATTGGCCTTGGTAGAAAAGAAAGTACATGAAGGGCATATCGATCGTATTGATCCAAAGCTGGATTGCATTTTGGTTATTTTACCTTCTAGGCATTCTCCTACAGGAATATTAATGCAGAGGGAAGATATTATATTAGAGTGGATATTTTTACCAAATAAACCAAACAAAAAATTAAAAACTTATGTGGAAAAATCTCTTACTTGATTTGGAAAGGAAAATTGAGACTTCGTCAATTAGCAGGAATAGACCCAGCAGAAATTGTCGTACCTTTAACTAAGGAGGACATTGAAAAATTATGGACAGAAAGTGAACCTCGGCAAAGAGCTTGCAGTAATTTTTTGGGAGAAATTAACAGCAAATATCCCAAAAGCGATAGAATTGATCTTATAAAGAGAGCTGATTGGATCTTGCCTCGAATTGTACGGGTAAAGCCCATATCTGGAGGTTGTACATTTTATACAGATGCCAACAAACAAGGAAAGGCAGGTTACAAATCAGAAAATTTAAGTAAAGTGGTTCAAAGTCCTTATAATTCAGTTCAAAAATCAGAATTATATGCTATTCTGTTGGTATTAATGGATTTTTCAGAACCTCTCAACATAGTAACTGACTCTCAGTATGCTGAAAGAGTAGTATTACATATTGAGACTTCAGAATTTATCCCTGATGCTTCAGAATTAACTTCATTATTTATTCAATTACAAGATACAATCAGGAAAAGGAGTCATCCTTTATATATAACTCACATTCGATCCCATACTGGTCTGCCAGGCCCTCTAGCACAAGGCAATGATGAGATTGATAAGTTATTAATAGGAAATGTGCTGGAGGCCTCAGAATGTCATAAAAAACATCATGTCAATAGTAAAGGTTTAAAAAAGGATTTTTCCATAACCTGGCAACAAGCCAAAGAAATAGTAAAGAAATGTCCTACTTGTTCCTTCTACAATCAAATGCCATTACCAGCAGGATGTAACCCAAAGGGTACTCAAAGGAATGAAATCTGGCAGATGGACGTGTTTCACTTTGCAGAATTTGGAAAACTGAAATATGTACACCACACTATCGATACTTATTCAGGATTTTAGTGGGCAACTGCTTTGAGTTCTGAAAAAGCTGATTCTGTAATCACTCATTTGCTAGAAGTTATGGCCATCATGGGTATACCTGCACAAATCAAAACTGACAATGCTCCATCATATGTCTCTGTTAAAATGAAACAGTTTTTTGCTTATTACAATATAAAGCATATTACAGGCATACCACATAATCCTACAGGTCAAGCAGTTATAGAAAGATCAAACAGAACTCTAAAGGATATGCTAAATAAACAGAAAGGGGCAACAAAAACCCCCAGAAATAGACTGCATAATGCTCTATTAACTTTGAATTTTCTTAATGCCAATGAGAAAGGAACAACAGCTGCAGAAAGACATTGGATAATAGAAAAAACTACAGATTTAAATCAGCCTATATATTTTAAGGATGTGCTGACCTCAGAATGGAAACCAGGGTATGTGTTACATTGGGGACGAGGTTTTGCTTTTGTTTCTACAGGAGAAGATAAGTTGTGGGTACCATCAAAATTGATAAAGGTTCGATTTGAACAAGAGAAACCTCTTAATTAGAGGAGGTGATAGCTCATCAACCAACATGAACATCCAATTTAAACTAACTTATACCAGTAACACATGTCTTTTCATTTAATCAGATAATAACTTGCCAAAAAGGAACATCCCCAAAATTAGTCTTGGGGAAAGGTTTTTGTTTTTGTCTTTTAGGAGAATGAAGGTTAAGGAATCTGAAGAACACTGGACAAATAAGACAACTGAAGAAAAGGGACAAATCATCTATCCCAGGAAGCAGAGTGAAATGGCGTATGGGTATATATTATCTAAAAAAATTTATGTCTTCCTAAATGTTTGTTTCTGCTTTTCTCTAAAGATTTAACACTATTGGTCTTCTAATAGTCCCAGTCCAATTAAAATTTAAAGCTGACTTTGGAGTTGGAGTATGGCTCTCTCCTTCTTTAAACTCAAGCATGTTGTTAAAAGGAAAATGCAAACTCCCTGTATCATGCCAGAATAAAAGAGCCATCTTCTGCTATGAGACAGGAGAAAAGCCAAATTAATTAAGGGACTATTCTATTACTAATCTCAACTCTTTGATTCTATTCTGATTCTTTAAACTTTTCTTAAAGTATAAATTTTATATCAAAACTTACAAGATTAATATATATATATATATACATTTTAAACATCGTTAAGATATGAATGGTCATATAGAGTACTGATTAATTCTAAAAAAAAAGGCTTCAATTAGCTGCATATATATGTCTTTGTGTTTGAGTCTCTCATCAGTTTTCTGCAGGAATTCACGGCCAGGCCTAACATCAACTGAAGTCTCCAGGAAGAAGTTCGGGCCCCACAACAACAACAATTCCACGTGGACAATAATAACATCACTAAGCTGACAAACATCATCTACAGATCAGCTTTGAACTACAAGGTTCTCAGAGCAATTTTGAGATGACTAGCTGAGATGATCCAGTCTCAAAGACTACTTGAATAAGGACTTGAGATAAACCCTGAACTTTGGCATTATACACAGAATGGATAATGAAGGATATAGTTACCTTTCCTAGAATTTGACAATTAACCTAAAATTTTTCTTTCAGGATAAAGATAACTTCGCCCATACCCAGCAGGAAGCAATTTTAAGAATACGACGCCCACATTCCCAAAGAGGTGGTGTGGGGTGGGTGGTTTTTTGGTCTTTTTAATGGGTTTTGGGTCTGGGATAATTTTCATTGTTTAGGGGGGTTGGTTACAAGTTGTTGTCAAGGGTTAGGAAAAAGTCTAAACAGATTAGATTTAAGGTTCTTATTTAAAAAAAAAAGAGAGAAAGAAGAAGAAAAAGACAATTACTAGTTTTAAATACTTTACATTGGATTGGATTGTTTTATATTGTATACAAATTATATATTGAAATTGATATTGTTAGAAAATGCTATATGTATATTTCTAATTGTACTTATATCGTTCATTTAACAATGCAATTTTCTGATCCTTGAATATTATTATTACCATTAGGATATAAAGAAATGATAGTTAGTAGTTAGACATTACAATAGAACTTGTAGTCATATTAGATATGTTTTAAAAATTGAGCAGATATATTTTAGAAAGGTCATCTTCAAACCCTTCAGAGATCTACAGAATATGGCATTTAAAATGTTTTAATAACTTAGAAAATTTTTCTTTTTTGTTATGACTATGAGACATGTCGGCTCCTGGCAGTACCAATCTACTTCAGAGAAAATATGGGCATTGAAGAAACTGCGTATGGAGTTAGCTTTCATTGTGGCAAAAGTTAGCCACTGGACAACAAAGTATCCTCGAATCAACTGATGACAAAATGAACAGACAGGACATGAAACAAAGGACTACTGATTCTTGCCTAAACAAGCGTGGTTATTGCTTTATCAAAAGGCATCTTCTGAGGCCAGGACAATATGGCACCATCCCTGACGTGGCCTTCGCAACTCGGAAAAGGTACAGTGCCCTTTTCTTCGAAGGCAGCTGAACAGGCAGTGGGCCGATGGCTTCTGATGTGCTATGGAACAGCAACTGAAACAGTTATTCTTGAAGAGTAACTAAGCTCACGCCTCTCAATAGTAGACTGGCATTTGATAGAGAGATGTGGAGAAGAACGGGATGCTGAGATGAAGCCATATGTACACAGCCAAGAAGAATGGAGAGCTGAACTAAAAAACTATCAACATTTTCCAGAATTTAAAATCCTGAATCATGACATGACATTAGTGGAATTCAGGTGTTTCTGGTGCATGGACTGCTCTCACCCAATGTGAGGTTGAACTGTTGACCTTGTGTACATCCTACTTCACAAATGAGTCTGTCAGATATGCTAAGCCTATATAGGCTGAAGATGATGCCCCAGCATTGCGGAGAAACCTCAGGTGACTGTCCAGGCAGTTGGCTGTTTCTGTCAACTCACAAATTTTTTGGAAGTTGCTTGCATGCACTTTCTGTTTTTATTTTTGTTAGCTAATATTATTTCCTTCTTGGGTCTCTGAGGGAGTTGAAGATTAGTTAGTTATAGTTGAAGGTTAGTTAGTTGAAGATTAATTAGGATAGAAAGTGAATTAGATACATTTTGGACTTAACAAAATAGGATAATGAAATTATCATCTCTGAATTTGTCAAATACAAATGAACTAGACATTGTTTAGACATTTATTATTTGTATATATTGTATATAGTTATTGTACTTTTGTATATAATTTTTCTTTTGTTAGTTATAACCTTTTTCTTTTTTTTCTTTTTATTAAAATAGAAAAGGGGAAATGTGGTGGTATTTTACTTGTACTGAAATGTGATTTTAATTGTATGTTAATAAATAAAGTTGCCTGGGGGTCAGAGTTATAGAACCATAGCAAGTGCGTGGCGGTTGTGGCGCACACCTTTAAGGACCTGGAGGGCGGTACATACAGGCAATGACAAGGCAGTCACGTGTTTAGTTTACAACCAATGAGAAGGCAGAACATCTAGAGTATTTAAAGATGTACACACAGGAAGTAGGCCTCTTTTTTGGAGAGCTTTCTTGGCTGAGGCAGGATAGCTGAAGCAGGAAGGGTAAGGCTCTTAGTTCTGACCTCTTGGCTTTCTTCTCTGAATCGGCTCTGTGTTTCTTATTTAATAAGACGGTTGGTTACATCTACACAGTTCTTTTGCTGTGAGCAAGCTCACTCTTCTGGCTCTGTAGGAAACACAGTAGAGTAGAAGAGTGCTCTTTTCTCAAAAGCAGAGTGTGTTTCTTGTAAGCGAGCTAGTGTTTGTTTCCCATTCAAAATCGGAGTTGAATCACATACAGTTTCTGGTCCTATGAGCAAGAGTTGTTTTCTGGTAAGGAAACAAAGTTGTTTTCTGGTATTGCGCTCCCAATGCCATACACAGTGCAAATAGCACTCGCGTCTGCTCCAAGCACGTACAGAGTATTGGACAAAAGAAGATAGAGTTCTTGTCAGGTTGCTCAGCAGAGTTGAACAAGATGTACCCTGTGTGTTGATAGCACAGATATTTTGGTTTGAGCAAGCTAACTGTTCTAGCCCTATAGGAAACAGAGTAGAGAAGAAGAGTGCTCTTTTCTCAAAATCAGAGTGTGTGTCTTGTAAGGCGTGCTTGTGTTTTTTTTCCCCATTCATAAACGGAGTAAAATCACATGTAGTTTCTGGTCCTATGAGCAAGAGTTGTTTTCTGGTAAGGAAAGTCACTATTGTGTTCCCATTGCTGTACAGAGGTCAATTCGCACTCGCGTCTGTTCAAAGGAAGTACAGTACATTGGACTGAAGAAAAGCTACTCTTCTTGTCAGTATCCTATGCAGAGTTGAAGAAGACATGGCCTGTGTGTAGGAAGGACAATTCTATTGTTCTGAGTAAGCTCACTGTTCTGGCTCTATAGGAAACACAGTACAGTAGAAGAGTGCTCATTTCTCAAATGCAGAGTATGTTTCTTTTAAGGTGAGCTAGTGTTTGTTTCCCATTCATAAATGGAGTTCAACCACATGCAGTTTCAGGTCCTACGAGTGTTTACTTCATGTAATAAAGTCACTATTTTAATTCTCAAGGCCACACATAGTGCAAATAGCACTCCCGTCTGTTCCCAGCAAGTACCATGTATTGGAATGAAGAGAAGCTAATGTTCTTGTCAGTTTCCTAAGCACAGTTGAACTAGATATGGCCCGTGTATGTAGGAAGAACAGTTCTTTTTTATGAGCAAGCTCACTGTTCTGGCCCTTTAGGAATCAGAGTAGAGTAGAAGAGTGCTCTTTTCTCAAAAGCAGAGTGTGTTTCTTGTAAGGCAGGCTAGTGTTTGTTTCCCTTTCATAAACAGAGTTGAATCACATGCAGTTTCAGGTTCTCCGAGCAAGAGTTTTTTTCATGTAATGAAAGTCATGATTGCGCTCCCATTGCCATACACAGGGCAAATAGCCCTCCTGTCTCTTCCCAGCAAGTACAGTGTTTCAGACTGAAGAGAAGCTACTGTTCTTGTCAGTTTCCTAAGCAAAGGTGAACTAGATATGGCCCGTGTGTGTAGGAAGCACAGTTCTTTTGTTCTGAGCAAGCCCACTGTTCTGGGATTTTAGGAAAGGCAGAAGAGTAGAACTGTGCACTTTATCAAAAGCAGAGTGTGTTTCTTGTAAGGCAAGCTAGTGTTTGTTTCCCATTCATAAATGGAGTTGAATCACATGCAGTTTCAGGTCCTATGAGCAAGAGTTTTTTTCCTGTAATGAAAGTCATGATTGTGCTCCCATTGCCATACACAGGGCAAATAGCACTCGCGTCTGTTCCCAGCAAGTACAGTGTATTGGACTGAAGAGAAGCTACTGTTCTTGTCAGGTTGCTAAGCAGAGTTGAACTAGATATGGCCTGTGTGTGTAGGAAGCACAGTTCTTTTGTTCTGAGCAAGCTCACAGTTCTGGGTTTTTAGGAAAGACAGGAGAGTAAAAGAGTGCACTTTTCTCAAAAGCAGAGTGTGTTTCTTGTAAGACGAGCTAGTGTTTATTTCCCATTCTTAAACGGAGTTGAATCACATATAGATTCTGGACCTAGGAGCAAGAGTTGTTTTCTGGTAAGGAAAGTCACCATTGAGCTCCCATTGACATACATAGTGCAAACAGCACTCGTGTCTGTTCCCAGCAAGTACTGAGTATTGGACTGAAGAGAAGGTATTGTTTTTGTCAGTTTCCTAAGCAGAGTTGAACTATATATGGCCTTTGTATGCAGGAAGCACAGTTCTTTTGTTCTGAGAAAGCTCACTGTTCTTGCCCTATAGGAAACACAGTAGAGTAGAAGAGTTCTCTTTTATCAAAAGCAGATTGTGTTTCTTGTAAGGCGAGCTAGTGTTTGTTTCTCATTCCTAAATGGAGTGGAATCACATGCAGTTTCTGGTCCTACGAGCAAGAGTTGTTTTCTGTTAAGGAAAATCACTATTATGTTCCCATTGCCGTACACAGTGCAAATAGCACTCGCGATTGTTCCCAGCAAGTACAGTGTATTGGACTGAAGAGAAGCTACTGTTCTTGTCAGTTTTCTAAGCAGAGTTGATCTAGATATGGCCCATTTGTGAAGGAAGCCCAGTTCTTTTGTTCTGAGCAAGCCTACTCCTCTGGCCCCATAGTAAACACAGTAGAGTAGATGAGTGCTCTTTTCTCAAAAGTAGATTGTTTTTCTTGTAAGGCGAGCAAGTGTTTGTTTCCCATTCATAAATAGAGTTGAATCACATGCAATTTCTGGTCCTACGAACAAGAGTTGTTTTCTGGTAGGGAATGTCACTATTGTGCTCCTATTGCCGTACACAGTACAAATTTCACTCGCATTTGTTCCCTGCAATTACTGTGTATGGGACTGAAAAGAAGCTACTGTTCTTGTCAGTTTTCTAAGCAGAGTTGAAATATATATGGCTTGTGTGTACAAAGCACAGTTCTTTTGTTTTGAGCAAGCTCACTTTTCTGGCACTAGAGGAAACACATTAGAGGAGAAAAGTGCTGTTTTGTCAAAGTAGAGTGTGTTTCTTGTAAGGCGAGCTAGTGTTTGTTTCCCATTCATAAATGGAGTGGAATCACATACAATTTCTGGTACTATGAGTAAGTGTTGTTTTCTGGTAAGGAGAGTAACTATTGCGCTCCCATTGCCATACACTGGGCAAATAGCACTCGCGCCTGTTACCAGCAAGTACAGTGTATTTGACTGAAGGGAAGCTATTGTTCTTGTCAGTTTCCTAAGCAGAGTTGAACTAACTATGGCTTGTGTGTGTAGGAAGCACAGTTCTTTTGTTCTGTGCAAGCTCACTGTTCTGGCCCTAGAGTAAACACAGTAGAGTAGAACAGTGCTCTTTTCTCAAGAGCAGAGTGTGTTTCCTTTAAGGCGAGCTAGTGTTTATTTCCCATTCATAAACGGAGTTGAATCATGTGCAGTTTCTAGTCCCACGAGCAAGAGTTGTTATTTGGTAATTAGAGTCACTATTGCGCTCCCATTGCCGTACACAGTGGAAATAGCACTCGTGTCTGTTCCAGCAAGTACAGTGTATTGGACTGAATAGAAGCTACTGTTCTTGTCAGTTTCCTAAGCAGAGCAGAACTAGATATGGCCCGTGTGTGTAGGAAGCACAGTTCTTTTTTTCTGGGTAAGCTAACTCTTCTGGCACTATAGGAAACACAGTAGAGCAGAAGAGTGCTCTTTTCTCAAAACCAGAGTATGTTTCTTGTAAGGCGAGCTAGTGTTTGTTTCCCATTCATAAACACAGTTGAATCACATGCAGTTTCTGGTCCTATGAGCAAGAGTTGTTTTCTGGTAATGAAAGTAACTATTTTACTCCCCTTGCCATACACAGTGCAAATACAAATTACGTCTCTACACAGCAAGTACAGTGTATTGAACTGAAGAGAAGCTACTGTTATTGTTAGTTTCCTAAGCAGAGTTGAACTAGATATGGCCCATGTGTAGGAAGCACAGTTCTTTTCCTCTGAGCAAGCTGACTGTTCTGGCCCAATAGGAAACACATGAGAGGAGAAGAGCACTGTTTTCTCAAAGTAGAGGGTCTTTCTTGTAAGCTGAGCTAGTGTTTGTTTCCCATTCATAAACGGAGTTGAATCACGTGCAATTTCTGGTCCTATGAGCAAGAGTTGTTTTCTGGTAAGGAAAGTCACTATTGCGCTACGATTGCCATACACAGGGCATATAGCACTCGTGCCTGTTCCCAGCAAGTATATTGTATTTGACTGAAGAGAAGCTATTGTTCTTTTCAGTTTCCTAAGCAGATTTGAACTAGATATGGCGCGTGTGTGTAGGAAGTACATTTCTTTTGTTTTGTGCAAGCTCACTGTTCTGGCCCTATAGTAAATACAGTAGAATAAAAGAGTGCTCTTTTCTCAAAAGCAGAGTGTGTTACTTTTAAATCGAGCTAGTGTTTGTTTCCCATTCATAAACGGACTTGAATCACGTAAAGTTTTTCATCCCACGACCAAAGTTGTTATATGGTAATGAAAGTAACTATTGTGCTCCCTTTGCCGTACACAGTGCAAATATCACTCGCATCTGTTCCCTGTAAGTACAGTGCATTGGACTGAGAGAAGTTACTGTTCTTGTCAGTTTCCTAAGCAGAGTTGAAATAGATATGGCCCGTGTGTGTAGGAAGCATGGTTCTCTGGTTCTGAGCAAGCTCACTCTTCTGGCCCAAAAGGAAAAACAGTAGAGTAGAAAAGTACTCTTTTCTCAAAAGCAGAGTGTGTTTCTTTTAAGGCGAGCTAGTGTTTGTTTCCCATTCATAAACGAAGTTGAATCACGTGCGTTTTCTGTTCCTGGGAGCAAGAGTTGTATTTTGTTAAGGAAAGTCACTATTGCGCTCCCATTGCCATACACAGTGCAAATCGCCCTCGAGTATGTTCCCAGCAAGTACAGTGTATTGTACTGAAGAGAAGCTACTGTTCTTGTCAGTTTTCTAAGCAGAGTTGAACTAGATATGGCCATTGTTTGTAGGTAGCACAGTTCTTTTCTTCTGAGCAAGCTCACTCTTCTGGCCTACAGGAAACACTTTGGAGTAGCAGAGTCATTTTTCTCAAAAGCAGAGTGTGTTTCTTGTAAGGCGAGCTAGTATTTGTTTCCCATTCATAAACGGAGTTAAATCACCAGCAGTTTATGGTCCTATGAGCAAGAGTTGTTTTCTGGTAAGGAAAGTCACTATTGCACTCCCATTGCCATACACAGTGGAAAGAGCACTCACGCCTCTTCCCAGCAACTACAGTGTATTGGACTGAAGAGAAGCTACTGTTTTGTGAGTTTTCTCAGCAGAGTTGAACTTGATATGGCCCGTGTGTAGGAAGCACAGTTCTTTTGTTCTGAGAAAGCTCACTCTTCTGGTGCTATAGGAAACACAGTAGAGTAGAAGTGTGTTCTTTTCTCAAAAGCAGAGTGTGTTTCTTGTAAGCCAAGCTAGTGTTTATTTCCCAATCATAAATGGAGTTGAATCACATGCAGTTTCTGGTCTTATTAGCAAGAGTTGTTTTCTGGTAAGAAAAGTCACTATTGTGCTCTCATTGCTTTACACATGTCAAATTGCACTCACGTCTGTTCCCAGCAAGTACAATGTATTGAACTGAAGAGAAGTTACTGTTCTTGTCAGTTTCTTAAGCAGAGTTGAACTAGATGTGGCCTGTGTGTGTAGGTAGCCCAGTTCTTGCCCAGGTAGCAAGTTCACTGTTCTGGCCCTGTATCAAACACAGTAGAGTAAAAGAGTGCTCTTTTCACAAAAGCAGAGTGTGTTTCTTGTAAGGCGAGCTAATGTTTGTTTCCCATTCATAAACGGAGTTAATTCAGGTGCGGTTTCTGGTCCTTTCCGCAAGAGTTGTTTTCTGCTAAGGAAATTCACTAGTGCACTCCCTTTACCATACACAGTGCAAATAGCACTCTCGTCTCTTCCAAACAAGTACAGTATATTGGACTAAAGAGAAGCTACTGTTCTTGTCAGTTTCCTAAGCAGCATTGAATTAGATATGACCTGTGTGTGTAGGAAGCACAATTCTTTTGTTCTGAGGAAGCTCACTCTTTTGGCACTATAGGAAACACAATAGCATAGAAGAGTGCTCTTTTCTCAAAAGTAGATTATGTTTCTTGAAAGGCGAGCAAGTGTTTGCTTCCCATTTATAAATGGAGTTGAATCACATGCAGTTTCTGATCCTAGGAGGAAGGGTTGTTTTCTGGTAAAGAAAGTCACTTTTGTGCTCCCAGTGCCGTACACAGTGCAAATAGCTCTCGCGTCTGTTCCCAGCAAGTACAGTGTATTGTACTGAAGAGTAGCTACTGTTCTAGTCAGTTTCCTAAGAGTTAAACTAGATATGGCCCGTGTGTGTAGGAAGCACAGTTCTCTTTTTCTGAGCAAGCTCACTCTTCTAGCCCCATAAGAAACACAGTAGAGTAGAAGAGAGCTCTCTTCTCAAAGCATAGTATGTTTCTTGTAAGGCGAGCTGGTGTTTGTTTCCCATTTATAAATTGAGTTAAATCAGGTGTAGTTTCTGGTCCTACAAGCATGAGATGTTTTCTGTTAAAAAAAGTCACTGTTGTGCTCCCATTTCCATAAACAGTGTAAATAGCACTCGTGTCTGTTCCCAGCAAGTACAGTGTATTGGACGGAAGAAAAACTGCTGTTCTTCTCAGTTTCCTCTGCACAGTTGAACAAGATATGGCCCGTGTGTGTAGGAAGCACAGTTCCTTTGTTGGGAGCAAGCTCTCTCTTCTGTCTGTAAAGGAAACACAGTAGCGTAGAAGAGTGCTCTTTTCTAAAAAGCAGACTGTGTTTCTTGAAAGGCAAGCTTGTGTTCTTTTCCCAATTCATAAACGGAGTTGAATCACATGCAGTTACAGGTCCTACGAGCAAGGGTTCTTTTCTGGTAAGGAAAGTCACTGGTGCAACCCTATTGCCAAACACAGTGCAAATAGCACTCGTGTCTGTTCCAAGGAATTACAGTGTATTGGACTGAAGAGAAGCTACTGTTCTTTTCAGTATCCTAAGCAGAATTTAACTAGGTATGGCACGTGTGTGCAGGAAGCACAGTTCTTTTGTTCTGAGCAAGCTCTCTGTTCTGCCCCTTTAGGAAACAAAGTATAGAAGAAGAGTGCTCTTTCTCAAAAGCAGAGTGTGTTTGTTGTAAGGTGAGCTCGTGTTTGTTTCCCATTCATAAACGGAGTTGAATCACATACAGTTTCTGGTCCTAAGAGCAAGACTTGTTTTGTGGTAAGGAGTGTCACTATTGAGCACTCATTGCTATACACAGGTCAAATAGCACTCACGTCTGTTCCCATCCAGTACAGTGTATTGGACTGAAGAGAATCTAATGTTCTTTTTAGTTTCATAACCAGAGTTGAACTAGATATGGCCCTTGTGTGTAGGAAGCACTGTAGCTGGAGTTTTCCTGCCTGGCCCACAGTCAGGATAAATCTCTCTCACCTGCCAGTCCCTCAGCTGCTCAGACCTGACCAAGTAAACACAGAGACTTATACTGGTTACAAACTGTATGGCCGTGGCAGGCTTCTTGCTAACTGTTCTTACAGCTTAAATTAATCCATTTCCATTAATGTATACCTTGCCTCATGGCTCTGGGCTTACAGGCATCTTCACATGCTGTTTCTCATTGTGGCAGCTGGCAGTGTCTCTCTGACTCAGCCTTCCACTTCCCAGCTTTATTCTCCTCCTTTTCCCACCTACACTTCCTGCCTAGCCAATGGCCAATCAGTGTTTTATTTATTTATTGACTAATTAGCAACACATTTGCCATACAGAACATCCCACAGCAAAGCACAGTTCTTTTGTTCTGAGCATGCTCACTCACTGGCCCTATAGGAAACACAGTAGGGTAAAAGAATGTTCTTTTCTCAAAAGTAGAGTGTGTTACTTGTAAGGCGAGCTAGTGTTTGTTTCCTCTGTTTCCTCAGGAGAGTTGAACAAGATATGGCCCGTGGGTGTAGGAAGCACAGTTATTTATTCTAAGCAAGCTCACTATACTGGCCCTATAGGAAACACAGTAGACTAGAAGAGTGCTCTTTTTGCAAAAGAAGAGTGTGTGTCTCATTAGGAGAGCTAGTATTTCCTCAGTTTCCTCAGGAGAGTTGAACAAGATACGGCCCATGGGTGTAGGAAGCACAGTTCATTGTTCTGTGCAAGCTCACTGTTCTGGGACTAAAGGAAACACAGTAGAGTAGAGCAGTGCTCTTTTCTCAAAAGCAGAGTGTGTTTCTTGTAAGGCAAGCTAGTGTTTGTTTCCCATTCATAAATGGAGTTGAATCACATACATTTTCTGGTCCTACGAGCAAGAGTTGTTTTCTGGTATAGAAAGAAACTATTGCACTACCATTGCCATACACAGTGCAAATATCATTCGCATCTGTTCCCAGCATGTACAATGTATTGGACTGAAGAAAAGCTACTGTTCTTGTCAGTTTCCTAAGCAGAGTTGAACTAGATATGGCTCGTGTGTAGGAAGAACCATTCTTTTTTGCTGAGTAAGTTCACTGTTCTGGCCCTATAGCAAACACTCTAGAGTAAAAGAGCGCTGTTTTCTCAAAAGCAGAGTGCGTTTCTTGTAAAGCAAACTAATGTTTGTTTGATATTCATAAACGGAGTTGAATAACATTCAGTTTCTGGTCCTATGAGCAAGAGTTGTTTTCTGGTAAGGAAAGTCACTATTGCGTTCCCATTGCCATACACAGGGCAAATAGCACTTGTGTCTGTTTCCAGCAAGTACAGTGTATTGGACTGAAGAGAAGCTACTGTTCTCCTGTTTCCTCAGGAGAGTTTAACAAGATATGTCCAGTGGCTGTAGGAAGCACAGTTATTTATTCTGAGCAAGCTCACTATACTGGCCCTATAGGAAACACAGTAGACTAAAAGAGTGCTCTTTTCACAAAAGAAGAGTGTGTGTCTCATTAGGAGAGCTAGTGTTTCTTTCTCATTCATAAACGTAGTTGAATCACATGCAGTTTCTGGTCCTATGTGCAAGAGTTGTTTTCTGGTAAGGAGAGTCACTAATGTGCTCCCATTGCCATACACAGTGCAAATAGCACTCGCTTCTTTTTCCACCAAGTACAGTGTATTAGACTGAAGAAAAATTACTGTTCTTGTCAGTTTCCTAAGCATAGTTGAACTAGATATGGTCTGTGTGTGTAGGAAGCACAGTTCTTTGTTCTGAGCAAGCTCACTGTTCTGGCCATATAGGAAACACAGCAGAGTAGAGGAGTGCTCTTTTTTCAAAAGCAGAGTGTGTTTCTTGTAAGGAGAGCTAGTGTTTGTTTCCCATTCATAAATAAAGTTGTATCACATGCAGTTTCTGGTCCCAGGAGCAAGAGTTGTTTTCTGGTAAGGGAATTCATTATTTTTCCCTCTTTGCCATACACAGTGCAAATAGCACTCACGTCTGTTTCCAGCAAGTATAGTTTATTGGACTGAAGAGAATCGACTGTACTTGTCAGTTTCCTATGCAGAGTTGAACTAAATATGGCCAGTGTGTGTAGTAAGCACAGTTCTTTTGTTCTGAGCAAGCTCACTCTTCTGGCCATGTAGGAAACACAGTAGAGTAGAGGAATGCTCTTTTCTCAAAAGCAAAGTGTGATTATTCTAAGGCGAGCAAGTGTTTGTTTCCCATTCACAAACGGAGTTGAATCACATGCAGTTTCTGGTCCTACGAGGAAGTGTTTTTTTCTGGTAAGGAAAGTCACTATTGGGCTTCATTGCCATACATAGTGCAAATAGCACTCAAGTCCATCCCCAGCAAGTACAGTGTATTGGACTGAAGAGAAGCTACTGTTTTTGTCAGTTTCCTAAGCAGAGTAGAACCAAATATGGCCCGTGTGTGTAGGAAGCACAGTTCTTTGTTCTGAGCAAGCGCACTGTTCAAGTCCTATGGGAAACACAGTAGAGTAGAAGAGTGCTCTTTTCTCAAAAGCAGAATGTGTTACTTTTATCGTGATCTAGTGTTTGTTTCCCATTGCTAAAGGGAGTTGAATCGCATGAAGTTCCTGGTCCTACATGCAAGAGTTGTTTTCTGGTAGGGAAAGTCAGTATTGCGCTCCCATTGCCATACACATAGCAAATAACCCTCGCGTCTGTTCCCAGCAAGTACCAGTATTGGACTGAAGAGAAGCTACTGTTTTTGTCAGTTTCCTAAGCAGAGTTGAACTAAATATGTCCCGTGTGTGTAGGAACCACATTCCTTTTGTTCTGAACAAGCTCATTCTTCTGGCCTGATAGGAAACACAGTGGAGTAGAAGAATGCTCTTTTCTCAAAAGCAATGTGTGATTCTTGTAATTCGAGCTAGTGTTTATTTCCATTCATAAACGGAGTTGAATCTCATACAGTTTCTGGTCCTACGAGCAAGAGCTGTTTTCTGGTAAGGAAAGTCACTGTTGTGCTCCCATTGCCATACACAGTGCAAATAGCCCTCAAGTCTGTACCAGCAAGTACAATGTATTGGATGAAAGAGAAGCTACTCCTCTTGTCAGTTTCCTAAGCAGAGTTGAACTAAATATGACCCGTGAGTGTAGGATGCACATTCCTTTTGTTTTGAGCAAGCTCATTGTTCTGCCCTTACAGGAAACACAGAATAGTAGAAGAGTGATATTTTCTGAAAAGCAGAGTGTGTTTCTTGAAAGGCGACCTAGTGTTTTTTCCCATTCATAAACTGAGTTGAATCACATGCAGTTTCGGGTCTTACGAGTAAGAGTATTTTTCTGGTAAGGAAAGTCACTATTGTGCTCCCATTTCCAAGCATAGTGCAAATAGCACTCAAGTCAGTTCCCATCAAGTACAGTGTATTGGACTGAAGAGAAGCTACTGTTCTTGTCAGTTTCCTAAGCATAGTTGAACTAGATATGGTCCATGTGTGTAGGAAGCACAGGTCTTTTGTTCTGAGCAAGCTCACTCTTCTGGCCCTATATTAAACATAGTAGAGTAGAAGAGTGCTCTTTTCTCAAAAACAGAGTGTGTTTCTTGTAAATTGATCTAGTGTTTGTTTCCCATTCATAAAGAGAGTTGTATCATATGCAGTTTCTGGTCCTACAAGCAGAGTTGTTTTCTGGTAAGGAAAATCACTATTTTTCTCCCATTGCCATGCACAGTGTAAATAGCCCATACGTCTGTTCAAACCAAGTACAGTGTATTGGACTGAAGAGAAGCTACTGTTCTTGTCAGTTTCATAAGCAGAGTTGAACTAGATATCGCCCGTGTGTGTAGGAAGCACAATTCTTTTGTTCTGACCAAGCTCACTCCTCTGGCCCTATCAGGAAGCCAGTAGAGTAGAAGAGTGCTATTTTCTAAAAAGCAGAGTGTGTTTCTTGTAAGTTGAAATAGTGTTTGTTTCCCATTCATAAACAAAGTTAGATCACATGCTGTTTCTGGTCCTACGATCAAGAGTTGTTTCCTGGTAAGGAAAGTCACTATTTTGCTCCCAATGCCATACACAATGCAAATAGCACTCGCGTCTGTTTCCAGGAAGTACAGTTTATTGGACTGAAAAGAAGCTACTGTTCTTGTCAGTTTCCTATGCAAAGTTGAACTTGATATGGCCTGTGTGTGTAGGAAGCACAATTCTTTTGTTCTGACCAAGCTTGCTGTTTTGGCCCTATAGGAAACACAGTAGAGTAAAACAGTGCTCTTTCCCAAAAGCAGTGTGTGTTTCTTATAAGGCAAGCTAGTGTTTGTTTCCCAGTTTATATGTATTTTAATCACATACCGTTTCTGGTCCTATGTGCAAGAGTTGATTTCTGGTAATGAAATTCACTATTGTGCTCCCATTGCCATACATAGTACAAATAGCACTCGCGTCAGTTCCCAACATATACACTGTATTGGACTGAAGAGAAGACACTGTTCTTGTCAGTTTCCTTAGCAGAGTTGAAATGGATATGGCCTGTGTGTATAGGAAGCACATTTCTTCTGTTCTGAGCAAGCTCACTGTTCTGGCCTTATAGGAAACACAGTAGAGTAGAAGAGTTGACTTTTCTCAAAAGCAGAGTGTGTTTCTTGTAAGGCGAGCTAGTGTTTGTTTCCCATTCATAAATGGTGTTGAATCAAATGCAGTTTTTGGTTCTACGGGCAAGAGTTGTTTTCTGGTAAGGAAAGTCACTACTGTGCTCACATTGCCATACACAGTGCAAATAGACTTCGCGTCTGTTCCCAGCAAGTACAGTGTATTGGACTGAAGAGAAACTACTGTTCTTGTCAGTTTCCTAAACAGAGTTTAGGTAGATATGGCCCGTGTGTAGGAAGCACAGTTCTTTTGTTCTGAGCAAGCTCACTCTTCTGGTCCTATAGGAAACACAGAAGAGAAGAAGAGTGCTCTTTTGTCAAAAGCAGAGTGTGTTTCATGTAAGACGAGCAAGTTTTTGTTTCCCTTCATTCATGGAGTTGAATCACATATATTTTCTGGTCCTACGAGCAAGAATTGTTTTCTGGTAAGGAAAGTCACTATTGTACTCTCATTGCTATACATAGTGCAACTAACACTCGTGTCTGTTCCCAGCAATTACATTGTATTGGACTGAAGAGAAGATACTGTTCTTGTCAGTTTCTAAGCAGAGTTTTACTACATATGGCCCTTGTGAGTAGGAAGCACAGGTCTTTTTTTCTGAGCAAGCTCACTCTTCTGGCACTATATGAAATGCAGTAGAATAGAAGAGTGCTATTTTCTCAAAAGCAGAGTGTTTTTCTTGTAAGGAGTGCTAGTGTGTGTTTCCCATTCATAAAAGGATTTGAATCACACACAGTTTCTGGTCCTATGAGCAAGAGTTGTTTTCTGGTAAGGAAAGTCACTATTGCGCTCCCATTGCCATACACAGTTCAAATAGCACTCTCATTTGTTCCTAGCAAGTATAGTGTATTGGACTGAAGAGAAGATGCTGTTCTTGACAGTTTCCTAAACAGAGTTGAACTAGCTATGGCCCGTGTGTGTAGGAAGCACAGTTCATTTGTTCTGAGCAAACTCACTCTTCTGGAACTATAGGAAACACAGTAGAGTAGAAGAGTGCTCTTTTCTCAAAAGCACAGTGTGTTTCTCGTAAGGTGAATTAGTATTTGTTTCCCATTCATAAAGGGAGTTGTATCACATGCAGTTTCTGGTCCTACAAGCAAGAGTTGTTTTCTGGTAAGGAAAGTCACTATTTTTCTCCCATTGCCATGCACAGTGCAAAAGGCCTTGCGTCTGTTCCCACCAAGTACAGTGTATTGGTCTGAAGAGATGCTAGTGTTCTTGTCAGTTTCCTAAGCAGAGTTGAACTAGATGTCGCGCATGTGTGTAGGAAGCAAAATTCTTTTGTTCTGACCAAGCTCACTCCTCTGGCCCTATCGGAAACCCAGTAGAGTAGAAGAGTGCTCTTTTCTCAAAAGCAGAGTGTGTTTCTTGTAAGGCTAGCTAGTGTTTGTTTTCCATTCATAAAGGGAGTTGAATCACATGCAGTTTCTGTTCCTATTAGCAAGAGTTGTTTTCTGGTAAGGAAAGTAACTATTGTGCTCCCATTGCCATACACACTGCTAATAGCACTCGTGTCTGTTTCCTACAAGTACAGTGTATTGGACTGACGAGATGTTACTGTTCTTGTCAGTTTTCTAAACAGAGTTGAACTAGAAAAGGCCTCTATGTGTAAAAAGCACAGTTCTTTTTTCTGAGCAAGTTCACCCTTCTGGCCTATAGGAAACACAGTAGAGTAGAAGAGTGCACTTTTCTCAAATTTAGAGTTTGCTTTTTTGTAAGGCGAGATAGTGCTTGTTTTCCACTCAAAAACTGATTTGAATCACATGGAGTTCCTGGTCCTACAAGCAAGAGTTGATTTCTGGTAAGGAAAGTCACTATTTCACTCCCAATGCCATACACACTACAAATAGCCCTCGCGTCTGTTCCTAGGAAGTACAGTGTAATGGACTGAGAGAAGCTACTGTTTTTGTCAGTTTCCTAAGCAGAGTTGAACTAGATATGGCCAGTGTGTAGGAAGCACAGTTCTTTTTTTCTGAGCAAGCTCAGAAATCTGGCACTCTATGAAACAGAGTAGAGTAGAAGAGTGCTCTTTTCCCAAAATCACAGAGTGATTCTTGTAAGGCGACCTAGTGTTTTTTGCCCATTCATAAATGGAGTTGAATCACAGGCAGTTTCTGCTTCTACGAGGAAGAGTTGTTTTCTGGTAAGGAAAGTCACTATTGTGCTCCCATTGCCATTCATAGTACAAATAGCACTCTCGTCAGTTACCAGCAAGTACAGTGTATTGGACTGAAGAGAAGCTACTGTTCTTATCAGTTTCCTTAGCAAAGTTGAAATAAATATGGCCCGTGAGTATAGGAAGCACAGTTCTTTTGTTCTGAGCAAACTCATTCCTCTGGCCCTATAGGAAACACAGTAGAGTAGAAGAGTGATCTTTTCTCCAGAGCAGAGTGTGTAGCTGATCCGAAGTGTAAGAGTTGTTTTCTGGGAAGGAAAGTAACTATTGTGCTCCCATTGCCATACACAGTGCAAATAGCACTCTCGTCTGTTCCCAGGAAGTACAGTGTATGGGACATAAGAGAAGATACTGTTCTTGTCAGTTTCCAAGCAGAGTTGAACTAGATATGGCCTGTATTTGTAAGAAGCACAGTTCATTAGTCTGAGCAAGCTCACTTTTCTGACCCTATTGGAAACACAGTAGATTAGAAGAGTGGACTTTTCTCAAAAGCAGAGTGTGTTCCTTGTAAGGCGAGCTAGTGTTTGTTTCCCATTCATAAAGGGAGTTGAATCACATGCAGTTTCTTGTCCTATGAGCAAGACATGTTTTCTAGTAAGGAAAGTCACTATTGCGCATTCATTGCCATACACAGTGCAAATAGCACTCGCATCTGTTTCCTGCAAGTACAGTGTATTGGACTGAAGAGAAGCTACTATTCTTGTCAGTATCCTAAGCAGAGTTGAACTAGATATGGACTGTATGTGTAAGAAGCACAGTTCTTTTTTCTGAGAAGCTCACTCCTCTGACCCTATAGGAAACACAGTAGAGGAGAAGAGTGCACTTTTCTCAAAATTAGAGTATGTTTCTTGTAAGGCGAGATAGTTTTTGTTTTCCACTCATAAACAATTTGAATCACATGCAGTTTCTGGTCCTACAAGCAAGAGTAGTTTTCTGGTAAGGTAAGTCACTATATTTCTCCCTTTGCCATACACAGTGCAAATAGCACTCACGTCCTTTTCCAGCAAGTACAGTTTATTGGACTGAAGTGAAGCTACTGTTCTTGTGAGTTTGCTATGCAGAGTTGTACTTGATATGGCCTGTGTGTATAGGAAGCACAGTTCTTTTGTTCTGAGCAAGCTCGCTGTTCTGGCCCTTTAGGAAAAACAGTAGAGTAGAAGACTGCTCTTTTCTCAAAAGCAGAGTGTGTTTCTTGTAAGGCGAGCTAGTGTTTGTTTTCCAATCATAAAGAGTGTAAAATCACATGCAGTTTCTGGTCGTACTAGCAAGAGTTGTTTTCTGGTAAGGAAAGTCACTATTGTGCTCCCATTGCCATACACATTGCTAATAGCACTCTTGTCCGTTTCCTACAAGTACAGTGTATTGGACTGAAGAGAAGCTACTGTTTTTGTCAGTTTTCTAAGCAGAGTTGAACTAGATAAGGCCTGTATGTGTAAGAAGCACAGGTCTTTTTTCTGAGCAAGCTCACCCTTCTAGCCCATAGGAAATACAGTAGAGTAGAAGAGTGTGCTTTTATCAAATTTAAAGTTTGTTTTATGTAAGGCGAGATAGTGTTTGTTTTCCACTCATAAACAGATTTGAATCACATGCAGTTTCTGGTCCTACAAGCAAGAGTTGATTTCTGTTAAGGAAAGTCACTATTTTTCTCCCATTGCCATGCACAGTGTAAATAGCCCTCGCGTCTGTTCAAACCAAGTACAGTGTATTGGACTGAAGAGAAGCTACTGTTCTTATCAGTTTCCTAAGCAGAGTTGAACGGGATATCGCCCGTGTGTGTAGGAAGCACAATTCATTTGATCTGACCAAGCTCACTCTTCTGGCCCTATCAGGAAGCCAGTAGAGTAGAAGAGTGCTCTTTTCTCAAAAGCAGAGTGTGTTTTTTGTAAGTTGAAATAGTGTTTGCTTCCCATTCATAAACGAAGTTGAATCACATGCCGTTTCTGGTCCTACGATCAATTGTTGTTTTCTGGTAAGGAAAGTCACTATTTCGCTCCCATTGCCATACACAGTGCAAATAGCACTCGCGTCTGTTTCCAGCAAGTACAGTTTAATGGACTGAAGAGAAGCTACTGTTCTTGACAGTTTGCTATGCAGAGTTGAACTCGATATGACCTGTGTGTGTAGGAAGCACAGATCTTTTGTTCTGAGCAAGCTCACTCTTCTGGCCCTTTAGGAAACACAGTAGAGTAGAAGTGTGCTCTTTTCTCAAAAGCAAAGTTTGATTATTGTAAGGCGAGCTAGTGCTTGTTTCCCATTCACAAACAGAGTTGAATCACATGCAGTTTCTGGTCCTATGAAGAAGTGTTGTTTTCTGGTAAGGAAAGTCACTATTGTGATTTCATTGCCATACATAGTGCAAATAGCACTCGTGTCAATCTTCAGCAATTATAGTGTATAGGACTGAAGAGAAGCTACTGTTTTTGTCAGTTTTCTAAGCAGAGTTGAACCAGATATAGTTCCTGTGTGTAGGAAGTACAGTTCTTTTGTTCTAAGCAAGCGAACTATTCTGGCCCTAAGAGAAACACAGTAGAGTAGAAGAGTGCTCTTTTCTCAAAAGCAGAATGTGTTACTTTTATCGTGATCTAGTGTTTGTTTCCCATTCATAAACAGAGTTGAATCACATGCAGTTTTTGGTCCTTCGGGTAAGAGTTGTTTTCTGTTAAGGAAAGTCACTATTTTTCTCCCATTGCCGTACACAGTCCAAATAGACTTCGCGTCTGTTCCCAGCAAGTACAGTGTATTGGACTGAAGAGAAGCTACTGTTCTTGTCAGTTTCCTAAGCAGAGTTTAGGTAGATATGGCCCGTGTGTAAGAAGCACAGTTCTTTTGTTCTTAGCAAGCTCACTCTTCTCGTCCTATAAGAAACAGAGTAGTGTAGCCAGATTTTTCCTGCCTGGCCCACCTCAGGACAAATCTCTCTCCCCCGCCAGAACTACAGCCACTCACACCCAACCAAGGAAACACAGAGACTTATATTGGTTACAAACTGTATGGCCATGGCAGGCTTCTTGCTAAATGTTCTTACAGCTTAAATTAATCCATTTTATTAATCTATACCTTGCCAAATGGCTTGTGGATTACCGGCATCTTCACATGCGGCTTGCCATGGTGGCAGCTGGCAGTGTCTTCCTTAAACAGCTTCCTGTTCTCTATATTCTCCTCTCTGTTAGTCCTGCCTATACTTCGTACCTGGCCACTGGCCAATCAGTGATTTATTTATTGACCAATCAGCAACAAATTTGACATACAGACCATCCCATAGCACAGTAGAGTAGAAGAGTGTTCTTCTCTTAAAAGCAAAGTGTGTTTCATGTAAGACAAGCAAGTGTTTGTTTCTGGTCCTATGAGCAAAAGTTGTTTTCTGGTAAGGAAAGTCACTATTGTGCTCCCATTGCCATACATAGTGTAAATAGCACTCGCGTCTGTTCCCAGCAAGTACAGTTTCTAAGCAGAGTTTTACTACATATGGCCCTTGTGAGTAGGAAGCACAGGTCTTTTTTTCTGAGCAAGCTCACTCTTCTGGCACTATATGAAACGCAGTAGAATAGAAGAGTGCTCTTTTCTCAAAAGCAGAGTGTTTTTCTTGTAAGGAGTGCTAGTGTGTGTTTCCCATTCATAAAGGGAGTT
The DNA here is from genome assembly GCF_949786415.1 of Peromyscus eremicus. Classification (NCBI taxonomy): domain Eukaryota; kingdom Metazoa; phylum Chordata; class Mammalia; order Rodentia; family Cricetidae; genus Peromyscus; species Peromyscus eremicus. The sequence continues at coordinate 312,945 of NW_026734336.1, read as the reverse complement.
GAATCACATGCAGTTTCAGGTCCTATGAGCAAGAGTTGTTTTCTGGTAAGGAAAGTCACTATTGCGCTCCCATTGCCATACAGAGTTCAAATAGCACTCTCGTTTGTTCCTAGCAAGTACAGTGTATTGGACTGAAGAGAATATGCTGTTCTTGACAGTTTCCTAAGCAGAGTTGAACTAGCTATGGCCTGTGTGTTTAGGAAGCACAGTTCATTTGTTCTGAGCAAGCTTACTTTTCTGGAACTATAGGAAACACAGTAGAGAAGAAGAGTGCTCTTTTGTAAAAAGCAGAGTGTGTTTCTTGTAAGTAGAGCTAGTGTTTGTTTCACATTAAAAACGGATATGAATCACATGCAGTTTCTGGTCCTACGAGCAGGAGTTGTTATCTGGTACCAAAGTCACTGTTGCGCTCCCATTGCCATAGACAGTGCAAATGGCAATCGCCTCCATATCCAGGGAGTTCAGTGCATTGGACTGAAGAGAAGTTACTGATCTTGTCAGTATTTTAAGGAGAGTTGAACCAGATATGGCCAGTGGGTGTAGGAAGCACAGTTCTTATGTTCTGAGCAAGCTTACTGTTCTGGCCTTATGGGAAACACAGTAGAGTAGAAGAGTGCCTTTTTCTCAAAAGCAGAGTGTGTTTCTTGTAACGCAAACTAATGTTTGTTTCCCATTCATAAACAGAGTTGAATCACATGCAGTTTCTGATCCTATGAACAAGAGTTGTTTTCTGGTAAGGAAAAAAAAACTATTATGCTCCCATTGCCATACACAGAGCAAATAGCACTCACATCTGTTCCAAACAAGTACAGAGTATTGGACTGAAGAGAAGCTACTGTTCTTGGCAGTTTCCTAAGCAGAGTTAAACTAGATATGGCCCCTGTGTGTACTGAGCACAGTTCTTTTGTAGAGTAGAAGAGTGCTCTTTTCTCAAAAGCAGAATGTGTTTCTTGCAAAGCGAGCTAGTGTTTGTTTACCATTCATAAACAGTGTAAAATCACATGCAGTTTCTGTTCCTATTAGCAAGAGTTGTTTTCTGGTAAGGAAAGTCTCCATTGAGCTCCCTTTGCCATACACAGTGCAAATAGCACTGGTGTCTGTTCCCAGCAAGTACAGTGTATTGGACTGAAGAAAATCTTCTGTACAGAGTTGATCTAGCTATGGCCCATGTGTGTAGGAAGCACAGTTCATTTGTTCTGAGCAAGCTCACTCTTCTGGAACTATAGGAAACACAGTAGAGTAGAAGAGTGCTCTTTTCTCAAAAGCACAGTGTGTTTCTTGTAAGGCGAGTAAGTGTTTGTTTCCCATTAATAAACGGAATTGAATCACATGCAGTTTCTGGTCCTACGAGCAGGAGTTGTTATCTGGTAAAAAAGTCACTGTTGTGCTCCCATTGCCAAAGCAGTGCAAAAGGTACTCGCTTCCATATCATGGAAGTACAGTGTATTGGACTACAGAGAAGCTACTGAACTTGTCAGTTTTTTAAGGAGAGTTGAACCAGATATGGCCCGTGTGTGTAGGAAGCACAGTTCTTATGTTCTGAGCAAGCTTACCCTTCTACCTCTATAGGAAACACAGTAGAGTAGAAGCATGCTCTTTTATCAAAAGCAGAGTGTGTTTCTTATTAGGCATGCTAGTGCTTGTTTCTCATTCATAAATGGAGTTGAAATTCAAGCAGTTTCTGGTCCTATGAACAAGAGTTGTCATCTGATAAGGAAAGACACTATTGTGGTCCCATTGCCATACACAGAGCAAGTAGGACTCACATCTGTTCCAAGGAAGTATAGTGTATTGGACTGAAGAGAAGCTACTGTTCTTGGCAGTTTCCTAAGCAGAGTTGAACTAGATATGGCCCCTGTGTGTACGAAGCACAGTTCTTTCGTTCTGAGCAAGCTCACTGTTCTGGCCCTATAGGAAACACAGTAGAGTAGAAGACTGCTCTTTTCTCAAAAGCAGAGTGTGTTTCTTGTAAGGCGAGCAAGTGTTTGTTTCCCATTCATAAAAAAAGTTGAATCACATGCAGTTTCTGGTCCCAGGAGCAAGAGTTGTTTTCTGGTAAGGGAAGTCACTATTGCGTATCCATTGCCATTCACAGTGCTAGTATCACTCGCGTCTGTTCCCAGCAATTACAGTGTATTGGACAAAAGAGAAACTACTGTTCTTGTCAGTATCTTAATCAGAGTTTTACTAGATATGGCACGTGTGTGTAGGAACCACAGTTCTTTAGTTCTGAGCAAGCTCACTCTTCTGGCCATATAGGAAAAACAGTAGAGAAGAAGAGTGCTGTTTTCTAAAAAGCAGAGTGTGTTTCTAGTAAGGCAAGCTAGTGTTTGATTCCCATTCATAAAGGGAGTTGAATCACAAGCAGTTTCTGGTCCTACGAGCAAGAGTTGTTTTCTGGTAAGGAAAATCACTATTGCGTTCCCATTGCCATACACAGGGCAAATAGCACTCGCGTCTGTTTCCAGCAAGTACAGTGTATTGGACTGAAGTGAAGCTAATGTTTTCCTCAGTTTCTTCAGGAGAGTTGAAAAAGATATGCCCCGTGGGTGTAGGAAGCAGAGTTATTTATTCTGAGCAAGCTCACTACACTGGCCCTATAGGAAACAGAGTAGACTAGAAGAGTGCTCTTTTTGCAAAAGAAGAGTGTGTGTATCATTAGGAGAGCTAGTGTTTGTTTCCCATTCATAAACGTAGTTGAATCACATGCAGTTTCTGGTCCTACGAGCAAGAGTTGTTTTCTGGTAAGGAAAGTGACTACTGTGCTCCCATTGCCATACACAGTGCAAATGCCACTCGCTTCTTTTTCCACCAAGTATAGTGTATTGGACTGAAGAGAAGCAAGTGTTCTTGTCAGTTTCCTTAGCAGAGGTGAACTATATATTGCCGTGTGTAGGAAGCACCATTCTTTAGTTGTGAGGAAGCTCACTGTTCTGGACCTATAGGAAACACAGTAGAGTAGAAGAGTGCTCTTTTCTCAAAATCAGAGAGTGTTTCTTGTAAAGCGAACTAATGTTTGTTTTCCATTCATAAACGGAGTTGAATCACATTCAGTTTCTGGTCCTATGAGCAAGAGTTGTTTTCTTGTATGGAAAATCACTATTGCGTTCCCATTGCCATACACAGGGCAAATAGCACTCGCGTCTGTTTCCAGCAAGTACAGTGTATTGGATTGAAGAGAAGCTAATATTCTCCTCAGTTTCCTCAGGAGAGTGGAACAAGATATGTCCCGTGGGTGTAGGAAGCACAGATATTTATTCTGAGCAAGCTCACTCTACTGGCCCTATAGGAAACACAGTAGACTAGAAGAGTGCTCTTTTCGCAAAAGAAGAGTGTGTGTCTCATTAGGAGAGCTAGTGTTTGTTTCCCATTCATAAACGTACATGAATAACATGCAGTTTCTGGTCCTACGAGCAAGAGTTGTTTTCACGTAAAGAAAGTCACTATTGTGCTCCCATTGCCATACACAGTGCAAATAGCACTCACTTCTTCTTCCACCAAGTAGAGTGTATTGTACTGAAGAAAAACTACTGTTCTTGTTAGTTTCCTAAGCATAGTTGAACTAGATATGGTCTGTGTGTGTAGGAAGCACAGTTCTTTGTTCTGAGCAAGCTCACTGTTCTGGGCCTATAGGAAACACAGTAGAGTAGAGCAGTGCTCTTTTCTCAAAAGCCAAGTGTTTCTTGTAAGGGGAGCTAGTGTTTGTTTCCCATTCATAAATGGTGTTGAATCACATACAGTTTCTGGTCCTACGAGCAAGTGTTGTTTTCTGGTATAGAAAGACACTATTGCGCTCCCATTGCCATACACAGTGCAAATATCACTCGCGTCTGTTCCCAGCATGTACAGTGTATTGGACTGAAGAGAAGCTACTGTTCTTGTCAGTTTCCTATGCAGAGTTTAACTATATATGGCACTTGGGTGTAGGAAGCACAGTTCTTTTGTTCTGAGCACACTCACTGTTCTGGCACTATAGGAAACACAGTAGAGAAGAAGAGTGCTCTTTTCTCAAAAGCAGAGTGTGTTTCTTGTAAGGAGAGCTTGTGTTTGTCTCCTACTCATAAATGGTGTTTAATCAAATGCAGTTTCTTGTCCTACAAGCAAGAGTTGTTTTCTGTTAAGGAAAGTCACTGTTTTGCTTCCCTTGCCATAAACAGTGCAAATAGCACTCGCATCTGTTCCCAGCAAAAACAGTGTATTGGACTGAGGAGAAGCTACTGTTCTTGTCAGTTTCCTAAGCAGAGTTGAACTAGATATGGCCCGTGTGTGTAGGAAGCACCGTTCTTTTGTTCAGAGCAAGCTCACTGTTCTTGCTCTATAGAAAGCACATTAGGGTAGAAGAGTGCTCTTTTCTCAAAAGTAGAGTGTGTTTCTTGTAAGGCGAACTACTGTTTGTTTCCAATTATAATCCAAGTTGAATGACATGTAGTTTCTGGTCTCTCAAGCAAGAGCTGTTTTCTGGTAAGGATAGTCACTATTACGCTCCCATTGCCATACACAGTGCAAATAGCACTCGCATCTGTTCCCAGTAAGTACAGTGTATGGGACTGAAGAGCAGCTACTGTTCTTGTCAGTTTCCTAAGCAGAGTTGAACTAGATATGTCCCGTTTTTGTAGGAAGTACAGTTCTTTTGTTCTGAGCAATCTCACTGTTCTGGCCCTATTGAAAATACAGTAGAGTAGAAGTGTGCTCTTTCCTCGAAAGCAGAGTGTGTTTCTTGTAAGAAGAGCTAGTGTTTGTTTTCCATTCATAAACGGAGTTGAATCACATGCAGTTTCAGGTCATACGAGCAAGAGTTGTTTTCTGGTATGGAAAGTCACTATTGTGCTCCATTGCCATATACAGTATAAATATCACTCGCTTTTCCAGAATGTACAGTGTACTGGACTGAATAGTAGCTACTGTTCTTGTCTGTTTCCTAAGCAGAGTTGAACTAGATATGGCCCGTGTGTTTAGGAAGCTCCATTCTTTTTTTTTTTTTCAGCAAGCTCACTGTTCTGGACTTATAGGAAACACAGAAGAGTAGTAGAGTTCTCTTTTCTCAAAAGCAAATTATGTTTCTTGTAGTCGAGCTATTGTTATTTCACACTCATAAATGGAGTTGAATCACATGCAGTTTTGGTTCCATGAGCAAGAATTGTTTTCTGTTAAGGAAAATCACTATTCCGCTCCCATTGCCATACAGTGTATTGTGCTGTGGTATGTTCCGTATGTCACATGTGTTGCTGATTATTCAATAAATAAAACACTGATTGGCCATTGGCTAAGCAGGAACTGTAGGCGTGTCAAAAAGGAGAATAAAGCTGGGAAGTAGAAGGCTGAGTCAGAGAGACACTGCCATCCGCCACAATGAGAAACAGCATGTGAAGATGCTGGTAAGCCATGAGCTTCTTGGCAAGATATAGATTAATCAAAATGGATTAATTTAAGATATAAGAACAGTTAGCAAGAAGCCTGCCACGGATATACCATTTGTAACCAATGTAAGCCTCTGTGTTAACTTGGTCGGGTTTGAGCGGCTGTGGGACTGGCAGGTGAGAGAGATTTGCCCTGACTGTGAGCCAGGCAGGAAAATTCTAGCTAGTGTATTGGACTGAAGAGAAGCTACTCTTCTTGTCAGTTTCCTTAGCAGAGTTGAACTAGATATGGCCCGTGTGTGTAGGAAGCACAGTTCTTTTGTTCTGAGCAAGCTCACTGTTCTGGCCTATAGGAAACACAGCAGAGTAGAAGAGTGCTCTTTTCTCAAAAGCAGAGTTGTTTCTTGTAAGGCGAACTTGTGTTTGTTTCCTATTCATAAGCGGACTTGAATTACATGCAGTTTCTGGTCCTACGTGAAAGAGTTGTTTTTTGGTAAGGAAAATCACTATTGGGTTCCCATTGCCATACACAGTGCAAATAGCACTCACATCTGTTCCCAGCGACTACAGTGTATTGGACTGAAGAGAAGCTACGCTTCTTGACAGTTTCCTAAGCAGAGTTGAACTAGATATGTCCCATTTGTGTAGGAAGCACAGTTCTTTTGTTTTGAGCAAGCTCACTGTTCTGGCCCTATAGGAAACACAGTCCAGTAGAAGATTGCTCTATTCTCCAAAGCAGAGTGTGTTTCTTGTAAAGCGAGCTAGTGTTTGTTTCCCATTCATAAACGGAGTTGAATCACATGCAGTTTCTGTTCCTATGAGCAAGAGTTGTTGGTAAGGAAAGTCATTATTGCACTCTTTTTTGCCCTATACAGTGCAAATTGTACTCGTGTATGTTTCCAGCAAGTACAATGTATTGGACTGAAGAGAAGCTACTGTTCCTGTCAATTTCCTAAGCAGAGTTGAACTAGATATGGCCCGTGTGTGTAGGAAGCACCGTTCTTTTGTTCTGAGCAAGCTCACTGTTCTGGCACTATAGGAAACACAGTTGAGTAGAAGAGTGCTGTTTCCTCAAAAGCAGTGTGTCTTTCTTGTAAGGCAAGCTAGTGTTTGTTTTCCATTAATAAACAGAGTTGAATCACATGCAGTTTCTGTTCCTATGAGCAAGAGTTGTTCTCTGATAAGGAAAGTCACTATTGCACTCCCATTGCCACACACAGTGCAAATAGCACTCGCGTCTGTTCCCAGCAAATGCACTGTATTGGACTGAAGAGAAGCTACTGTTCTTTTCAGTTTCCTAAGCAGAGTTGAACTAGATATGGACCGTGTGGTTAGGAAGCACAGTTCTTTTGTTCTGATCAAGCTCACTCTTCTGGCACTATAGGAAAAACTTTAGAGTAGAAGAGTACTCTTTTCTCAAAAGCAGAGTGTGTTTCTATAATGTGAGCTAGTCTTTGTTTCCCATTCAGAAACGTAGTTGAATCACATGCTGTTTTGTCAGGAGCCAAGTAGCCTAACTGATTCTCATATGAAAAAGCTCTGTACCCAACCTTCCGTTCACTGTTTCAATAGCAACCATTTTTCAGCATGACCACAGTATGTACTTTTTCTTTGACTCCCTGAAACATAATGGTTTGCTCTATGGTCCGTTGATCAGGCTCTGGAACAAAGAGACTTTTCCTGAACCCTACCTTACCTTAACTTCCTCCTAGTAACTTTCCATACCCCTATCTTCTTCTCCTAGCTCCTAGCATATATAAGCCTGACTCCCCTTGCAATAAACGAGACCTTGATGCAACTCAGATTGAATTTGTCTTCCTTTACACGCCTGGTCTCCTTTCCCTCTCACCCCCATTGATCTTTCAGGAGGTGCCTCCTTTGGTCTCATCAAATAACCTGCCCTGCGGGACGGGTCAAGTGGCTCCCGAATGTGGGGCTCAAGGCAGGATGACCTGCCGGACGACTGACAATAGAAGAGGATTACAGTAGAGATGCCCGGACCGCATCACTCGTGCAACGCAGGAGAGTCTTGAGTTAAGTGTGTCGTCCCATCAATCATGGGCAAAAATTTATCTAAAGAGGCTGTTTTTCTAAAGGAGATGAAAAGTAATCTTAGGGAGAGAGGAATAAGAGTTAAGAAAAAGGATTTGATAAAATTCTTCTAATATATGGAGGAGAAATGTCCCTGGTTAGTGATTAATGGACCAGGAATTCACCCTTTGACTTGGAACTAGGTTGAAAAGGATATTAACAAATTAATCAGAGACGGAGAAAATGTCCCCGACACCTTTTTTAGTTTTTATGGTATAATTAGAGATGTTCGAAAAGAAGCAGAGGAAGATGGGCGTGTTTCACATTTACTAGCCCTTGCAGAGGATTTTCTCACAAACTCCCCTTGCCTGACACCCAAGGTTCCAGAGGTTTATTGACATCTACCTGTAAGAGCGCTCTCTGTCTTGTCTGTGTCTCTCTGTCTTTTTACTTTTGTTTTTTACTTTGCAGGCTCGATTTGTACTTTGCAGGCTCTCACTGGGGCAGACGTGTCCGGACAGTGAACCTGGCGGCGAAGGTAGACGTCCCAGAGCCCTAAGGCCACCTCAGAAGTGACCATTTGGTTTAGGAGCATCTTTGGGTATCTTCCCCCACGGTGGGAGGAAGTGCCACTTTGTATTTTGTCCTGGGAATTTGTGAGAGCCATTTTGTGGGTTTTTTTGTATGTTTTGTTGTGATCATTGTTACTTTACTCTCTTCTTCTCTTCCAAGAAAAAAGGTGCATGTCTGACTGACAGGGATGTGGAAGCCCCTGATGTCTGTTTGATTAAGGACAGAGATCCTCCAGTCTGGATTGTTTTTGGTGTGATTGAGCCTGGAGGGTCAAAACCTTCCCCCCCAGAGCACATCAGGCTGTCATTGTTCTTGGAGCTTTGTTGGTTGTTTTGCTGGGGCAAAGTTTTTTCATTTGCCCTTGGTCTTGTGTGTAATGTATTAATTGTTCTCATTGTTGACTTGACTGTGACGGACGCTATGGGATAGTTCTCTTTTTCTCCACTAGACCTTTGCCTATCCTGCTAGAAGGATGTGTGAGCCACAATAGAGGGAACTGGGTCCCCCACCCCCACTCCCCGACTGAACTGAGATAAACAGGTAGCTCCTGCCAGGTGGGGCTTGCATACTGCAAGAGGGGCTTGCATACTGCAAGAGGGGCTTGCTGGCTGTGAATGAGGCCGTTGTCTCAGTGCTGATGTTCCAGTTCTTGGATTGTCTGTGTAAATGTTATTTGTTTCTGTCTACTAACTTCCCTTATTTTCCTAGAGGAAGAGGAGGAGAGAGAGAGGCATAACAAAGGCCACCTCCATCCCTCCCTAGCTCTCTTGCTATCAGGACTGCAGCCAGCTGGCTGCTCTCATGAGGGTGGGGGTATGTGCTCTCCATACAGGTGGGCAAAGACAGGAGCTCTGGACAGGGCAATGAGGACTGCCTGCAATTGACAAAAACTGTGTGAACACTGAACAGAGAATCTGACTTTAGTCAGAGGAGTTAACAAAAACTTATTTTCAGGAACACTGGCAGCCAAGGACACACTCTATGCCCACTGCTCCCCCTTTCTCCCTTTACTGTGATAACTTCAAGGTCTCTTCTGCCGGCCAGCAGCTTCTCTTGTTAACCCTTCTCTGTCCTGGTATTGCTTAAAAAGAAATGTTAAATTACCAGTTCAAGATACTGGGAAAATTATGCTTTTGTTTCCACTGGAAAAATAAAAATTTACATGGGTTTTGGTCATTTGAGTTCAATGGGTTACAAATACTTGCCATCATTTAAGAGACTTGGTTTCAAATTATTGCTGGTTAAGATAAAAGATAATGTTTTAATAAAAAATGACTTGAGATATATAAAAAAAAATGATGAATGAAACATGTTTCAGATTTCTTTGTCTTGCTATTCTGCTGTTACATTGAGACTCCAAAGGGTCATAGTTGTAAAAATGTCTGTCTACTCTACAGGTATGAATGAAAAATGTGGCCACATGTATGTTTGGTTTTGAATGTCTGAGTTTGCATGTCCTTTGTATTAAGGAATCCAAGTTAATACTAGTCATCTGGCTATTCAGATACTAGTTTAAAACATAAACTGTTCTATTTAAATAAAAAAACTGAGAGGTATATTTGACTAATATATTTATAGGAGAACAAATTGGCCTGGTTATTGTTACCAAACTTAGAGATATTTTTAAGATTGGGCCTAGATTTGTTTGGCTTAGATACATTTAATAGATAATGGTCCTCAAACCTGTCAAAGATCTGATGAATATGGCATTTACATTATTTGATAAAAAGCTTACTAAAGCAAACTGAGACTCCAAGCTCCCCAGCTCCTAGCAATGACTCCCAAGGAATGGCCAATTCCCCTACACTATGTCAAAAGTATGTAGCTCAGTCTATCGATCCAGTGAGGGTCCAATACCCTGAAGTCTATATTATACATTATATGGATGATTTGTTAATAGCAGGGAAATCTGAAGAAAAAACACAAAATGTAGCTCAAAAGATAATTACCACACTTCAGGACTGAGGATTTCATATAGTTCCAGAGAAGATACAAACCCAATACCCCTTCCTGTTTTTAGGGTTCGAGTTACACCCAGACCTCCTCTATACACAAAAAATCCAGATTAAAAAAGATACACTTCGTTGTCTCAATGATTTTCAAAAGCTTTTAGGGGATATCAATTGGCTGCGACCCTATTTAAAAATAACCAAGAGAGAAGTACGCCCCCTTGAGGATATCCTCAAAGGAGATTCCAACCCTCAGTCCCCTAGATACCTTATGGTGGAGGCAGAGAGGGTATTACAAAAAGTTAAAACGGCCATCACTCAACAACACACGGGATATTTTGACCCAACTCTCCCATTGTATTTGATCATTTTTTTTCTACAGATTTTGCCCCTACAGGCCTGCTTTGGCAAGAGCCCGTACCCTTACTGTGGGTACATCTTTCTGTTACTAAAAGAAAAATCCTTCCTACTTATCCTTCCCTGGTTTGCCAATCGATAATGTTAGGAATAAAAGCCTCTACTCGATACTTTGGGCATGACCCTGATATTATTGTTATGCCATATGATAAAGAGCAACTTGAATGGTTATGCACCCATAGTCCTGACTGGGCCATCCTTGTCTGCACCTATGAAGGAAAACTTGACACACAGATGCCCAGTAACAAACTCCTACAATTCTTCTCCCTTACTTCTTTTGTTTTTCTTAAAAATACCCAAATGGAGCCCATTCCAGACTCCCCTGTGCTTTTCATAAATGAGTCAAGTAATGGTAAAGCTGCTTATGTCCTCAATGGCCAAAAGAATGTTATGATAACCCCTTTCAAGTCAGCTCAGCTGGTGGAGCTATATGCTGCCCTTGCTGTCTTTAAAAATTTTATTTTTATTTTATTTAATTTGTATTCAGACAGTAGATATGTGGTAGGGGCTTTACAGGCTTTAGAAATGGTCCCAATAATCCAACCCCTTACTCCCACCTTCTAAATGTTTTCTGAATTACAAAAATTAATCCTACAAGGGTCACTACCCTTTTATGTTGGCCATATTCATGCCCACACAGGCCTACCTGGACCCCTAGCTCAGGGAAATGAACTAGCTGATTCTGCTACACGTTCTATCTTGATTTCTCACTTAGAACATGATCAGGTAGCAGCCGCTCGTGAGGCGCACCGCCTTCATCACCTCATTGCTCAAACTTTGAGACTAAGGTTCTCAATCACTAGAGAACAGGCTAGGGAAATTGTAAAAAACTGTAAAAATTGCCTGATGCTCTTACCCGAACCTCATTATGGAGTAAACCCCAGAGGGCTTATACCTGGACAACTATGGCAGATGGATGTCACCCATGTTCCTTCTTTTGGCAAATTAAAATTTATACATGTTACTGTAGACACCTTCAGTGGATTTATTTGTGCCTCTGCTCATAGTGGAGAAGCCACCAAAGATGTTATCAATAATATGTTACATGTCTTCACAGTGCTGGTTCAGCCAAAATGTATAAAAACTGATAATGGTCCCGGGATATACTAGTAACAAATTTAGACAATTTTGTTTACAATTAGGAATTAAACACACCACTGGAATATCCTATAACCCTCAAGGCCAGGGTATCGTGGAGAGAGCTCACCAAACTCTAAAAAATACTGTTAATAAACTCAGCTCACAAGAGACACTATTTCCCCTTAAGGGAAACCACAAAGCTCTGCCTTCTCACACCCTATTCGTATTAAATTTTCTGACATTGGATACTTTTGGAAAATCTGCGACTGAGTGACACTGGCACCCAGAAACCAAACAAGGATATGCGCAGGCCCTTTGGAAAGATCCAATAACTGGAAAATGGGGCGGTCCTGATCCAGTTATAATCTGGGGAAAGGGGTCTGCATGTATTTATGACTCCAAGGAAAATGGGGCTCGTTGGCTACCAGAAAGACTGATTAAGCCTTACTCTGCACAGATTGCCTCCCTAGACTAAGGAAAAAATAACTGATATGTCCAGGACACAACCCTGAGACAAAAATTCTCTCTTTTTCTTTCAGAAATGCCTCCGGCTTGAAAAATAAAGGAAGCCACGGACATCTCAATGGCAGGACCTGTTCATCACGGGCCTCGGAAAACCAACCCCTACTTCATCACTTGCCTACTACTCTTCTCCCTTCCCCTCTCCTGCATCTCCAAGGAAAGCCCCCATGCTATTAAAAAGCTTACCTGGTGAATTTTCACAGTAATAGGGGAGGAGGTCTGGAAGGTTACTGCAAACCATGCTCCCTATTCCTGGTGGCCGTCACTCACTCCTGACTTCTGTCAGCTGGCTGCAGGATTGGATTCTTGGGATATACCTACTATTGACCAACACCAGTTAAATGGTACAGGAGGTCAAACGATTCCAAACTGCAATCAATTTCCTCACAGTCCTAAAACCACTTGGACAAGCCCTTGTGGGACATTCCATGATAATAACCCTGCCGTGATGACTTCCCCAGGCTGTGTTAGTCCTACAGCTACTTGTAGGTTAGCACAATCTGACTTTTATATCTGCCTTAAGGATGATAGAAGCCGAGCCACGGCTGCCAGATGTGGGGGATTCGAGACCTTCTTTTGTGCTCGATGGGGTTATGAAACTACAGGGGCAGCTTACTGGAAACCAACTTCATCTTGAGACCTTATTTCAGTTACAAGGGGATACAGTAAGCCTAACACGAATAGACATTTTTGCTTTAGCTCGTATACTGGGACAGCCCATAATACCGGGCTATCATTACCTTTAAACATAACCTTCACCCCTCAGGGTAGGGCAAATTGAGAATGGCCCTCAGGAAAAACATGGGGACTCCACTGGTATCTTGATGGCACAGATAAAGGAGTCATTTTCAAGATCTTACTAATAATAGAAAACCTGTACCCAAAGTTGGTAGGACCCAACTGCTGTGGGATGTTCTGTATGGCAAATGTGTTGCTAATTAGTCAATAATTAAAACACTGATTGGCCATTGGCTACGCAGGAAGTATAGGCGGGGCAAGGAGGAGAATAAAGCTGGGAAGTGGAAGGCTGAGTCAGAGAGACACTGCCAGCCGCCACGATGAGAAACAGCATGTGAAGATGCCGGTAAGCCACGAGCCACGTGGCAAAGTATAGATTAATGGAAATGGATTAATTTAAGCTATAAGAACAGTTAGCAAGAAGCCTGCCACGGCCATACAGTTTGTAACCAATATAAGTCTCTGTGTTTACTTGGTCGGGTCTGAGTGGCTGTGGGACTGGCGGGTGACAGAGATTTGTCCTGACTGTGGGCCAGGCAAGAAAACTCTAGCTACACCCAACATAGTTCTCTCTGACCAAAAAGTTCCCTCTAATCATGAAAAGGTGCCATCACCTCCTCCCCCCTGACCTCATCCTCATCCCTTTCCCTACCATACAAGCACCATGACTACCATTGTAGACTCCAGTAATAGCACTCTCCTTACTCCTTTTGGAGGAACAGGAGATAGATTGTTTAATTTGGTCCAGGAAGCTTATCTGGCCCTAAATGCCACAAATCCAAACAAAACCTTGGGTTGCTGGCTCTGCCTTACCTCCAGTCCCCCTTATTATGAAGGAATCGCCTTTCAGTCTACTGCCAATAACCTCACTTCCCCGAGCAATAGGTGTCAGACTAAGCCACATAAACTAACACTCCCTGAAGTCTCCGGACAAGGTTCTTGTTTGGGCAAGATTCCATCGACCCATAGTTACCTCTGTAAACAAACTCTGACACCCTATAAAGGGAGCTATTATCTCGAAGCACCCAATGGGTCCTACTGGGCCTGTAACACAGGATTGACCCCTTGCATATCTGCTCAGATATTTGATGATTCCCATAAATTTTGGTCCAGTTATGGCCTCATGTCACTTATTATCAAGAAAGCTCAATGATGAAATTCTTTGAGCAGAGAGGCAGATACACTCGAGAACCTGTGTCTATGACTATTGCCCTATTGTTAGGTATTGGGGGCATTGCTGCAGGAATTGGTACAGGAACCACTGCCCTCATGCAGAGCAACCACCTTATGCAGTTACAAATGGTTATGACTACTGACCTAGAGGCCATAGAAAGATCCATTTCTGCTCTGGAAAAGTCTTTAACCTCGCTCTCTGAGGATGTGTTACAAAATAAAAGAGGTCTAGATTTACTATTTTTAAAGGAGGGGGGATTATGTGCAGCCTTGAAGGAAGAATGCTGTTTTTATGCCGATCACACTGGGGTAGTTAGAGAATCAACGGAGAAACTAAGAGAAAGATAAACACAGAGAAAACATGATTTTGAAAATCAAAACAATTGGTTTGAGGGCTGGCTAAAGGGGTCCCTTGGCTTTCTACTCTGATCCCCACCCTCTTGGCCCCCTTGATCATTTTCCTTCTCCTCTTCACCTTTGGTCCTTGGGCTTTTCAACGACTAACACAATTCATCAAAAATCAGATCGATTCATCCTTATCAAAAACTTTTTCAGTACACTACCATGGGACAGAAACTGGAGAGGAAACTATTGAAACAGGTGAAAGGCTCAGGTTCAGTGGCCTACGAACTTAAAAACCCCTACAACTAAAAGCTAGAGGGTACTCAATGACAGAAATAGTATGGGGCCTGTGCTGGGAGCACAACGTATAGAGGTCGCCGGAGACCAGGTCAACAAGGCACGTTGCCAGAAACAGGATTGCACCCCATATAGGCTAAGACAGGGGCCCTCTCGATTTATGACCAAAGCCTGCTTTGGCCATTTTTTAGAAAGAAGGGGGAATTGTCAGGAACCAAGTAGCCTAACTGATTCTCATGGGAAAAAGCTGTGTACCCAACCTTCCGTTCACTGTTTCAATAGCAACCATTTTTCAAAAAGACCACAGTATGAACCTTTTGATAGATTCCCTGAAACATAATGGTTTGCTGTATGGTCCGTTGATCAGGCCCTGGAACAAAGAGACCTTTTTCTGAAACCTACCTTCCCCTAACTTCCTCCTAGTAACTTTCCATACCCCTATCTACTTCTCTTAGCTCCTAGCATACATAAGCCTGACTCCCTTTGCAATAAACGAGACCTTGACGCAACTGAGACTGACTTTCTGTTCCTTTACGTGCCTGGTCTCCTTTCTCTCTCGCCCCCATTGATCTTTCAGGAGGTGCCTCCTCGTGTCTCAGCAAATAACCTGACCTGCAGGACAGGTCACAGTTTCAGGTCCTACGAGCAAGATTTGTTTTCTGGTAAGGAAAGTCACTATTACTCTCCCATTGCCATATACAGTGCAAATAGCACTCGCTTCTGTTCCCAGCAAGTACAGTGCATTGGACTAAAGAGAAGTTACTGTTCTTGTCAGTTTCCTAAGCAGAGTTGAACTAGATATGGCCCGTGTGTAGGAAGCACAGTTCTTTTTTTCTGAGCAAGCTCACTGCTCTGGCCCTATAGGAAACACAATAGAGTAGACGAGTGCTCTTTTCCCAAAAGCAGAGTGTGTTTATTGTAAGGCGAGCTAGTGTTTGTTTCTCATTCAAAAATGGAGTTGAATCACATGCAGTATCTGGTCCTACGAGCAAGAGTTGTTTTCTGGTAAGGAAAGTCACTCTTACACTACCATTGCCATATACAGTGCAAATAGCACTCGTGTCTGTTCCCAGCAAGTACAATGTATTGGACTGAAGAGAAGCTACTGTTCTTGTCATTTTCCTAAGCAGAGTTTAACTAGATATGAGCTGGGTGTGTAGGAAGCACAGTTCTTTTGTTCTGAGCAAGATCACTGTTCTGGCCCTATAGGAAACACAGTTGAGTATAAGAGTGCTCTTTTCTCAAAAGAAGAGTGTGTTTATTGTAAGACAATCTAGTGTTTGTTTCTCATTCATAAACGGAGTTGAATCACATGCAGTTTATGGTGCTATGAGCAGGAGTTGTTTTCTGGAAAGGAAAGTCACTATTGTGCTCCCAATGCCATACACAGTGCAAATAGCACTTGTGTCTGTTCCCAGCAAGTACAGTGTATTGGAGTGAAGAGAAGCTACCGTTCTTGTCAGTTTCTGAAGCAGAGTTGAACTAGATATGGCCCATGTGTGTAGGAAGCATCGTTCATTTATTCTGAGCAAGCTCACTGTTCTGGCCCTATAGGAAACACAGTAGAGTAGAAGTGTGCTCATTTCTCAAAAGCAGAGTGTGTTCCTTGTAAGGCGAGCTAGTGTTTGTTTCCGATTCAAAAAAACGGTGTCGAATCACATGCAGTTTCTGTTCCTACGAGAAAGAGTTGTTTTCTGGTAAGGAAAGTCACTATTGCACTCCCTTTGCCCTACACAGTACAAATAGCACTCACGTCTGTTCCCAGCAAGTACAGTGTATTGAACTGAAGAGAAACTACTGTTCTTGCCAGTTACCTAAGCATAGTTGAACTGGATATGGCCCGTGTGTGTAGGAAGCACCGGTCTTTTGTTCTGAGCAAGCTAACTGCTCTGGCCCTATAGGAAACACAGTAGAGTAGAAGAGTGCAGTTTTCTCAAAAGCAGAGTGTCTTTCTTTTAAGGCAAGCTAGTGTTGTTTACCATTCATAAACGGAGTTGAATCACATGCAGTTTCTGTTCCTATGGACAAGAGTTGTTTTCTGGTAAGGAAAGTCACTAATGCATTCCCATTGCCACACACAGTGCAAATAGCACTCGCATCTGTTCCCAGTAAGTACAGTGTATTGGACTGAAGAGAAGCTACTGCTCTTGTCAGTTTCCTAAGCAGAGTTGAACTAGATATGGCCGGTGTGTGTAGGAAGCACAGTTTTTTGTTCTGAGCAAGCCCACTGTACTGGCCCTATAGGAAACACAGTTGAGTAGAAGAGTGCTTTTTTTCTCAAAAGCAGAGTGGGTTTCTGGTAAGGTGAGCTTGTGTTTGTTTCCCATTCATAAACGGATTTGAATCACATGCAGTTTCTGGTCCTGTGAGCAAGAGTTCTTTTCTGGTAAAAAAGGCACTATTGTGCTCCCTCCCATTGCCATACACAGTGCAAATAGCACTCGCGTCTTTTCCCAGCAAGTACATTGTATTGGACTGAATAGCAGCTACTGTTCTTGTCAGTTTCCTAAGCAGAGTTGAACTTGATATGGCCCGTGTGTGTAGGAAGTACATTTCTTTGTCCTGAGCAAGCTCACTGTTCTGGCCCTATAGGAAACACAGTAGACTAGAAGAGTGCTCTTTATTCAAAAGCAGAGTGTGTTTCTTATAAGGCGAGCTAGCGTTTGTTTCCCATTCAAAAACGGAGTTGAACCACATGAAGTTTCTTGTCCTACAAGCAAGAGTTATTTCCTGGTAAGGAAAGTCACTATTGTGCTCCCATTGCCATACACAGTGCAAATAGCACTAGCGTATGTTTCCAAAAGTACAGTGTATTGTGCTGTGTGATGTACTGTATGTCACATGTGTTGCTGATTAGTCAATAAATAAAACACTGATTGGCCATTGGCTGGGCAGGAATTGTAGACGTGACAAAAAGGAGATAAAAGCTGGGAAGAGAAGGATGAGTCAGAGAGACACTGCCACCAAACTCGATGAAAAACAGCATGTTAAGATGCTGGTTAGCCACGAGCTACTTGGCAAGATATAGATTAATAGATATGGATTAATTTAAGATATAAGAACAGTTAGCAAGAAGCCTGCCACGGATATACAGTTTGTAACCAATATGTCTCTCTGTTTACCAGGTCGGGTTTGAGCGGCTGTGGGAATGGCAAGTGAGCGAGATTTGCCCTAATTGTGGGCCAGGCACCATAATTCTAGCTACAGTATTGGACTGAAGAGAAGCTACTCTTCTTGTCAGTTTCCTAAGTAGAGCTGAACTAGATATGGCCTGTGTGTGTAGGAAGAACCGTTCTTTTGTTCTGAGAAAGTTCACTGTTCTGGCCCTATAGGAAATACAGTAGAGTAAAACAGTGCAGTTTTCTCAAAAGCAGTGTCTTTCTTGTAAGGCAAGCTAGTGTTTGTTTCCCATTCATAAACAGAGTTGAATCACATGCAGGTTCTGTTCCTATGAGAAAGAGTTGTTTTCTTGTAAAAAAAAGTCACTATTTTACTCCCATTGCCACACACAGTGCAAATAGCACTCCCGTATGTTCCCAGGAAGAACAGTGTATTGGACTGAAGAGAAGCTACTGTTCTTGTCAGTTTCCTCAGGAGAGTTGAACAAGATATGGCCCGTGTGTGTAGGAAGCACAGTTCTTTTGTTCTGAGCAAGCTCACACTTCTGGCAATTTAGGAAAAACCTTAGAGTAGAAGATTACTCCTTTCTCAAAATCAGAGTGTGTTTATGTAAGGTGAGCTAGTGTTTGTTTCCCATTCATAAATGGAGTTGAATCACATGCAGTTTCTGGTCCTATGAGCAAGATTTGTTTTCTGATAAGGAAGGTCACTATTGCACTCCCATTGCCACATACAGTGCAAATAGCACTCACCTCTGTTCCCAGCAAGTACAGTGTATTGGACCGAAGAGAAGTTACTGTTCTTGTCAGTTTCCTAAGCAGAGTTTAACTAGATATGGCCCGTGTGTGTAGGAAACATAGTTCTTTTGTTCTGAGCAAGCTCACTCTTCTGGCAATTTAGGAAAAACCTTAGAGTAGAAGAGTACTCCTTTCTCAAAAGCAGAGTGTGTTTCTATAAGGCGAGCTAGTGTTTGTTTCCCATTCATAAACGGATTTGAATCACATGCAGTTTCTGGTACTACGAGAAAGATTTGTTTTCTGGTAAGGAAAGTCACTATTACTCTCCTATTGCCATATACAGTGCAAATAGGACTCGCGTCTGTTCCCAGCAAGTAGAGTGTATTGGAATGAAGAGAAGTTACTGTTCTTGTCAGTTTCCTAAGTAGAGTTGAACTAAATATGGCCCGTCTTGGTAGGAATCACAGTTCTCTTGTTCTGAGCAAGCTCACTGTTCCTGCCCTCTAGGAAACACAGTAGAGTAGAAGAGTGCTCTTTTCTCAAAAGCAGAGTGCGTTTCTGGTAAGGAGAGCTTGTGTTTTTTTCCCATTCATGAACGGATTTGAATCACATGCAATTTCTGGTCTTATGAGCAAGAGTTGTTTTCTGGTAAAAAAGGCCTATTGTGCTCCCTCCCATTGCCATATACAGTGCAAATAGCACTCGCGTCTGTTCCCAGCAAGTACATTGTATTGAACTGAAAAGCAGCTACTGTTCTTGTCAGTTTCCTAAGCAGAGTTGAACTTGATATGGCACGTGTGTGTAGGAAGCACATTTCTTTTGTCCTGAGCAAGCTGACTGTTCTGGCACTATAGGAAACACAGTAGGGTAGAAGAGTGCTCTTTTCTCAAATGCAGAGTGTGTTTCTTGTAAGGCGATCTAGTGTTTGTTTCCCATTCAAAAACGGAGTTGAATCACATGCAGTTTCTGGTCCTATGAGCAAGAGTTGTTTCCCGGTAAGGAACGTCACTATTGTGCTCCCATTGCCATACACAGTGCAAATAGCACTCGCCTCTATTCCCAGCAAGTACGGTGTATTGGACTGAAGAGAAGCTACTGTTCTTGACAGTTTCCTAGGCAGAGTTGAACTAGATATGGCCCGTGTGTGTAGGAAGCAAGTTCTTTTGCTATGATTAGGCTAAATGTTCTGGCCCTGTGGAAACACAGTAGAGTAGAAGAGTTCTCCTTTCTCAAAAGTAGAGTGTGGTTCTTGAAAAGTGAGCTAGTTTGTGTTCCATTCATAAAAGGAGATGAATAACATTCACTTTCTGGTCCTATGAGCAAGAGTTGTTTTCTGGTAGAGAAAGTCACTCTTATGCTCCCATTGCCGTACACAGGGCAAATAGCACTCGCTTCTGTTCCCAGCAAGTACAGTGTATTGGACTGAAGAGAAGCTACTGTTCTTGTCAGTTTTCTAAGCAGAGTTGAACTAGATATGTCCCGTGAATGTAGGAAGCACAGTTCTTTTGTTCTGAGCAAGCTCACTGTTCTGGCCCTATAAGAAACAGAGTAGAGTAGAAGAGTGCTCTTTTCTCAAAAGCATAGTGTTTTTCTTGTAAGGCGAGCTAGTGTTTCTTTCCCATTCTTAAACGGAGTTGAATCATATGCAGTTTCTAGTCCTATGAGCAAGAGCTGTTTCCTGGTAAGGAAAGATACAATTGCGCTCCTATTGCCATACACAGCGCAAAAAGCACTCGTGTCTCTTCCCAGCATGTACCGTGTATTGGACTGAAGAGAAGCTACTGTTCTTGTCATTTTCCTCAGCAGAGTTGAACTAGATATGGCCCGTGTATGTAGGAAGCACAGTTCTTTTGTTTTGAGCAAGCTCACTGTTCTAACCCTATAGGAAACAGAGTAGACTAGATGTGTGCTCTGTTCTCAAAAGCAGAGTGTGTTTCTTGTAAGGGGAGTGAGTGTTTGTTTCCCATTCATAAATGGAGTTGAATCAAATGCAGGTTCTGGTCCTATGAGCAAGAGCTGTTTTCTGGCAAGGAAAGTCACTATTGCGCTCCCATTGCCATACCCAGTGCAAATAGCATTCGCGTCTGTTCCCAGGAAGTAAAGTGTATTGGACTGAAGAGAAGCTACTGTTCTAGTCTGTGTCCTAAGCAGAGTTGAACTAGATGTGGCCCGAGTGTGTAGGAATCACAGTTTTTTTTGTTCTGAGCAATCTCACTTTTCTGGCCCTATAGGAAACAAAGTAGATTAGAAGAGTGCTCTTTTCTCAAAAACAGAGTGTGTTTCTTGTAATGCGAGCTAGTGTTTGTTTCCCTTTCATAAATGAAGTTGAATCACATGCAGTTTCTGGTCCTATGAACAAGAGTTGTTTTCCGGTAAGGAAAGTCACTTTTGTGCTCCCATTGCCATATGCAGTGCAAATAGCACCTGTGTCTGTTCCCAGCAAGTACATGTATTGGACTGAAGAGAAGCTAATATTCTTGTCAGTTTCCTAACTGGAGTTGAACTAGACATTGCCCGTGTGTACAGGTAGCACCATTCTTTTGCTCTGAGCACGCTAACTGTTCTGGCCCTATGGAAACACAGTAGAGAAGAAGAGTGCTCTTTTCTCAATAGCGGAGTGTGTTTCTGGTAAGGCGAGCTAGTGTTTGTTTCCCATTCATAAACAGAGTTGAATCACATGCAGTTTCTGGTCTTAATAGCAAGAGTTGTTTTCTGTTAAGGAAAGTCACTATTGCCCTCCATTAACATATACTGTGCAAAGAGCACTCATGTCTTTTCCCAGAAAGCACAGTGTATTGGACTGAAGAGAAGCTACTCTTCTTGTCAGTTTCCGATGTATAGTTTAACTAGATATGTCCCGTGTGTGTAGGAAGCACAGTTCTTTTTTTCTCAGAATGCTCACTGTTCTGACCCAATAGGAAACACAGTAGAGTAGAAGAGTGCTCTTTTCTTAAAAGCAGAGTGTGTTTCTTGTAAGGCGAGCTAGTGTTTGTTTCCCATTCATAAACGGAGTTGAATCCCATGCAGTTTCTGGTCCTACTAGCAGGAGTTGTTTTCTTTTAAGGAAAGTCACTATTTTGTTCCCATTTCCTTACAAAGTGAAATAGCACTCTTGTCTGTTCCTAGAAAGTACAGTGTATTGGAATGAAGAGAAGCTACCATTCTTGTTAGTTTCCAAAGCATAGTTGAACAAGATATGGCCCGTGTGTGTAGGAAGCACAGTTCTTTTGTTCTGAGCAAGCTCACTCTTCTGTCCCTATAGGAAGCACAGTCTAGTAGAAGAGTGCTCTTTTCCCAAAAGCACAGTGTGGTTCTTCAAAGGCGATCTAGTGTTTGTTTCCCATTCATAAATGGAGCTGAATTACAGGCAGTTTCTGGTCTACGAGCATTAGTTGTTTTCTGATATGAAAGTCACTATTGCGCTCCCATTGCCATGAACTGTGCAAATAGCACTCATGTCTGATTTTAGAAAGTACAGTGTATTAGACTGAAGAGAAGCTCCTGTACTTGTCAGTTTCCTAAGCAGAGTTTAACTAGATATTGCCTGTGTGAGTAGTAAGCACAATTCTTTTGTTCTGAGCAAGCTAACTCGTCTGTCCCTATGAGAAAAACTGTAGAGTAGAAGAGTGTTCTTTTCTCAAAAGCTGATTGTGTTTCTTGTAAGGCAAGCTAGTATTTGTTTCCCATTCATAAACCGAGTTGAATCACATGCAGTTTCTGGTCCTGCGAACAAGAATTGTTTTCTGGTAAGGATAGTGACTATTGCGCTCCCATTGCCATAGAGTGCAAATACCACTCGCGTCTATTCCCTGCAAGTATAGTTTACTGGACTGAAGAGAAGCTACTGTTCTTGTCAGTTTCTTAAGCAGAGTTGAACTAGATATGGCCCGTGTGTGTAGGAAGCACAGTTCTTTTGTTTTGAGCAAGCTCTCTATTGTGGCGCTATAGGAAACCCAGTAGAGTTGAAGAGTGCACTTTTTTCAAAAGAAGAGTGTGTTTTTTGTAAGGTGACCTATGGTTTGTTTCCCATTCATAAACAGATTTGAATCACATGCAGTTTCTGGTCCCAGGAGCAAGAGATGTTTTCTGGTAAGGAAAGTCAGTATTGTGCCTTCCTTGCAATACGCAGAACCAATAGCACTCGTGTCTGTTCCTATCAAGTACAGCGTATTGGACTGAAGTGAAGAGACTGTTCTTGTCAGTTTTCTAAGCAAAGTTGATCTAGATATGGCCGTTTGTGTAGGAAGCACAGTTCTTTTGTTCTGAGCACCTCACTGTTCTGGCACTATATGAAACACAGTAGAGTAGAAGAGTACTCTTTTTTCAAAAGAAGAGTGTGTTTCTTGTAAGGCGACCTAGTGTTTGTTTCCTATTGATAAATGCAGTTGAATCACATGCAGTTTCTGGTCCTACGAGCAAGAGTTATTTTCTGTTAAGGAAAGTCACTATTGTACTCCCATTGCCATACACAGTGCAAATAGCACTCATGTATGTTCCCAGCAAGTACAGTGTATTGTACTGAAGAGAAGCTAATGTTCTTGTCAGTTTTCTATGCAGAGTTGAACTCGATATGGCCTGTGTGTGTAGGAAGCACAGTTCTTTTGTTCTGAGCAAGCTCACTGTTCTGGCCCAATAGGAAGCACAGTAGAGTAGAAGAGTACTCTTTTATCAAAAGCAGATTGTGTTTCTTGCAAGGCGATCTAGTGTTTGTTTCTTATTCATAAACGGAATTGAATTACATGAACTTTCTGGTCCTATGAGCAAGAATTTTTTTCTAGTATGGAAAGTCACTATGGAGCTCCCATTGCCATACACAGTGCAAATAGCACTCGTGTCTGTTCCCAGCAACTACAGTGTATGGGAATGAAGAGAAGCTTCTGTTCTTTTGAGTTTCCTAATCAGAATTTACCCAGATATGGATCATGTGTGCAAGAAGCACAGTTCTTTTGTTCTGAGCAAGCTCACTGTTCTGGACATGTAGGAAAGAAGGTAGAATAGAAAATTGCTCTTTTTTCCAAAGCAGAGTTTGTTTCTTGTAAGGCAAGCTAGTGTTTTTTCCCATTCATAAACGGAATTGAATCATATGCACTTTCTTTTCCTATGAGCAAGAGTGGTTTTCTGTTAATGAAAGTCACTATTGCGCTCCCATTGCCATATACAGTGCAAAGAGCACTCGCGTCTGTTCCCAGCAAGTAGAGTGTATTGGACTGAAGAGAAGCTACTGTTCTTGTCAGTTTACTGAGAAAGTTGAACTAGATATGGCTCGTGTGTGTAGGAAGCACAGTTCTTTTTTTCTGAGCAAGCTCATTCTGCTGGCCCTGTAGGAAACACAGTTGAGTAGAAGAGTGCTTTTTTCTCAAAGCAGAGTGTTTTTCTTGTATGGCGAGCTAGTTTTTGTTTCCCATTCATAAACTAAGTTAATTCACATGCAGTTTCTGGTCTTATGAGCAAGAGTTTTTTTTTCTGGTTAGGAAAGTCGCTATTGTGCTCCCAATGTCATACACAGAGCAAATATCACTCCCGTGGGTTCCCAGCAAGTACAGTGTATCGGACTGAAGAGAAGCTACTGTTCTTTTCAGTTTCCTAAACAAATTTGAACTAGATATGGCCCATGTGTACAGGAAGCACAGTTCTTTTATTCTGAGACATCTCACTGTTCTGGCCCTATAGGAAACACAGTAGAGTAGAAAAGTGCTCTTTGCTCAAAAGCAGATTGTGTTTCTTGTAAAGCAAGCTAGTGTTTGTTTCCCATTTATAAACGAAATTGAATCACATGCAGATTCTTGTCCTATGATCAAAAGTTGTTTACTGGTAAGGAATTTCACTATTGTGCTCTAATTGCTTTACCCAGTGCAAATAGCATAGTAATTTTGTTTCGAGCAAGCACACTGTTGTGGCACTATAGGAAACACAGTAGAGTAGAAGAGTGCTCTTTTCTTAAAAGCAGAGTGTGTTTCTTGTAAGGAGAGCTAGTGTTTGTTTCCCGTTCATAAATTGTGTTGAATCACATGCAGTTTCTGATCCTTAGAGCAAGAGTTGTTTTCTCTTAAAGAATGTCACTATTGTTCTCCCATTACCATGCCAGTACATATATCACTCCCCTCTGTTCCCAGTAATTACAGTTTATTGGGCTTAAGAGAAGCCACTGTTCTTGGCAGTTTCCTAAGCAGAGTGGAACTACATATGGCCCCTGTGTGTAGGAAGTACAGTTCTTTTGTTCTGAGCAAGGTCACTCTTCTGGACCTATAGGAAACAGAGTCGAGTATAAGAGGGCACTTTTCTCAAAAGCAGAGTGTGTTTTTTGGAAGTCGAGCTAGTGTTGTGGGATGGTCTGTATGTCAAATGTGTTGCTGATTGGTCAATAAATAAATCACTGATTGGCCAGTGACCAGGCAGGAAGTATAGGCGGGACTAACAGAGAGGAGATTTGAGAGAACATGAAGCTGGGACGCAGAGACACTGCCAGCCGCCACCATGACAAGCTGCATGTGAAGATCCTGGTAAGCCACGAGCCATGTGGCAAGTATAGATGTTTGGAAATGGATTAATTTAAGCTCTAAGAACAGTTAGAAAGAAGCCAGCCACAGCCATACAGTTTGTAACCAATATAAGTCTCTGTGTTTACTTGGTTGGGTCTGAGCGGCTGTGGGACTGGTGGGTGAGAGAGATTTGCTCTGACCGTGGGCCAGGCAGGAAAACTCTAGCTACAAATGGCGCCCAACATGTTGGCAAGAGTTTCCACCTAAAACCTGAGTAAAAGGATTCTAAAGCAGAGCTAAAAACAGCTCCTAGTTGTCTCTTTCAAGCTAGCGGCAACCTGCATGTTTGAGCTACTATGGCTGGTTCCTGGTGTGCATGCTCGCCCTGCAGTATGGCAGGAATGAGGCCTCTGCAAGTGACACATTAAGCTGTGTGGTGGATTTAGCCTTTGCTAGTATAAAAAAAAAGAGGTTTCTGGGCTACACGCTGCTTTGATAGAAGCATAGACCCACTATTTCTGAGAGTTGATGTCTCCCAGAGCTGGCGGAAAACATACCACCGCCATGTTGGGAAGCTGAAGTGGGTGGAGCCAGCAGCCATAGCACCTGTGCCATTTCAGGCTTAGAAGGCTGCAGTTTAAAGCAATAGGCTCAAGGTAATATAAAAAATAAGCCACGTCAAGATGGCTGCCACACAGAGAATCTGGATTATGTTCTCTTTGATATCTGTACATGAAGAAAAACATTTGATTACAAAAGCTGTTGAGTTATGCCAAAATGTATATTTTAAAGGTACCTTGACTTCAAAATTTGGATGTAAGGATATGTTGCTTTGGGAAGGAGGCTCTGCTTTTGTTTCCACAGAAAGCCAGAGGCTATGGATTTGTTCCAGATTAAGATACATCAGCTTTGACCAGCCAAGACCAACTGAAAGGTCTCTGATGACACCATGGCCCAGATGTTCCAACATCCAGAACCGTTTCAAGGCAACTGGCTCAGACGATACACCCTCATGGACTACTCTATAATCCTAAAATATTCTTTGTGTCCCCATAAGATACAGCATCCCCCTCCAGCAGGAAGTAGTAAAAGAAGCTACGCCCAAATTCCCAAATATACCAAGCTGACTTTGAAGATGTGTAAAGGTTAAAACCTTTCTTTTTAAGAAAAGAAAAAGGGAAGTGCTGTGGGATGGTCTGTATGTCAAATGTGTTGCTGATTGGTCAATAAATAAATCACTGATTGGCCAGTGACCAGGCAGGAAGTATAGGCGGGGCTAACAGAGAGGAGAATTGAGAGAACATGAAGCTGGGTGGCGGAGACACTGCCAGCCGCCATTGGTTACAGTTTGTAACCAATATAAGTCTCTGTGTTTACTTGGTTGGGTCTGAGTGGCTGTGGGACTGGTGGGTGAGAGAGATTTATCCTGACTGTGGGCCAGGCAGGAAAACTTTAGCTACAAGCTAGTGTTTGTTTCCCATTCATAAACGGAGTTGAATCACATCCAGTTTCTAGTCTTAGGAGAAAGATTGCTTTCTGTTAAGGAAAGTCACTATTGCGCTCCCATTGCCATACACAGTGCAAATAGCACTTGCGACTGTTCCCAGCAATACAGTGTATTTGAATGAAGAGAAGCTACTGTTCTTGTCAGTTTCCTAAGCAGAATTGGAATAGATATGGCTCGTGTGTGCATGAAACACATTTCTTTTGTTCTGAGCAAGCTCACTGTTCTGGCTTTAGGAAACACAGTAGAGTAGAAGAGTGCTCTTTTCTCAAAAGCAGAGTGTTTCTTGTAAGGAGAGCTAGTGTTTGTATCCCATTCATAAACGGAGTTGAACCACATGCTGTTTCTGAGCTTATGAGCAAGAGTTTTTTTCTGGTAAGGAAAGTCACTATTGCGTTCCTTTGCTATACACAAGGCAAATAGCACTCGCATCTGTTCCCAGCAATTACAGTGTACAGTGTATTACCTAAGCAGAGTAGAACAAGATATGGCCCGTGTGTGTAGGTAACACAGTTCTTTTGTTTTCAGCAAGCTCACTGTTCTGGAACTATTGAAACACCGTAGAGTAGAAGAGTGCTCTTTTCTCAAAAGCAGAGTGTGTTTCTGATAAGGTGAACTAGGGTTTGTTTTCAATTTATAAACGGAGTTGTATCACATGAAGTTTCTGGTCCTATGAGCATGAGTTGTTTTCTGCTAAGGAGAGTCACTATTGTACTACAATTGACATACACAGTGCAAATAGCACTCGCGTCTGTTCCCAGCAAATATAGTGTATTGCACCGAAGAGAACCTACCATACTTGTAAGTTTCCTAATCAGAGTTGAACTAGAAATGGCACGTGTGTGTATGAAGCACAGTTCTTTTGCTTTCAGCAAGCTCATTTTTCTTGCCCTATTGAAACAGAGTAGAGTAGAAGAGTCCTCTTTTCTCAAAAGCTGAGTGTGTTTCTTGTAAGGCGAGCTAGTGTTTGTGTCCCATTCATAAACGGAGTTGAACCACATGAAGTCCCTGGTCCTATGACCAAGAGTTGATTTCTGGCAAGGAAGGTTACTATTGCTCTCCCTTTTGCCATACACAGTGCAAATATCACTCGTGTCTGTTCCCAGCTTACAGTATATTGGAATGAAGAGAAGCTACTATTCTTGTCAGTTTCCTAAACAGAGTTGAACTAGATATGGGCCGTATGTGTTGGACGCACAGTTCTTTTGTTCTGAGCAAGCTCACTGTTCTGGCCCTATAGCAAACACATTAGAGTAGAAGAGTGCTCTTTTCTCAATAGCAGAATGTTTTTCGTGTAAGGCGAGCTAGTGTTTGTATTCCATTCATCAACAGAGTTGTATCACATGCAGTTTCTGGTCCTAAGAGCATGAGTTGTTTTCTGGTAAGGAAAGTCATTATTGCGCTCCCATTGCCATACACAGTGCAAGTAGCACTTGCGTCTATTACCAGCAATTACAGTTTATTGCACTGAAGAGAAGCTACTCTTTTTGTCTGTTTCCTAAGCAGAATTGAACTAGATATGGCCTGTGGGTGTAGGAAGCACAGTTCGTTTGTTCTGAGCAAGCTCACTGTTCTGGACCTGTAGGAAACACAGCAGGGTAGAATGGTGCTCTATTCTCAAAAGTGGAGAGTGTTTCTTGTAAGGCAAGCTAGTGTTTGTTTTCTATTCATAAACGGAGTTGAATCTCATGCAGCTTCTGGTCCTAAGCAAGAGTTGTTTTCTTGTAAGGAAAGTCACTATTGCACTCCCATTGCCAAACACAGTGCAAATAGCACTCGCGTCTGTTCCCAGCAAGTACAGTGTATTGGACTGAAGAGAAACTACTGTTCTGTCTGTTTGCTAAGAAGAGTTGTACTAGATATGGCCCGTGTGTGTAGGTAGCACAGTTCTTTGTTTTCAGCAAGCTCACAATTCTGGACCTATTGAAACACCATAGAGTAGATGAGTGCTCTTCTCTGAAAAGCAGATTGTGTTTCTTTAAGGCAAGCTAGTGTTTCTTTCCCATTGTAAATGGAGATGAATCACTATTGTACTCCCATTGCCATACACAGTGCAAATAGCACTCGCGTCTGTTCCCAGCAAGTACAGTGTATTGTACTGAAGGGAAGCTAATGTTCTTGTCAGTTTTCTATGCAGAGTTGAACTAGATATGGCCTGTGTGTGTAGGCAGCACAGTTCTTTTGTTTTGAGCAAGCTCACTGTTCTGGCCCTATAGGAAGCACAGTAGAGTAGAAGGCAATCTAGCTTTTGTTTCCCATTCATAAACGGAGTTGAATTACATGCAGTTCTGTACCTACCAACAAGACTTGTTTTCTGATAAGGAAAGTCAGTTTTGCACTCCAATTGCAAAACACTGTGCAAATAACACTCGCGTCTTTTCCCAGCAAGTACAGTGTATTGGACTGAAGACAAGCTCCTGTTTTTGACCATTTCCTAAGCAGAGTTTAACTAGATATGACCCGTGTGTGTAGGAAGCACAGTTCTTTTGTTTTGAGCAAGCTCACTGTTCTGGCAGTATTGGAAAAACAATAGAGTACAAGCGTGCTATTTTCTCAAAAGCAGAGTGTGTTTCATGTAAGGAGAGCTCGTGTTTGTTTTCCATTCATAAACGGAGTCAATCACATGCAGTTTCTGGTCCTATGAGCAAGAGTTGTTTTCTGGTAAGGAAAGTCACTCTTTCACTCCCATTGCCATATACAGTGCAAATAGCACTCTCGACTGTCCCCAGCAAGTACAGTGTATTGGACTGAAGAGAAGCTACTGCTTTTGTCAGTTTTCTAAATAGAGTAGAACTAGATATGGACTGTGTGTGTATGAATCACAGCTCTTTTGTTCTGAGCAAGCTCACTGTTCTGCTCCAATGGGAAACACAGTAGAGTAGAAGAGTGCTCTTTTCTCAAAAGCAGAGTGTGTTTCTTGTAAGGCAAGCGAGTGTTTGCTTCCCACTCATAAACGGAGTTGAATCACATTTAGTTTCCGGTCCTACGAGCAAGAGTTGTTTTCTGGTAAGGAAAGTCACTATTGAGCTCCATTTCCATACACAGTGCAAAATGCACTCTCATCTGTTCCCAGCAAGTACAGTGTATTGAACTGAAGAGAAGCTACTGTTCTTGTCAGTTTTCTAAGCAGTGTTGAACTAGATATGGTCCATGTGTATATGAAGCACAGTTTTTTTGTTCTGAGCAAGCTCACTGTACTGGCCCACTAGGAAACACAGTAGAGTAGAAGAGTGCTCTTTTCTCAAAAGCAGAGTGTGTTTCCTATAAGGGGAGCTTGTGTTTGTTTCTGAATCACAAACGAAATTTAATCACATGTAGTTTCTGGTCCTATGAGCAAGAGTTTTTTTCTGGTAATGAAAGCCACTATTGTGCTCCCTTTGCCATACACAGTGCAAATAGCATTCTTGTCTGATACCTGCAAATACAGTGTATTGGATTGAAGAGAAGCTTCTGTTCTTGTCAGTTTTCTCAGCAGAGTTGAACTAGATATGGCCCGTGTGTGTAGGAAGGACAGTTCTTTTGTTCTGAGCAAGCTCACTGTTCTGGCCCTATAGGTAACACAATAGAGTAGAAGAGTTCTCTTTTCTCAAAAGCAGAGTGTGTTTCTTGTAAGGCGAGCTAGTGTTTGTTTCCCTTTCATAAACCAAGTTGAATCACATGCTATTTCTGGTCCTACGAGCAAGAGTTGCTTTCTGGTAAGAAAAGTCACTAATGTGCTCACCTTGCAATGCGCAGTGCAAATCGCACTGGCGTCTATTTTCAGCAAGTACAGTGTCTTGGACTGAAGAGAAGCTACTGTTCTTCTCTGTTGCGCCTGCCTCGACCAGCAAGGAAGACACAACACCGACCTCTTTTTCAAAGCTGATTTATTCAGGCCCTTTTCTTTGTTCTTCTTTGTTCTTCTACCCCTGGGGAGAGCCCGCCCCAGCCTTATATATGTCTCAGTCCACCAGCCACCATGCGCCACATGGGATTCCTGGGTAGGTACATGTATGCCTTAGCTAGCCAAAATCTGAAGCCAAGCCAAATAAGGTATTGCTTAGCACAAAGAGCGCTCGCCACCGGGAGGGCGGAGGGGTGGAAGCCAGCTCCATCTTAAGGGTGCAGCTTCCCACAGCTCTCTACAGTTCCCCCTTTTTGTTTTTGACAACAGGCAAGTGTAGAGGTTTGATCTCTGAGAAAACACGAACCTGTACTAATGCTACCCAGGTGTCATCCACCTAGAGAGTACCAGACCAGTTCTGCATCCTTTTTTCAGAGGCGGGAAATCGATGCCAACCTGCATGTAATCAAACATGTTCTTCTTGAGGTCAGTGTTATTTCGATCTCAAGTGCAGTGCCATGCCTCGCAGCCTGTGCTTCAAGGCTACAGCTTTATTAGCCAAGCCTGATGGGACTGACCAGCCTCGATGGCGGTAAATGCTTCGAAAATCATGGCTGCCTCATGGCACTGTGCAAACCTCATCTTATGGAAACACCACAGGCAAACAAGAAAGGCAAGTATCACAAGAACCAATAAGGCTCCTAGTCCTGCCCACTCCTTCAAATAATTTACTGCAAGCTGGATCCAGGAAGTCAAGCCCTCAGCCATGCTGATGTCCACTCGAGTGGAGTTAATGGTCACCACCACCGCTCTCAATTTCTGCAGGGTTTCTTTGAACTTTCCAGACCAGTTTTCTTCAAGAAATCTAGAAAGTTCTTTAGACAAAGTTGCGGCTCGGGAAGCATTCTGCAATTGAACACTGGTAACACACAGGCCAGGCATTCTCCACTCACAGCCTAACTGGGCCATTTGCCAAAGGATATCAACTTGTTCCTGCACCAAATCAATGCGTTGGTTGAGTACCATGAGGCCTCCTTTCAACTGTGCATTCAGAGAGGTTTGGGTATCCAGGGCCTGGGACACTGTAGCAGACAAATCATTTAAAGTTGCGGCTGTTTGCACAGTGGTAGACATAGCTATACCTGCAACAATGTTAGAAACTGCGGCCATGGAGAAAGCGGTTATAATCGTTGCATTTATGCCAAAATCTCTCTTGGGTCTAAGCAGCATCATAGTACTAGGCACTTCTAGTGGTACTGGAATCCACCGAGGCACCCGAGCAATAAGGGCTCTGGTAAACAGCTTACTGTCCCAGCATTGGGACATCCAACAAGTACTATTTGTACAATTCACAAAGCTAAAATTTGACAAGATAAACAGAAATGGAGGATGCACACATACAGGACTGGCTTTAAAAGTGGTGGTATTCTCTATGGGCTTAAAAAATTGAGTGCAAGTTATAGAAACATTCTGGGGGTCAGAGGCATATTCTCCATACCCGCACTGATCATGCTGAGAAGAACAAAGAAGTTCATGCACTCCATAACTTCCTCCCTGAATCATGACAATAGGGGCTGTATTGGAGCAGCTTCCGTTTACGCCGCACAGCATCCATTTATTAAATGGATTCATGCACTGGTCCTGCAAGAATAGCCCTGTCTTCATGTCTCCTTTGATATCCCCCTTTTCAAGGGGGCCACTCATACCAGGTTAGAAAGTAAATCTTTGTACTTTATCAGCCCATCTGACAATAGTGGATTGGCAGTCTGTCCAGGGCCAGGGGTCGCCTTCATATGCTCCCCAACAAGTGTGACCCCACTTGGCTTGCTTAGGGGGTGTATAAGTATTATTAGGCAAGGTGATATTATAGGTGAGCATAGTGCCATTCAGCCAGATAACAGCTGTAGTATAACTATGTTTCAGGGTAAAACAGTCATTCCCATGGCTAATTTGCTGTTGCTTAATGCCTGGGACATAATTTTTATCTCCATTAAACCACCCATAAAGGCCTTCGGTCAGGGGAATGCAGTCTCCAGATTCATCTATTTGAAAGCACAGGGATCCTTTTTCAGGGAAACTACGATTCTCTCCTAGAGGCATTCGTTCCAGATCCAAATACAAATAAGGGAGATTAATAGCATTATTAGAGGTAAACAGCCTAGGAAAAACCTGTGCATCATGTTGTACTGGCATTGGTTTCAGGAATGCAGACAGGATCCCCCATCTCTGTTCCATCTTCCCTGGCTGTAGACTCAGCAGGAACATCAGGCATGTTTACAGAAGCATCTTCCTGAGACTGTGTCAATTGTGCTTTTCTCACCAATCTTTCCAGTACCCAGATTGGATCTTGTTGACCCTGCGGGAAAACACAAACAGAGTCTCGTGCCCATGCAAGCATGGGATCAGGTCCATACCAGATACCTGTCAAGGCATCTTTACATTTTACCATCCCTTTAGAGGGACTGTGCTGACATTGATGTCTATCTGCAGCTGAACAGTTTGATCCATCCAAATTTAAAAAATTCAAGGTAAATAATGTAAGAGAGAGTCTATCCTTAGGGGTATGGCTATGGCTTATTCCTCCTTTTTGTTTTTGAAGCAGTTCCTTCAAGGAGCGATGTACGTGCTCCACAATGCCTTGACCCTGGGGATTATAGGGCAGGCCATGTACAAGTTGAACATCCATTTGACGGCAGAAGGAGGCAAACTTGTGGCCCATGTAAGCAGGATTGTTGTCTGTTTTTATTTGTTGAGGTTTGCCCCACGCTGCCCATGCCTCTAGGCAATAGGTGATCATGTGAAATGCCTTCTCACCTGCCATTGGGGTGGCGTGGATGACTCCAGAACAAGTGTCAACAGAAACATGGACATATTTGACCCGTCCAAATTCAGAGATATGTGTAACATCCATTTGCCATATTTTCAGAGGGAGCAAACCACGAGGGTTGACTCCTAATGCAGGAGGGTGCTAAAAAATGACACATTGAGGACAATCTAGAACTACCTTACATGCATCAGTATGTGAGAGAGAAAACCTTTGTTGTAATGTTTTAGCATTAACATGATATTCCTTGTGGAATTCTTGTGCTTGTTGCACTGCTGAGGCCACAAACATCCACTCTTGCCTGGTACAGAGGTCTACAACATTGTTGCCCTCAGCTAATGGGCCTGGTAGGCCAGTATGAGCACGAATATGTTGTGCAAAGAATGGATTTTTCCGCTGCCAAATCAGTTGTTGCAATTGGCAAAAAACCGACTGTGTGGGACTGGAGGATCTAAGAGGCCCTGCACATTCAAGAATTCTTAAGGCATTAACAACATAGCAGGAATCTGATACCAAATTAAATGGAAATGGACAAACCTTAAAAACTTCTAGAGCAATTAAAAATTCCACCTACTGAGGTGTGCCCGATAAATATTGGTGCTTCACAGACTCCCCTGAGCCCAACATATAGGCCCCGCAACCTGTTTTAGATCCATCAGTAAAAACAATGGTGGCTCCGGGAATTGGCCGGGAAGCAGTTATTTTAGGAAAGACTACAGGATGTTCCTTTAAAAAATTCAAAAATGGATGTTTTGGATAATGGCAATCTATATGCCCCACATAGCTACAGCGCAATATGGCCCAATCATCAACAGTAGCACATAAAACTTTCACCTGATTGACATCATAAGGTACAATCAGCATTTGCAGGGAAGTTCCAAAATATTGCAAGCACTGCTGAATACCTTGCTGGGCAAGTAGTGCCACAGTTGTGGGATAATATTCAATGGATTTTGCAGGGGAAATTCTAGTGTAAACCCATAATAAAGGTCCATCCTGCCATAAAATACCGGTGGGCTGCAAAAACGTGGGCAGAATGCATAATACAATTGTGTTGGGATCTCATACTCTCTGAAGAAAGGCTTCCTGTAATCTATCCTCAAGTTTGCATAGTGCTTCCATGGTTAACTGTCTAGGGGAATCCAAAGCTGTGTCACCTGCCAATGTATCATAAAGCGGCTTTAGCTCATAATTTGCCATTTTTAAACTGCCTCTTATCCAATTTATTTCCCCTAATAATTTTTGAAAATCATTTAATGTACATAAATGATCTTTTCTCAATTCTACCTTTTGAGGCCTAATCTGTTGACTGGTAATCTTAGAGCCTAAATAAGTAACCACCTGATCCTGTTGTACCTTCTCAGAAGCAATGTACAACCCTTTAGTTCTTAACACTGTCCCTAAAAAGTGATATACAGCTTGCAAAACATCCTTTTCTTTTGCTGTGAGGAGGATGTCGTCCATGTAATGGACACATCTAACAGTAGGGAAGCGGGCCCTTAATGGCTCTAGAGCTTGTGCTACAAACAACTGATACATAGTAGGGCTGTTGGCCATACCTTGTGGTAGGACAATCCACTGATATCTCTTATCTGTCTCTTCATGATTAGTAGATGGCACTGTAAATGCAAATCTTTCACTATCCTTGTCATGCAAGGGGATGGAGAAAAAACAATCTTTAATATCAATCACAATAATGGGCCAGTTCTCTGGTAAGGCTGATAATAATGGAAGACTTCTCTGTACAAGCCCCATAATATTCTTCTGGTCATTTATTGCTCTAAGATCATGCAACAATCTCCATTTCTCTGATTTTTTCTTTATAACAAAAATAGGTGTATTCCAAGGAGAAAGGGAAGGTTTGATATGTCCCTCTCTCAACTGCTCTTCCACTAGCTGCCTAGCTGCTAGCAGTTTCTCGGAGGAAAGTGGCCATTGAGGAACCCACACTGGTTCCTCTGTTTTCCAGGATATGGGAATTCCTTCCTCAATGGCCCCTAAGAAAAACCCAGCCTTTGCCTGGGCTCTCTAGGTTTTGCCTGTATTGGCTCCTTTCTCCCTTGTAAAAACTTTCCTAATCCAAAATTGGGATGGCATCCCATCTTTTTTATAATATCTTGAGATTCTTTGGAATATTCATTGCTTAATTTGAAACCCATAGACTTCATGAGGTCCCTCCCCCAAAGGGAAACTGGAAGCTCAAGGACATAAGGTTGAACAATGCCGGAATGTCCTTCTTCATCATGCCAATTTAGCAAACTTGCACTAATATTAGGAGTGTTAGCATAACCCAGTCCTTGTAATGTCTAGGAAGAAACTTGTATTGGCCAATCCCGAGGTCAGTCTTTGCTAGCAATAATACTGCGGTCCGCTCCAGTATCCAAAATTCCCATAAGTTTAATACCATTAACAATTAGTTGTAATGTAGGTCTCTGATCTAAATCCAGTGATAAGAATGTGAGATCTGTCCCTGATGACCCAAATCCTTTGTCTCCTCTTTCTTTGTCATAAGCTGGGTGGGCACCATGCAGACTGGGGAGTAAAATAAGTTGTGCAATTCTATCCCCTGGGGATATGGCAGTAATTCCTTTTGGTGACTCTACCATAATCTTTACTACTCCTGTGTAGTCAGAGACAATCACCCCTGGATGAATACGCAATCCTTTCAATAAGGTAGATGATCTCCCTATTAACAGCCCTACTGTTCCTGGGTCAAGGGGGCT
Source organism: Peromyscus eremicus (assembly GCF_949786415.1). NCBI lineage: Eukaryota > Metazoa > Chordata > Mammalia > Rodentia > Cricetidae > Peromyscus > Peromyscus eremicus. The sequence continues at coordinate 277,256 of NW_026734336.1, read as the reverse complement.
TTGAAAATCAGACTCTATTACTTGTACCCCCATTTGCGGAGTTAGTACCAGTATGGCGGTGGCACGGAGGTCCAATCCTGCTGAGCCCGCAGTAGCTCTCGGGGGTGCTTGGGATGGCGAAGGGAGGGCCACTGCTCCAGAGGGGAGTCCTGTCTCGGGGTCTCCATTGCCCCATATATTTGAGGGCCCTGGGAGCGTGGGCCCCGCTGGCCATTTTTTGGAAAGCTGTCTACCTCAATGGGTTGCCCGTTTATATCTTTAATAGACTGGCATTCATTAGCCCAGTGCCTCCCCTTTCTGCATTTTGGGCAGAGCCCTGGCTGAACGCTGCGCTGGCTACTTCCTTGTTCCTGTCTACTACCTCCCCCTAGTGGGCAGTTGCGTCTTATATGTCCTCTTTTCCCACATTAAAAACAAGCATCTTGAGTATTACCTCCTGTTTTCTGGGAAAACTAAAGGACTGCAGCTGCCAGACCTACATTGGTCAGAGGTCCTCCTAATTCCCGGCAAGCCTTCATCCAGGCTTCCAACCCCCTGGTCTTATATGGGGTGATGGCGGCCCTGCACTCCTTTGTACACTGCTTATATATTAGCTGCTTTATTATGGGCACTGCAGCATCTGTGTCCCTAAAAATTCTACCAGAAGCCTCTATCAAGTGAGCCACAAAATCTGAAAAGGGCTCCATGGGACCTTGGAGTATCTTGGTCAAATTGCCACTCACTTCCCCTTTGTTAGGCAAAGATTTCCAGGCTCTGATGGCTATTTGATTAATTTGAGTATATACATTAGGAGGGTAAGTAGTTTGTTGATGGACATATCTGCCCAGACCAAGCTACATATCAGCATCCCATTGCAGGCCTGTGTTGTGGTTGGCCACCACCTGCTCATTAGCAAATTCAATAAAGAAGGCCTTCCAGTCTAAATACTGGCCCGGACTAAAACAGGCACGGGCAAGATTCATCCAGTCTGAGGCAGTCATGCATTGTCTTTGCACTGTCTCAATCTGAGTAAGTGTAAATGCAGCGCTAACTCCATAACTTTTTACAGACTCCGCTATAGACTTGACAAGTTTAAAATCCAAAGGTTCATGATATCTTTGATTCTGATTATCTACAAAACAGAACAAGCTACCTGCATTTCTCTCCTAACTTCCCTCCACTGTTGTGGGTGAAGGCTGCTGCTGACCTGCAACACTCTGGGTGCTGCCGCAGCCTCAGAGTAAGGGGGAGGAGCGGGGGGGATTATGGACCCATAATCCTGTTTTCTTTTGTTTTTTTTCTCACCATGTTTTTAATCCTTACCTTTTGTAATGATCTAACTAGAGACTCTACCTCCTCCGAACCGAAAGAAGAGTCAGTAGACTCGGGGTCTTCAAGGTCTGATAGGGAGGGATAGAGTCGTGTCTCCTTTCCTATTGTCTTTTTACTGCCCTTGCATTCTACAGACTCTGCCTTGTCAGATCTCTCCTCTTGTAATTGTTCTAAAGTGGCTTATCCATTTTCCAAAGCATTGCTACACTGCTGATTCTCTAAACAGTTACGTATTAATTTCCAAACTGGTCTCACCCCCGGTTTCAGGGTCCCCTGTTCTGCTGCAAATTCCAAGTCTCGTCCCAATTTTTCCCAGGAGGACACTGTGAGACTCCCAGAAACAGCAAACCGTGGGGCCACGACATTGCATTCCTCTAAGAATCTTTGTAAAGTTCCCTTCTTTATCTTTAAGTTTTTTGTTAGAAGCAGCTCGTTGAGAGCCAAAAAAATTGGGTGCAAGGAGGAAGTGCCCATCCTTGTACAACCCTTTCTTTTTAACCTAAGGGGTTTCTCTGAGCCTTTGCCAAACAGTCCCAGATTCATCACTTTCACTTTTGCTCTTCACGTCCGCAGAGAAGTAACAGTTAAACTAGTTTTGTTTCAATTTATCCCATCTGCCTCTTTTCAACAGCTCTGCGAATATCCGCTCTTTTCGCGGCTCCCCAATTAACCCAGCAACTTACCAGGTATACCTACCCTGACAGCAAGAAGTTCTGAGCTCCCTCTCTTCAAAGAGCCTTCCCTGTACGGGCCACCAATTGTTGTGCCTGCCTCGACCAGCATGGAAGACACAACACCGAGCTTTTCTTCAAAGCTGATTTATTCAGGCCCTTTTCTTTGTTCTTCTTTGTTCTTCTACCCCTGGGGAGAGCCCGCCCCAGCCTTATATAGGTCTCAGTCCACCAGCCACCATATGCCACATGGGATTCCTGGATAGGTACACGTATGCCTTAGCAAGTCAAAATCTCAAACCAAGCCAAATAAGGTATTGCTTAGCACAAAGAGCTCGTCACCGGGAGGGTGGGGGGCGGAAGCCAGCTCCATCTTAAGGGTGCAGCTTCCAGAGGCTCTCTAGACTTCTCAGTTTTCTAAGCAGAGCTGAAATAGATAAGGCCCGTGTGTGTAGGAAACACAGTACTTTTGTTCTGAGCAAGCTCACTGTTCTGGCCCACTAGGAAACACAGTAGAGTAGAAGACTGCTCTTTTCAAAAAAGCAGAATGTGTTTCTTCTAAGACCAGCTAATATTCATTTCCCAATAACAAACAGAGTTGAATCACATGTAGTTTCTAGTCCTATGAGCAAGAGTTGTTTTCTGGTAAGGAAAGTCACAATTGTGCTCGCCCAGTCACGCACAGTGCAAATAGCACTGGCGTTTGTTCCTAGCAAGTACAGTGTATTGGACTGAAGAGAAGCTACTGTTCTTGTCAGTTCTCTAATCAGAGTTGAATTAGATATGGCCCGTGTGTAGGAAGCACAGTTCTTTGTTCTGAGCAAGCTCACTGTTCTGGCCCACTAGGAAACACAGTAGAGTAGAAGAGGGCACTTTTCTCAAAAGCAGAATGTGTTTCTTGTAAGGCGAGCTACTGTTTGTTTTCCAATCACAAACGGATTTGAATTACATGTAGTTTCTGGTCCTATGAGCAAGAGTTGTTTTCTGGCAAGGAAAGTAACTATTGCGCTCCCGTTGCCATACACCATGCAAATAGCACTGGCGTTTGTTCCTAGCAACTACAGTGTATTGGACTGAAGAGAAGCTACTGTTCTTGTCAGTTTTCTAAGCACAGTTGAACTAGATATGGCCTGTGTGTATAGAAAGCACACTTCTTTTGTTCTGAGCAAGCTCACTGTTCTGGCCCTATAGGAAACTCAGTAGAGAAGAAGAGTGTTCTTTTCTCAAAAGCAGAGTGTGTTTCTTGTAAGGCGACCTAATGTATTTTTTTTCCCTATCTTAAAACGAGTTGAATCACATGCAGTTTCTGGTCCTTCGAGCAAGAGATGTTTTTTGGTAAAGAAAGTCACGATTGCACTCCCATTGTCATACACATTGCAAATAGCACTCGCGTCTGTTCTCAGCAAGTACAGTGTATTGGACTGAAGAAAAGCTCCTGTTCTTGTCAGTTTTCTAAGCATAGTTGAACTAGATATGGCCCGTGTGTGTAGAAAGCACACTTCTTTTGTTCTGAGCAAGCTCACTGCTCTGGCATTATAGGAAACACAGTAGAGTAGAAGAGTGCTCTTTTCTCAAAAGCAGAGTGTGTTTCTTGTAAGGCGAGCTAGTGTTTGATTCCCTTTCTTAAAAGGAGTTGAATCACATGCGGTTTCTGGTGCTATGAGCAAGAGATGTTTTCTGGTAAGGATTGTCACTATTGCACTTGCCTTGCAATGTGCAGCGCAAATAGCACTTGTGTCTGTTACCAGCAAGTACAGTGTATTGGACTGAAGAGAAGCTACTTTTCTTGACAGTTTCCTAAGAAGAGTTGAACTATATATTGCCCATGTGTAGAAAGCACATTTCTTTTGTTCTGAGCCAGATCACTGTTCTGGCACTCTAGGAAACACAGTAGAGTAGAAGAATGCTCTTTTCTCAAAAGCAGAGTGTGTTTCTTGTAAGCCGAGCTAGTGTTTGTTTCTCACTCATAAATGGAGTTGAATCACATACAGTTTCTGGTCCTACGAGCAAGAGTTGTTTTCTGGTAAAGAAAGTCATTATTTTGTTCCCATTGCCATACACAGTGCAAATAGCACTCACGTCTGTTCCAAGCAAGTACAGTGTATTGGACTGAAGAGAAGCTACTGTTCTTGTCAGTTTTCTAAGCACAGTTGAACTAGATATGGTCTGTGTGTGTAGGAAGCCAGTTCTTTTTTTCTGAGAAAGCTCACTGTTGTGTGCTGTGGGATGTTCTGTATTTCAAATGTGTTGCTAATTAGTCAATAAATAAAACACTGATTGGCCATTGGCTAGGTAGGAAATGTAGGCGGGACAAGGAGGAGAATAAAGCTGGGAAGTGGAAGGCTGAGTCAGAGAGACACTGGCAATTGCCACGATGACTAGCAGCATGTGCAGATGCTGGTATGCCATGAGCCATGTGGCAAGGTATAGATTTATAGAAATGGATTAATTTAAGCTATAAGAACAGTTAGCAAGAAGCCTGCCACGGCTATACAGTTTGTAATGAATATAAGTCTCTGTGTTTACTTGGTCGTGTCTGAGTGGCTGTGGGACTGGCAGGTGAGATAGATTTGTTCTGACTGTGGGCCAGGCAGGAAATCTCTAGCAACAAAAGGTGTCCAACGTGGTGGCAAGTGTTTCCACCTAAAAACTGAGAAAAAAGATTCTAAAACAGAGCTAAAATCAGTTCCTAATTGTCTCTTGCAAATGAGTGGCAAGTGCTGCTTTGAGCTACTTGTGGGTTCCTATCGTGCATGCTCAACCTGCAGTACAGTGGGAATGAGTCCTCTGCAAGTGGCACATTAAGTTGCGTGGTGGATTTAGACTTTGCTAGTACGAAACAAAAAAAAAGAATTTTCTGGGCTACACGCTGCTTGAATAGAGGCATGGACCCATGATGGCTCCCAGAGCTGGTGGTAGACATGCCACCGCCATGTTGGGAAGCTGAGGTGGGTGCAGCCAGCAGCCACAGCTGCTGGAGTTTAAACCAATAGATTCACAATAATACAGATCTAGATGTAATAGTTTACAATGTGTGTAAAATATACGTAGGCTTGAAAGAGACGGAAAAAGGTGATATATACAGTTATATAAACAAATACATAGTTTTAAGAAATAAAGTCTTTAAAGAGACAGTAAAACTAATATAAAGAATAAGCCATGTGAAATAAATATTATATAGAGAATCTGGATTGTGTTGTCTTTGGGATTTTTAACTGCAGAAAAACATTTGATTGTAAAAGCTTTTGAGTTATGCTAAAATGTATATTTTAAAGGTACCTTGACTTCAAAATTTGGATGTAAGGATATGTTGCTTTGGAAAGTAGTCTCTGCTTTTGTTCCCACAGAAAGCCAGAGGCTATGGATTTGTTCCAGATTAAGATACATCAGGTTTGACCAGCCAAGACCCCCTGAAAGGTCTCTGATGATACCATGGCCCAGATGATCCAACATCCAAAATGGTTTCAAGGCAACTGGCTCAGATAATACAGCCTCATGGACTACTCCATAATCCTAAAATTTTCTGTGTCCCCTTAAGATACAGCGTCCCCCTCCAGCAGGAAGTAGTAAGAGAAGCTACGCCCAAATTCCCAAATTATATGTAATTTTACTTTGTTAAGGTTAAAAAACTTCCTTTTTGAAAAAAAAAGGGGCAAGAGCTGTGGGATGTTCTGTATGGCAAATGTGTTGCTAATTAGTCAAAAATAAAACACTGATTAGCCATTGGCTAGGTAGGAAGTGTAGGCGGGGCAAGGAGGAGAATAAAGCTGGGAAGTGGAAGGCTGAGTCGGAGAAACACTGCCAGCCGCCACAATGACAAGCAGCATATGAAGATGCTGGTAAGCAAGGAGCCATGTGGCAAGGTATAGATTTATAGAAATGGATTAATTTAAGCTGTAAGAACAGTTAGCAAGAAGCCTGCCATGGCGATACAGTTTGTCACCAATATAAGTCTCTGTTTTTACTTGGTCTTGTCTGAACGGCTGTGGAATTGGTAGGTGAGAGAGATTTGTCCTGACTGTGGGCCAGGCAGGAAAACTCTAGCAACAGTTCCTGCCCTATAGGAAACACAGTAGAGTAGAAGAGTTCTGTTTTCTCAAAAGCAGAGTGTGTTTCTTGTAAGGTGAGCTAGTGTTTGCTTCCCATTAATAAACGGAGTTGAATCACAAGCAGTTTCTGGCCTATGAGCAAGAGTTGTTTTCTGGTAAGGAAAGTCACTATTCTGCTCACCTAGCAACGCGCAGTGCAAATAGCAGCCGAGTCTGTTCCCAGGAAGTACAGTGTATTGGACTGAAGAGAAGCTACTGTTCTTGTCAGGTTTTTAAGCAGAGTTGAACTAGATACGGCCGTGTGTGTACGAAGCACAGTTTTTTTGTTCTGAGCAAGCTCACTTTTCTGGCCCCCTACGAAAAACAGTAGAGTAGAAGAGTGCTCTTTTCTCAAAAGCAGAGTGTGTTTCTTATAAGGCGAGCTAGTGTTTGTTTCCCAATAACAAATGGAGTTGAATCACATGTAGTTTCTGGTCCTAAGAGCAAGAGTTCTTTTCTGGTAAGGAATGTCAGTTTTGCCCTCCCATTGCCATACACAGAGCAAATAGCCATCGCGTCTGTTCCCAGCAAGTACAGTGTATTGGACTGAAGAGAAACTACTGTTCTTGTCAGTTTTCTAAGCAGAGTTGAACTAGATATGGACCGTGTGTGTAGGAAACACAGTTCTTTTGTTCTTAGCAAGCTCACTCTTCGGGCACTCTAGGAAACACAATAGAGTAGAAGAGTGCTCTTTTCTCAAAAGCAGAGTGTGTTTCTTGTAAGGCTAGCTACTGTTTGTTTCCCATTCATAAACGGAGTTCAATCACATGCATTTTCTGGACTGACGAACAAGAGTCGATTTCTTACAAGGAAAGTCACTATTGCACTCCCATTGCCATACACAGTGCAAATAACACTCGCGTCTCTTCCCAGCAAGTACAGTGTATTGGACTGAAGATAAGTTACTGTTCTTGTCAATTTCCTAAGCAGAGTTAAACTATATATGACCCATGTGTGTAGGAAGCACAGTTCTTTTTTTCTGAGCAAGCACACTGTTCTGTACCTGTAGGAAACAAAATAGAGTGGATGTGTGCTCTTTTCTCAAAAGCAGAGTGTGCTTCTTGTAAGGCGAGCTAGTGTTTGTTTCTGAATCACAAACGAAATTGAATCACATGTAGTTTACAGTCCTATGAGCAAGAGTTGTTTTCAGGTAAAGAGAGCCACTATTGTGCTCCCATTGCCATACCCAGTGCAAATAGCACTCTCATCTGTTTCCAGCAAGTACAGTGTATTGGACTGAAGAGAAGCTACTGTTCTTGTGAGTTTTCTAAGCTGAGTCAAACTAGATATGGCCCAGGTGTGTAGGAAGCACAGTTTATTTGTTCTGATGAAGATCACTGTTCTTGCACTCTAGAAGACACAGTAGAGTAGAAGAGTGCTCTTTTCTCAAAAGCAGAGTGTGTTTCTTGTAAGGTGAGATAGTGTTTGCTTCCCATTCATAAACGGATTCAAACCACATGCAGTTTCTTGTCCTATGAGCAAGAGTTGTTTCCTGGTAAGGAAAGTCACTATTGCGCTCGCCTTGCAGTACGCAGTGCAGATAGCACTCGCATCTGTTCCCAGCATTTACAGTGTATTGGGCTGAAGACAAGCTACTGTTCTTGTTAGTTTCCTAAGCAGAGTTAACCTAGATATGGCCCCTGTGTATGATGCACTTTTTTTTTCGTTCTGAGCAATTTCACTGTTCTGGCCCTATAGGAAACATATTAGAGTAGAAGAGTGCTCTTTTCTCAAAAGCAGAGTGTATTTCTTGGAAGGAGAGCTAGTGTTTGTTTCCCATTCATAAACAGAGTTGAATCACATGCAGTTTCTTGTCCTATGAGCAAGAGTTGTTTTCTGCTAAGGAACATCACTATTGCACTCGTCTTGCAATGCACAGCGCAAATAGAACTCGCGATTGATCCCAGGAATTACAGTGTATTGAACTGAAGAGAAGCTTCCATTCTTGTCAGAATTCTAAGTAGAGTTTAACTAGATATGGCCCGTGTATGTAGAAAGCACAGTTCTGTTGTTCTGAGCAAGCTCACTGTTCTGGCCCTCTAGGAAACACAGTAGAGTAGAAGACTGCTCTTTTCTCAAAAGCACAGTGTGTTTCTTGTAAGGTGAGTTAGTGTTTGTTTCCCATTCATAAACGGAGTTGATTCACATGCAGTTTCTGGTCCTAAGATCAAGACTTGTTTTCTTGTAAAGAAAGTCACTATTGCGCTCCCATTGTCACACACAGTGCAAAAAGCACTCCCGTCCTTTTCCAGCAAGTACAGAGTATTGGACAGAAAAGAAGCTACCGTTCTTGTCAGTTTTATAAGTAGAGTTCAACTAGATATGGCTCGTGTGTGTAGAAAGCACAGTTCTTTTGTTCTGGGCAAGCTCACTGTTCTGGCCCAATAAGAAACACAGTAGAGTAGAAGAGTGCTCTTTTCTCAAAAGCAGAGTGTGTTTCTTGTAAGGCGAGCTAGTGTTTGTTTCCCAATCATAAACGGAGATGAATCACATGAAGTTTCTGATCCTATGTGCAAAAGTTTTTTTCTGGAAAGGAAAGTCACTATTGTGCTCGCCTTGCCATGCACAGTGCAAATAGCAATCTCATCAGTTCCTAGTAAGTACAGTGTATAGGACACAAGAGAAGCTACTGTTCTTGTCAGTTTCCTAAGCAGAGTTGAACTCGATATGGCCTGTGTGTGTAGGAAGCACAGTTCTTTTGTTCTGAGCAAGCACACTCTTATGGTCTGATAGGAAACCCAGTAGAGTAGAAGAATTCTATTTTCTCAAAAGCAGAGTGTGTTTCTTGTAAGGCGAGCTAGAGTTTGTTTCCCATTCACAAAAGCAGTTGAATCACATGCTGTTTCTGGTACTATGAGCAAGAGTTGTTTTATGGTAAGTAATGTCACTATTGTGCTCCCATTGCCATACACAGTGCAAAATTCACTCGCGTCTGTTTACAGCGAGTACAGCGTATTGTCCTGAAGAGAAGCTACTGTTCTTGTCACTTTTCTCTGCAGAGTTGAACTAGATATGGCCTGTGTGTGTAGGAAGCACAGTTCTTTTGTTCTGAGAGAGCACACTGTTCTGGACCTATAGGAAACACAGTATAGTAGAAGAGTGCTCTTTTCTCAAAAGCAGAGTGTGTTTCTTGTAAGGCGAGCTAGTGCTTATTTCCCAATAACAAACAGATTTGAATCACATGTAGTTTCTGGTCCTATGAGGTAGAGTTGTTTTTGGTAAGGAAAGTCACTATTGTGCTCCCATTGCCATACACAGTGCAAATAGCACTCGCGTTTGTTCCCAGCATGTACAGTGTATTGGACTGAAGAGAAGCTACTGTTCTTGTCAATTTTCTAAGCAGAGTTGAACTAGATATGGCCCGTGTGTGTAGGAGCACAGTTCTGTTGTTCTGAGCAAGCTCACTGTTCTGGCCCTCTAGGAAACACAATAGAGTAGAAGAGTGCTCTTTTCTCAAAAGCAGAGTGTGTTTCTTTTAAGGTGAGTTAGTGTTTGTTTCTCATTCATAAACGGTGGTGAATCACATGCAGTTACTGGTCGTATGATCAAGATTTTTTTTCTAGTTAGGAAAGTTACTATTGTGCTCTCATTGTCATACACAGAGCAAAAGGCACTCGTGTATTTTTCCAATAAGTTCATGTATTGGACTGAAGAGAAGCTACTGTTCTTGTCAGTTTTATAATCAGAGTTCAACTAGATATGGCCTGTGTGTATAGGAAGTGCAGTTCTTTTGTTCTGAGCAAGCTCACTGTTCTGGCCCAACAAGAAACACAGTAGAGTAGAGGAGTGCTCTTTTCTCAAAAGCAGAGTGTGTTCCTTGTAAGGCAAGCTAGTGTTGGTTTCCCAATCATAAATGGAGATGAATCACATGCAGTTTTTGGTCCTATGAGTAAAAGTTGTTTTCTGGTAAGGAAAGTCACTATTGTGCTCGCCTTGCCATGCACAGTACAAATAGCACTCTCATCAGTTCCTAGCAAGTACAGTGTATTGGACTGAAGAGAAGCTACTGTTCTTGTCAGTTTCCTAAGCAGAGTGGAACTCAATAAGGCCTGTGTGAAGGAAGCAATTTTCTTTTGTTCTGAGCAAGCGCACTCTTCTGTCCCATTCGGAAACCCAGTAGAGTAGAAGAGTTCTCTTTTCTCAAAAGCAGAGTGTGTTTCTTGTAAGGCGAGCTAGTGTTTGTTTCCCATTCACAAACTCAGTTGAATCACATGCAGTTTCTGGTACTATGAGCAAGAGTTGTTTTATGGTAAGGAATGTCACTATGGTGTTCCCATTGCCATATACAGTACAAATAGCACTCGCATCTCATCACAGCAAGTACAGCGTATTGGACTGAAGAGAAGGTACTGTTATTTCAGTTTTCTCCCCAGAATTGAACTAGATATGGGCTCTGTGTGTAGGAAGCACATTTCTTTTGTTCTGAGCATGCTCACTCTTCTGGCCCTATAGGAAACACAGTAGAGTAGAAGAGTGCTCTTTTCTCAAAAGCAGAGTGTGTTTCTTTTAAGGTGAGTTAGTGTTTGTTTCCCATTCATAAACGGTGGTGAATCACATGCAGTTTCTGGTCCTACGATTAAGACATTTTTTCTGGTAAGAAAAGTTAATATTGCGCTCTCATTGTCATACACAGAACAAAAGGCACTCATGTATTTTTCGAATAAGTACATGTATTGGATGAAGAGAAGCTACTGTTCTGGTCAGTTTTATAATCAGAGTTCAACTAGATATGGCCCGTGTGTGTAGGAAGCACAGTTCTTTTGTTCTGAGCAATCTCACTGTTCTGGCCCAATAAGAAACACAGTAGAGAAGTGGAGTGCTCTTTTCTCAAAAGCAGAGTGTGTTGCTTGTAAGGCGAGCTAGTGTTTGTTTCCCAATCATAAACGGAGATGAATCACATGCAGTTTCTGGTCCTTTGTATAAAAGTTGTTTTCTGGTAAGGAAAATCACTATTGTGCTCACCTTGCTATGCACAGTGCAAATAGCACTCTCATTAGATCCTAGGAAGTACAGAGTATTGGACTGAAGAGAAGCTACTGTTCTTGTCAGTTTCCTAAGCAGAGTTGAACTGGATATGGCCTGTGTGTAGGAAGCAAAGTTCTTTTGTTCTGAGCAAGCACACTCTTCTGGCCCATTAGGAAACCCAGTAGAGTAGAAGAGTTCTCTTTTCTCAAAAGCGGAGTGTGTTTCTTGTAAGTCGAGCTAGTGTTTGTTTCCCATTCACAAACTCAGTTGAATCACATGTAGTTTCTGGTCCTACAAGCAAGAGTTGTTTTATGGTAAGGAATGTCACTATTGTGTTCCCATTGCCATACACAGTACAAATAGCACTCGCGTCTGTTCACAGCAAGTACAGTGTATTGGACTGAAGAGAAGGCACTGTTCTTTTCAGTTTTCTCCACAGAGTTGAACTAGATATGGCCTGTGTGTAGGAAGCACATTTCTTTTGTTCTGAGCATGCTCACTTTTCTGGCCCTATAGGAAACACAGTAGAGTAGAAGAGTGCTCTTTTCTCAAAAGCAGAGTGTGTTCCTTGTAAGGCTAGCTAGTGTTTGTTTCCCAATCATAAACGGAGATGAATCACATCTAGTTTCTGGTCCTATGAGCAAGAGTTATTTTCTGTTGAGGAAAATCTCTATTGTGTTCCCATTGCCATACACAGTGCAAATAGCACTCCCATCAGTTCCTAGCAATTGCAGTGTATTGGAGTGAAGAGAAGCTACTGTTCTTGTCAGTTTCCTAAGCAGAGTTGAACTGGATATGGCTTGTGTGTGTAGGAAGCACAGTTCTTTTGTTCTAAGCAAGCTCACTCTTATGGCCCAATAGGAAACCCAGTAGAGTAGAAGAATTCTCTTTTCTCAAAATCAGAGTGTGTTTCTTTTAAGGCAAGCTAGAGTTTGTTTCCAATTCACAAACGCAGTTGAATCACATGCAGTTTCTGGTACTATGAGCAAGAGTTGTTTTATGGTAAGTAATGTCACTATTTTGCTCCCATTGCCATACACAGTGCAAACAGCACTTGCGTCTGTTCCCAGCAAGTACAGTATATTGGACTGAAGAGAAGCTACTGTTCTTGTCAGTTTTCTAAGCAAAGTTGAACTAGATATGGCTCGTGTGTTTAGGAAGCTCAGTTCATTTGTTCTGAGGAAGCTCACTGCTCTGGCCCTAGAGAAAACACAGTAGAGTATAAGTCTGCTCTTTTCTCAAAAGCAAAGTGTTTTTCTTTTATGGCAAGGTAGTGTTTGCTTCCCATTCATAAACAGACTTTCACCACATGCAGTTTCTTGTCCTAAGAGCAAAAGTTGTTATTCTGGTGAGGAAAGTCTCTATTGCACTAGTATTGCCATACTCAGGGCAAATAGCACTCGTGTCTGTTCCCAGCATGTACAGTATATTGGGCTGAAAACAAGCTACTCTTCTTGTCAGTATCCTAAGCAGAATTAAACTAGATACAGCCCATGTTTATGATGCATAGTGTTTTCGTTCTGAGCAATGTCACTGTTCTGGCCCTAAAAGAAACACAGTAGAGTAGAAGAGTGATCTTTTCTCAAAAGCAGAATGTGTTTCTTGTAAAGCGAGCTAGTGTTTGTTTCCCATTCATAAACGGTGTTGAATCATATGCAGTTTCTGGTCCTATGAGCAAAAGTTGTTTTCTGGTAAGGAAAATAACTATTGTTCTCGCCTTGCCATGCACAGTGCAAATAGCACTCTCATCAGTTCCTAGCAAGTACATGTATTGGACTGAAAAGAAGCTACTGTTCTTGTCAGTTTCCTAAGCAGAGTTGAACTCGATATGGCCTGTGTGTGTAGGAAGCTCAGTTCTTTTGTTATGAGCAAGTGCACTCTTCTGGCCCGGTAAGAAACTCTGTAGAGTAGAAGAGTGCTCTTTTCTCAAAAGCAGAGTGTGTTTCTTGTAAGGCGAGGTAGTGCATTTCATAAACGGAGTTGAATCACATGCAGTTTCTGGTCCTATGAACAAGAGTTGTTTTCTAGTAAAGAAAGTCACTATTGTGCTCCCATTGCCATACACAGTGCAAACAGCACTCGAGTCTGTTCCAAGCAAGTACAGGGTATCTGACTGAAGAGAAGCTACTGTTCTTGTTAGTTTTATAAGCAGAGTTGAACTAGATATGGCCCGTGTGTTTAGGAAGCACAGTTCTTTCGTTCTGAGCAAGCTCACTGTTCTGGCACTATAGGAAACCCAGTAGAGTAGAAGAGTCTCCTTTTCTAAAAAGCAGAGTGTGTTTCTTGTAAGACGAGCAAGTGTTTGTTTCCCATTCATAAACGGAGTTGAACCACATGCAGTTTCTAGTCCTACGAGCAAGATTTGTTTTCTGCTAAGGAAAGTCACTATTGTGCTCCCATTGCCATACACAGTGCAAATAGCACTTGCGTCTGTTCAAAGCAAGTACAGTGTATTGGACTGAAGAGAAGCTACTGTTCTTGTCAGTTTCCTAAGCAGATTTGAACTAGATATGGCCCGTGTGTAGGAACCACTGTTCATTTGTTCTGAGCAAGATCACTCTTCTGGCCCTATAGGAAACACAGTAGAGTAGAAGAGTTCTCTTTTCTCAAAGTAAGTGTGATTATTTGTAGGAGAGGTAGTGTTTGTTTCCCATTCACTAATGGAGTTGAATCACATGCAGTTTCTGGTCCTACGAGCAAGAGTTTTTTTCTGGTAAGGAAAGTCACTATTGTGCTCCCATTGTCATACACAGGGCAAATATCACTCATGTCTGTTCCAAGCAAGTACAGTGTTTTGAACTGAAGAGAAGCTACTGTTTTTGTCAGTTTCCTAGGCAGAGTTGTTCTAGATATGGCCTGTGTGTAGGATGCACAGTTCTTTTGTTCTGAGAAAGCTCACTTATCTGGCCCTATAAGAAACACAGAACAACGGAAGCGTGATCTTTTCTCAAAAATAGTGTGTGTTTCTAGTAAGGTGAGCTAGTGTTTGTTTGCCATTCATAAACGGAGTAGAATCACATGCAGTTTCTGGTCCTATGAGCAAGAGTTGTTTTCTGGTAAAAAAAAAAAAAGTCATTATTGTGTTCCCATTGCCATACAAAATGCAAATAGCACTTGCTTCTCTTCCCAGCAAGTACAGCGTATTGGACTAAAGAGAAGCGACTGTTCCTGTCAGTTTCCTAAGCAGAGTAGAACTTGATATGGCCCGTGTATAGAAAGCACAGTTTTTTTTTTTGTTCTGAGCAAGCTCACTGTTCTGGCACAATAGTAAACAAAGTAGAGTAGAAGAGTGCTCTTTTCTCAAAAGCAGAGTGTGTTTCTTGTAAGGTGAGCTAGTGTTTGTTTCCCATTCATAAATGGAGTTGAATCACATGCAGTTTCTGGTCCTACGACCAAGACTTATTTTCCGGTAAGGAATGTCACCATTACGCTTTCATTGCCATACACAGTACAAATAGCTCTCGCATCTGTTCCCAGAAAGTACAGTGTATTGGACTGAAGAGAAGCTACTGTTATTTTCATTTACCTAAGCAGTGTTGAACTAGATATGGCCTGTGTGTTTAGGAAGCACATCTCTTTTGTTTTGAGCAAGCTCTCTCTTCTGGCCCTATAGGAAACAGTGTAGAGTAGAAGAGTGCTCTTTTTTCTAAGCAGAGTGTGTTTTTTGTAAGTCTAACTAGTGTTTGTTTCCCATTCATGAATGGATTCGAATCACATGGAGTTTCTGCTCCTACCAGCAAGAGTAGTTTTCTTGGAAAAAAAAGTCACTATTGTGCTCCCTTTGACATATACAGTACAAGTAGGACTTGTGTCTGTTCCCAGCAAGTGCAGTGTATTGGACTGAGGAAAAGCTACTGTTCTTGTCAGTTTCTTAAGCAGAGTTGAACGAGATATAGCCTGTCTGTGTAGAAGCACTGTTCTTTTGTTCTCAACAAGCTCACTGTTCTGGACCTACATAAAACACAGTAAAGAAGAAACTGCTGTTTTCTCAAAAGCAGAGTGTGTTTCTTGTAAGTCGAGCTAGTGTTTGTTTCCCATTCATAAATGGAGTTGAATCACATGCCATTTCCGAGGCTAAGATCAAGTGTTTTTCTCTGGTAGGAAGGAAACTTTTTTGTGCCCTTTGCCAGACACAGTGCAAAGAGCACTCGCATCTGATCCCAGCAAGTACATTGTATTGGACCGAAGAGAAGCTACTGTTCTTTTCAGTTTCCTAAGTAGAGTTGAACTAGATATGGCCCGTGTGTGTAGGAAGCACAGTTCTTTGTACTGTGCAAGCTCACTTTTCTGGCCCCATATGAAAAAGAGTAGAGTAGAAGAGTGCTCTTTTCTCAAAAGCAGAGTGTGTTTCTTGTAAGGCAAGATAATGTTTGTTTCCCATTCACAAACGGAGTTGAATCACATGCAGTTTCTGGTCCTATGAGGTAGAGTTGTGTTCTGGTAAGGAAAGTCACTAATGTGCTCCCATTACCATACACAGAACAAATAGCCCTCGCGTCTGTTCCCAGCAAGTACAGAGTATTGGAATCAAGTGAAGCTATTGTTCTTGTCATTTTCCTAAGCAGAGTTAAACTAGATGTGGCCCGTGTGTGTAGTAAGCACAATTCTTTTGTTCTGAACAAGCTCACTGTTTTGGCCCTATTGGAAACACAGTAGAATAGACGAGTGCTCTTTCCTCAAAAGCAGAGTGTGTTTCTTGTAAGGCGAGCTAGTGTTTGTTTCCCATTCGTAAACGGAATTGAGACACAGGCAGTTTCTGCATATACAAGAAAGAGTTGTTTTCTGCTAAGGAAAGTCCCTATTGCGCTCCCATTGCCATATAGAGTACAAATAGCACTCGCGTCTGTTCCCAGCAAGTACAGTGTATTGGACTGAAGAGAAACTATTCTTCTTGTCAGGTTCCGAAGCAGAGTTGAACTAGGTATGGCCCATGTGTGTAGGAAGCACAGTCTTTTGTTCTGAGAAATCTCACTGTTCTGGTCCTGTAGGAAACACAGTAGAGTAGATGAGTGCTCTTTTTTCAAAAGCAGAGTGTGTTTCTTGTAAGGAGAACTAGTGTTTGTTTCACATTCATAAACGGAGTTGAATCACATGCAGTTTCTCGTCCTACGAGCAAGAGTTGTTTTCTGGTAAGGAAATTCACTCTTCGCTCCCATTGCCATACACAGTGCAAATAGCACTCGTGTTTGTTACCAGCAAGTAGAGTGTATTGGACTGAAGAGAAGCTACTCTTCTTGTCAGTTTCCAAAGTAGATTTGAACGAGATATATCCCATGTGTGTTTGAAGCACAGTTATTTCGCTCTGAGCAAGCTCACTCTTCTGGCCCTATAGGAAAAACAGTAGAATAGAAGAGTGCTCTTTTCTCAAAGCAGAGTGTGTTTCTTGTTAGACGAGCTAGTGTTTGTTTCCCATTCATAAAAGGAGTTGAATCACATGCAGTTTCTGGTCCTATGAGCAAGAGTTGTTTTCTGGTAAGGAAAGTCACTATTGTGCTTCCATTGCCCATACACAGTGCAAATAGCACTCGCATCCTTTCCAGCAAGTACAGTGTATTGGACTGAAGAAAAGCTACTCTTCTTGTCAGTTTCCTAAGCAGAGTTGAACTAGATATGGACCTTGTGTGTAGAAAGCACAGTTCTTTGTTCTGAGCAAGCTCCCTGTTCTGGCCCTACGGAAACACAGTAGAGTAGAAGAGTGTTTTTTCCTCAAAAGCAGAGTGTGTTTGTTTTAAGGCGAACTAGTGTTTGTTTCCCATTCATAAATGGAGTTGAATTACATGCAGTTTCTGGTCCTATGAGTAAGAGTTGTTTTCTGTTAAAGAAAGTCACTATTGCGCTCCCATTGCCATACACCATGCAAATAGCCCTTGCGTCTGTTCCCAGCAAGTACAGTGTACTGGACTGAAGAGAATCTACTGTTCTTGTCAGTTTCCTAAGCAGAGTTGAACCAGATATGGCCCGTGTGTGTAGGAAGCACAGTTCTTTGGTTCTGAGCAATCACATTTTTCGGGCCCTCTAGGAAACACAGAAAAGTGTAGAGTGCTCTTTTCTCAAAAGAATAGCGTGTTTCTTGTAAGGCCAGCTAGGGTTTATTTCCCATTTCTAAAAGGAGTTGAATCACATGCACTTTCTGGTCCTACAAGCAAGAGGTGTTTTCTGGTAAAGAAAGTCACTATTGTGCTCCCATTGCCATACACATTGCAAATAGCACTCGAGTCTGTTCCCAACAAGTACAGTGTATTGGACTGAAGAAAAGCTACTCTTCTTGACAGTTTCCGAAGCAGAGCTGAACTAGATATGGCCCGTGTGTGTATGAACCATAGTTCTTTTTTTCTGAGCATCTCACTTTTCCGGCCCTGTAGGAAACACAGCAGAGTAGAAGAGTGCTCTTCTCTCAAAAGCACAGTGTTTCTTGTAAGGCGAGCTAGTGTTTGTTTTTCATTCATAAATGGAGTTGAATTACATGCAGTTTCTGGTCCTACGAGCAAGAGTTGTTTTCTGGAAAGAAAAGTCACTACTGTTCTAACTTTGCCATAAACAATGCAAAAAGCACTTGAGTCTGTTCCTAGCAAGTACAGTGTATTGGACTGAAGAGAAGCTACTGTTCTTTTCAGTTTCCTAAGCAGAGGTGAACTAGATATGGCCTGTGTATGTGGAAGCACAGTTCTTTTCTTGTGTGCAAGCTCACTGTTCTGGCCCCAAAAGAAAAAGAGTAGAGTAGAGGAGTGCTCTATTCTCAAAAGCAGAGTGTGTTTCTTTTAAGGCAAGCTAGTGTTTGTTACCAATGCATAAACGAAGTTGAATCACATGCAGTTTCAAGTCCTACAGGCTAGAGTTGTTTTCTTGTAAGGAAAGTCACTATTGGCCTCCCATTGCCATACACAGTGCAAAGATCACTCCCGTCTGTTCCCAGCAAGTACAGTGTATTGGACCGAGGAGAAGCTACCGTTCTTATCTGTTTCCTAAGCAGAGCTGAACTAGATATGGCCCGTGAGTGTAGGAAGCACAGTTCTTTTGTTCTATTCAAGCTCCCTGTTCTGTCTCCATAGGAAACAGAGTGGAGTAGAAGAGTGCAATTTTTTCAAAAGCAGAGTGGGTTTCTTTTAATGCAAGCTAGTGTTTATTTCCCATCCATAAACAGAGTTGAATCACATGCAGTTTCAGGTCCTACGAGCCAGAGTTGTTTTCTGGTAAGGAGTGTCACTATTGTGCTCCCATTGCCATACACAGTGCAAATACTACTCGAGTCTCTTGCCAGCAAGTACAGTGTATTGGACTGAAGAGAAGTTACTGTTCTTGTCAGTTTCCTAAGTAGAGTTTAACTAGATATGGCCCATGTGTGTAGGAACCACAGTTCTTTTGTTCTGAGCAAGCTCACTGTTCTGGCCCTACAGGAAACAATGTAGAGTAGAAGAGTGCTCTTTTTTCAAAAGCAGAGTGTGTTTCTTGTAAGGCGAGCTAGTTTTTGTTTCCCATTCATAAACGGAGTTGTATCACATGCAGTTTTTGCACCTACGAGCAAGAGTTGTTTTCTGGTTAGGAAAGTCACTATTGCGCTCACATTGCCATATACAGTGCAAATAGGACTTCCGTCTGTTCACAGCAAGTGCAGTGTATTGGACTGAGAAAAAGCTACTGTTCTTGTCAGTTTTTTAAGTAGAGTTGAACGAGATATGGCCCGTGAGTGTAGAAGCTCATTTCTTTTTTTCTCAACAAGCTCACTGTTCTGCACCTACATGAAACATAGTAAAGAAGAAACTGCTGTTTTCTCAAAAGCAGAGTGTTTTTCTTGAAAGGCAAGCTAGTGTTTGTTTTCCATTCATAAAAGGAGTTGAATCACATGCAGTTTCTGGTCCTATGAGCAAGATTTGTGTTCTGGTAAGGAAAGTCACTATTGCGCTTCCATTGCCATACACAGTGCAAACAGCACTTGCATCCTTTCCAGCAAGTACAGTGTATTGGACTGAAGAGAAGCTACTGCTCTTGTCAGTTTCCTAAGCAGAGTTGAACTAGATATGGCCCTTGTGTGTAGGAAGCTCAGTTCTTTTGTTCTGTGCAAGCTCACTCTTCTGGGCCCATATGAAACAGAGTAGAGTAGAACAGTGCTCTTTTCTCAAAAGCAGAGTATGTTTCTTGTAAGGCGCGATAGTGTTTGTTTTCCATTTACAAACGGCGTTGAATCACATGCAGTTTCTAGTCCTACGAGCTAGAGTTGTGTTCTGGTAAGGAAAGTCACTATTGTGCTCCCTTTAACATACACAGAACAAATAGCCCTCGCCTCTGTTCCCAGTAAGTACAGTGTATTGGAATGAAGAGAAGCTATTGTTCTTGTCATTTTCCTAAGCAGAGTTGAACCTGATATGGCCCGTGTATGTAGTAAGCACAATTCTTCTGTTCTGAACATGCTCACTGATTTGGCCCTATTGGAAACACAGTAGAATAGAAGAGTGCTCTTTTCTCAAAAGCAGAGTGTGTTTCTTGTAAGGCGAGCTAGTTTTTCTTTCCCATTCATAAATAGAAATGCGTCACAGGCAGTTTCTGGATATACAAAGAAGAGTTGATTTCTGGTAAGGAAAATCCCTATTGTGCTTTTATTGGCATACAGAGTATGGCACACGTGTTTGTTCCCAGCATGTACGGTGTATTGGACTGAAGAGAAACTATTCTTCTTGTCAGGTTCCTAAGCAGAGTTGAACTAGATATGGCCTATGTGTGTAGGAAGCAAAGTTCTTTTGCTCTGAGAAAGCTCACTGTTCTGCTCCTATAGGAAACACAATAGAGTAGGTGAGTTGTTTTTTCTCAAATGCAGAGTGTGTTTCTTGTAAGGGGAGCTAGTGTTTGTTGCCATTCATAAACAGAGTTGAATCAAATGCGATTTCTAGTCGTAAAAGCAAGAGTTGTTTTCTTGTCAGGAAAGTCTCTATTGTGTTCCCATTGACATATACAGTGCCAATAGCACTCGCTCTGTTCCCAACAAGCACAGTGTATTGGACTGAAGAGAAGCTACTGTTCTTGTCAGTTTTCAATGCAGTGTTGAAATAGATATGGCCCGTGAGTATAGGAAGCAAAGTTCTTTTATTCTGAGCAAGCTCACTTTTCTGGCCCTCCTGGAAAAACAGTAGAGTAGAAGAGTGCTCTTTTCTCAAAAGCAGAGTGTGTTTCTGGTAAGGCGAGCTATTGTTTGTTTCCCATTCATAAACGGAGTTGAATCACATGCATTTTCTCATCCTACCAGCAACAGTTGTTTTCTGGTAAGGAAATTCACTTTTCGCTCCCATTGCCATATACATTGCAAATAGCACTCGTGTTTGTTACAAGCAAGTACAGTGTATTGGACTGAAAAGAAGCTGCTCTTCTTGTCAGTTTCCTCAGCAGATTTGAACAAGATATATCCCATGTGTGTAGTAAGCACAGTTACTTCGCTCTGAGCAAGCTCACTCTTCTGGCCCTATAGGAAAAACAGTAGAATAGAAGAGTGCTCTTTTCTCTAAAGCAGAGTGTGTTTCTTGTTAGATGAGCTAGTGTTTGTTTCCCATGCATAAACAGTGTTGAATCACATGCAGTTTCTGGTCCTAGGAGCAATAGATGTTTTCTGGTAAGGAAAGTCACTATTGTGCTCCCATTGCCATACACAATACAAAAAGCACTCACGTCTGTTCTCAGCAAGTACAGTGTATTGGACTGAAGAGAAGATAGTATTCTTGTCAGTTACCTAAGCAGAGTTGGACTAGATATGGCCAGTGTGTAGGAAGCACAGTTCTTTTGTTCTGTGCAAGCTCACTGTTCTGGCCCTAAAGGAAACAGAGTAGAGTAGAAGAGTGCTCTTTTCTCAAAAGCAGAGTGTGTTTCTTGTAAGGTGAGCTATTGTTTGTTTCCCATTATAAAAGGAGTTGAATCACATGCAGTTTCTGGTCCTATGAGCAAGGTTTGTGTTCTGGTAAGGAAAGTCACTATTGCGCTTCCATTGCCATACACAGTGCAAACAGCACTTGCATCCTTTCCAGCAAGTACAGTGTATTGGACTTAAGAGAAGCTACTGCTCCTGTCAGTTTCCTAAGCAGAGTTGAACTAGATATGGACCGTGTGTGTAGGAAGCACAGTTCTTTTGTTCTGATCAAGCTCACTGTTCTGGCCCTATGGAAATACAGTAGAGTATAAGAGTGGTCTTTCCACAAAAGCAGGGTGTGTTTGTTTTAAGGTGAACTAGTGTTTGTTTCCCATTCCTAAAAGGAGTTGAATCACATGCAGTTTCTGGTCCTACAACAAGAGTTGTTTTCTGGTAAACAAAGTCACTATTGTGCTTCTATTGCCATACACAGTGCAAATAGATATCGCGTCTGTTCCAGCAAGTACAGTGTATTAGACAGAAGAGAATCTTCTGTTCTTGTCTGTTTCCTAAGCAGAGCTGATCTAGACTTGGCCAATGTGTGTAGGAAGCACAGTTCTTTTGTTCTGTGCAAGCTCACTGTTCTGGCCCTATAGGAAACACAGTAGAGTAGAAGAATGCTCTTTTCTCCAAGGTAGAGTGTGTTTCTTGTAAGGCGACCTAGTGTATGTTTCCCTTACATAAACGGAGTTGAATCACATGCAGTTTCTGCTCCTACGAGCAAGAGTTGTTTTCAGGTAAAGAAAGTCACTATTGTGCTCCCATTGCCATATACAGTGCAAAGAGGACTTGCATCTGTTCACAGCAGCAAGTACAGTTTATTGGACTGACAGGAGCTCCTGTTCTTCTCATTTTCCTAAGCAGAGTTGACAGAGATATGTCTCGTGTGTGTAGGAAGCACAGTTCTTTTGTTCTGAGCCAGCTCTCTGTTCTGGCCCTATAGGAAACACATTAGAGTAGAAGAGTGCTCTACTACAAAAAAACAGTAGAATGGAAGAGTGCTCTTTTCTCAAAAATAGAGTGTGTTTCTTCTGAGGTGAGCTAGTGTGTGTTTCCCATTCATGAACAGAGTTGAATCACATGCAGTTTTCGTTCCTAGCAGAAAGAGTTGTTTTCTGGTAAGGAAGGACACTATTGCACTCCCATTGCCATACAAAGTGCGAAGATCCCTCCAGTCTGTTTTCCCAGCAAGTACAGTGTATTGGACTGAGAAGAATCTACTGTTCTTGTCCGTTTTCTAAGCAGAGCTGAACTAGATATGGCCCGTGTGTGTAGGAAGCACAGTTCTTTTATTCTGTGAAATCTCACTGTTCTGGCCCCATAGGAAACAGAGTAGAGTAGAAGAGTGCTCTTTTTCAAAAGAAGAGTGTGTTTCTTTTAAGGCGAGCTAGTGTTTTTTTCCCATTCATATACAGAGTTGAATCACATGCAGTATTATCGTCTACGAGCAAGAGTTCTTTTCTGGTAAGGTAAGTCATTATTGTGCTCCCATTGCCATACACAGTGCAGATCGCACAGGCGTCTTTTCCCAGCAAGTACAGTGTATTGTGTAGATGTAAACAACCTTCTTATTAAATAAGAAACACAGAACCAATGCAAAGAAGAAAGCCAAGAGGTCAGAGCTAAGAGCTAAAACCTTACCCTTCCTCCTGCAGTGGTCCTACCTCTCCAAATTCACTACCCCTGTGTTAATGTCTTTATATAGTGTTCCTGTTCTGCCTTCTCATTGGTTGTAAATCCAACCACATGACCGCCTCGTCACAGCCTGTCTGGATAGGCCTCCAGGTTTTCCTTGCTTGGTATTGAGATTAAAGGCATGTGTGTCCAATAATGGCTGTATCCCTAAACACACAGAGACTTACCCAGCTCTGCATACCAAGTGCTGGGATTACAAGTGTACACCACCACTGCCTTGCTTTCCTATGGCTTGCTACTAGCTCTGACCCCCAGGCAACTTTATTTATTAACATACAAATAACATTTTAATACAAATAAAATATCACCATATTTCCCCTTTTCTATTTTAATGAAAAGGAAAAAAGAAAAAGCTTATAACTAACATAAGAAAAACTATATACAAAAGTACAATAACTATATACAATATATACAAGTAATAAATACCTAAACAATGTCTTGTTCATTTGTATTTGACAAATTCAGAGAAAATAATTCCATTATCTATTCTATTGCATCTAATTCACTTTCTATCGTCAACTATAACTAACTAATTTTCAACTCCCTCAGAGACCCAAGAAGGAAATAGTATTAGCTAACAGGAAGTATATGCAAGCAACTTCCAAAAACTTGTGAGTTGACAGAAACAGCCAGCAGCCTGGACAATCATCTGAGGTTTCTCTGCAGTGTTGGTGCATCATCTTCAGCCTATAGGCTTAGCGTATCTGACAGACTCATTTGTGAAGTAGAATGTACACAAGGTCAACAGTTCAACCTCACATTGGGTGAGAGCAGTCTATATACCAGAAATACCTGAATTCCACTAGTTTCATGTCATGATTCAGGATTTTAAATTCTGGAAATTGTTGATGTTTTTTTAATTCAGCTGTCTATTCTTCTTGGCTATGTGTGTATGTGGCTTCATTTCAGCATCCTGTTCTTCTCCACATCCCTCTATTAAATGCCATTCTTCTGTTGAGAGGTGTGAGCTTAATTACTCTTCAAGAATAACTGTTTCAGCTACCTCCCCATTGCACATCAGAAGCCATCGGCCCACTGCCTGTTCAGCTGCCTTCGAAGAAAAGGGCACTGTACCTTTCCCAGATTGCGAAGGCCACTTCAGGGATGGTGCTACATTGTCCTGGCCTCAGAAGATGCCTTTTGATAAAGCCATAACCACACTTGTTTTCACAAGAATCAGTAGTCCTTTGTTTCGTGTCCTGTCTGTCCTGTTTGTCAGCAGTTGATTCGAGGATACTTTGTTGTCCAGTGGCTAACTTTTGCTACAATGAAAGTTAACTCCAATTGCAGTTTTTTCAATGCCCGTATTTGTAGCTAAAGTTTTCCTGCCTGGCCCACAGTCAGGACAAACCTCTCTCACCTGCCAGTCCCACAGCCACTCAAACCCAACCAAGTAAACACAGAGACTTAAATTGCTTACAAACTGTATGGCCTGGCAGGCTTCTTGTTATCTACTTCTTCTATCATGAATTAACCCATTTCTATTAATCTATACCTTGCCACGTGGCTCGTGGCTTACCAGATTCTTCACATGCTGTTTGTCATCATGGTGGCTGGCAGTGTCTCTCTGATTCAGCCTTCCACTTCCCAGCTTTATTCTCCTCCTTGTCCCGCCTACACTTCCTGCCTAGCCAATGGCCAATCAGTGTTTTATTTATTGACTAATTAGCAACACATTTGCCATACAGAACACCCCACAGCACATATTTTCTCTGAAGTAGATTGGTACCTTCAGGAGCCGACATGTCTCATAGTCATAACAAAAAAGAAAATTTTTCTAAGTTATTAAAACATTTTAAATGCCATATTCTGTAGATCTCTGAAGGGTTTGAAGATAACCTGTCTATCTAAAATATATCTACTCAATCTTGAAAACATACCTAATATAACTACAAGTTCTATTATAATGTCTAACTACTACCTTTCATTTCTTCATATCCTAATAGTTGGTAATAACAACATTCAAGGATTAGAAAATTGCATTACATTGTTAAATGAATGGTACAATTAGAAATATACATATAGCATTTTCTAACTATATCAATTTCAATATATATAATTTGTATACAATATAAAACAATCCAATCCAATGTAAAGTATTTACAGTTTTTTTCTTTCTTTTCTTCTCTTTTTTTTTAAATAAGAACCTTAAATCTAATCTCCTTTGCTTAGCCCTTTTCCTCACCCTTTACAACAACTTGTAACCAACCCCCCTAATCAATGAAAATTATCCCAGACCCAAAACCCATTAAAAGACCTAAAAGACCCAAAAAACCAACCACCCCACACCACCTCTTTAGAAATGTGGGCGTCGTATTCTTGAAATTGCTTCCTGCTGGGTATGGGCGAAGTTATCTTTATCCTGAAAGAAAAATTTTAGGTTAATTGTCAAATTCTAGGAAAGGTAACAATATCCTTCGTTATCCAGTCTGTGTATAATGCCAAAGTTCAGGGTTTATCTCAAATCCTTATTCAAGTAGTCTTTGAGACTGGATCATCTCAGCTAGCGCTCTCAAAATTGCTCTGAGCACTTTGTAGTTCAAAGCTGATCTGTAGATGATGTTTGTCAGCTTAGTGATGTTATTATTGTATACGTGGAATTGTTGTTGTTGTGGGGCCCCATTTTCTTCCTGGAGACTTCAGTTGATGTTAGGCCTGACCGTGATTTCCTGCAAATAACTGATAAAAGACTCGAACATAAAGACTATATATGCAGCTTTTTAGAATTAGTTAGTACTGTATATGACCATTTATATCTTAACAAAGTTTAAAATGTATATATATCTACATATATTAATCTTGTAAATTTTGGTATAAATTTCATACTTTAAGAAAAGTTTAAAGAATCAGAATAGAATGAAAGAGTTGAGATTAGTAATAGAATAGTCCCTTAATTAATTTGGCTTTTCTCCTGTCCCATAGCAGAAGATGGCTCTTTTCCTCTGGCATGATACAGGGAGTCTGTATTTTCCTTTTAACAACATGCTTGAGTTTAAAGAAGGAGCGAGCCATTCTCCAACTCCAAAGTCAGCTTTAAATTTTAATTGAACTGGGACTATTAGAAGTTAAATAGTGTTAAATCTTTAAAGAAAAGCAGAAACAAACATTTAGGAAGACATATAATTTTTTAGATAACATACCCATACGCCATTTCACTCTGTTTCTTAGGATAGACGATTTGTCCCTTTTCTTCAGTTGTGTCATTTGTCCAGTGTTCTTCAGATTCCTTAACCTTCATTCTCCTAAAAGACAAAAACAAAAACCTTTCCCCAAGGTTTTTTGGGCATGTTCCTTTTTTGGCAAGTTATTATCTGATTAAATGAAAAGGCATATGTTACTGGTGTAAGTTAGTTTAAATTGGATGTTCATGATAGTTGATGAACTATCACCTCCTCTAATTAAGAGGTCTCTCTTGTTCGAATCGAACCTTTATCAATTTTGATGGTACCCACAGCTTATCTTCTCCTGTAGAAATAAAAGCAAAACCTCATCCCCAATGTAATACATACCCTGGTTTCCATTCTGAGGTCAGCACATTCTTAAAGTATATAGGTTGATTTAATTCTGTAGTTTTTTCTATTATCCAATGTCTCTCTGCAGCTGGTGTTCCCTTCTCATTGGCATTGAGAAAATTCAAAGTTAATGGAGCATTATGTAGTCTATTTCTGGGGGTTTTTGTTACTCCTTTCTGTTTATTTAGCATATCCTTTAGAGTTCTGTTTGATCTTTCTATAACTGCTTGACCTGTAGGATTATGTGGTAGACCTGTAATATGGTTTATATTATAATAAGCAAAAAACTGTTTCATTTTAACAGAGACATATGATGGAGCATTATCAGTTTTGATTTGTGCAGGTATACCCATAATGGCCATAACTTCTAGCAAATGAGTGATTACAGAATCAGCTTTTTCAGAACTCAAAGCAGTTGCCCACTGAAATCCTGAATAAGTATCAATAGTGTGGTGTACATATTTCAATTTTCCAAATTCTCCAAAGTGAAACACGTCCATCTGCCAGATCTCATTCCTCTGAGTACCCTTTGGGTTACATCCTGCTGGTAATGGCATTTGATTGTAGAAGGAACAAGTAGGACATTTTTTTACTATTTCTTTGGCTTGTTGCCAGGTTATGGAAAAATCCTTTTTTAAACCTTTACTATTTACATGATTTTTTTTATGAAATTCTGAGGCCTCCAGCACATTTTTTATCAATAATTTATCAATCTCATCATTGCCTTGTGCTAGAGGGCCTGGCAGACCAGTATGGGATCGGATGTGAGTTATATATAAAGGATGACTCCTTTTTCTGATTGTATCTTGTAATTGAATAAATAATGAAGTTAATTCTGAAGTATCGTGGATAAATTCTGCAGTCTCAATATGTAATACTACTCTTTCAGCATACTGAGAGTCAGTTACTACATTGAGAGGTTCTGAAAAATCCATTAATACCAACAGAATAGCATACAATTCTGATTTTTGAACTGAATTATAAGGACTTTGAACCACTTTACTTAAATTTTCTGATTTGTAACCTGCCTTTCCTTGTTTGTTGGCATCTGTATAAAATGTATGAACTCCAGATATGGGTTTTTTCCTCACAATTCGAGGCAAGATCCACTCAGCTCTCTTTATAAGATCAATTCTATTGCTTTTGGGATATTTGCTGTTAATTTCTCCCAAAAAATTACTACAAGCTTTTTGCCAAGCTTCATTTTCTATCCATAATTTTTCAATATCCTCCTTAGTTAAAGGTACAACAATTTCTGCTGGGTCTATTCCTGCTAACTGACGAAGTCTCAATTTTCCTTTCCAAATCAAGTCAGAGATTTTTTCCACATACGTTTTTAATTTTTTATTTGGTTTATTTGGTATAAATATCCATTGTAATATGATATCTTCCCTTTGCATTAATATTCCTGTTGGAGAATGCCTAGAAGGTAAAGTAACCAAAATGCAATCCAGCTTTGGATCAATACGATCTACGTGCCCTTGGTGTACTTTCTTTTCTACCAAGGCCAATTCTTTCTCAGCTTCAGGTGATAATTCTCTTGGACTGTTCAAGTCCTTATCACCTTCTAAGGTTTTAAACAAATTATTCAGTTCATCATTTTTTACCCCAACAATAGTTCTTAGATGAGAAATGTCTCCAAATAATCTTTGAAAGTCATTAAGATTCTGTGGTCTATCTCTCCTAATTTGCACCTTTTGAGGTCTAATTTTTTGAAGTTCTATTTTATATCCTAAATAATTAATAGAATCTCCTGTTTGTATCTTTTCAGGAGCAATTTGTAAACCCCAGCAAGGCAAAATTTTCTTTACTTCTTCAAACATTCTTTCTAAAGTATCTGCATTTGAGTCAGCTAATAAAATATCATCCATATAATGATAAATTATAGATTTAGGAAATTTTTTACGTACCAATTCTAATGGCTGTTTTACAAAATATTGGCACAAAGTTGGGCTATTCAACATTCCCTGTGGGAGAATCCTCCATTGAAATCTTTTAACCAGTTGAGAATTATTATAAGTAGGCACTGTGAAAGCAAATCTTTCTCTGTCTTTTTCTTGTAACGGTATTGAAAAGAAACAGTCTTTTAAATCAATAACTATGAGAGGCCATCCTTTTGGTAACAGAGTAGGCAAAGGAATTCCAGATTGTAAAGAGCCCATTGGCTGAATTACTTTGTTAATTGCTCTAAGGTCTGTTACCATTCTCCATTTACCAGATTTCTTTTTAACAACAAATACAGGAGAATTCCAAGGGCTGGTTGATTCTTCAATATGATGAGCATTTAACTGTTATCTACCAGCTCTTGTAAAGCCTGGAGTTTCTCTGTTGTTAAAGGCCATTGCTGAACCCATACTGGCTTATCTGTTGACCATTTTAAAGGTAGAGCTGTTGGTGTTTTTGGAAAATTATCAGTTGTGCCCTGTTCTTGTATGACATGGATGGCTGGTGAGCACTCATTAGAATAATATCTTTTAATATTTCTCTCAGAAACATGTACTAATTTATGATTTGTTTCTGAGATTGGAGGGATATTAATCTGAGTATTCCATTGTTGTAACAAATCTCGACCCCACAGGTTCATAGCTATGTTAGCCACATATGGTTTTAATTTTCCTTTCTGTCCTTCTGGACCTATATATTCAAGCCATCTTGCACTTTGTTTCACTCGAGATAATGTCCCAATTCCTAACAGTTGAACGTTTACCACCTGAAGAGGCCAAGTTGGAAGCCAACATTCTGGTGCAATTATGGTAATGTCAGCACCTGTGTCTACCAGACCAGACAACAAAACACCATTTATTTTTATAGTTAGTTTTGGTCTTTGTTCATTAATAGAAGTTTGCCAAAAAATTTTCTTTATGTTTTTTCCTGAATTCCCTATTTTCTCTGTTTTATCATCTCGACTAACATGATTTATTCCTATAGACATTTGGTTATTTAGTTGCTTTGAGTAGGGGTTTCCTCTACAACTGCAGGAAAGGTTTGAACTGGATTTGCTATTGGGGCCTGCCTGAGGCCCCTCTGGGAGTTTCCCGAAGCTCGAGGCAGAGGATTACCCTGTCTGTCCCTTGTTGATCTACATTCGTTGGTCTAGTGTTTTCCCTTACCACACCTTCTGCATACTCCAGAAGGAAGGGGCATTCTGTTGCCAGTGTTCCTTGAAGAAACATTATTTCTAGGAATGACCTGTTTACAATCCCTTTTCAAATGTCCTTGCTTTCCACATCCAAAACATCTAACATTGCTCAAGCCTTTTGAAATTGCTTTTCCTACCCACATATCATCATGGTCATAAGCCTCAACATTAACTGTATCTCTAATCCAATCTTCCAAAGGTTCAGATCTTGCCTTTAACGGCCTGATTATCCTTCTGCATGCTGCATTTGCATTCTCAAAGGCCAAAGATTCAATTATTATCTGACTAGCCTCTGAATTCGGGACCATTTTCTGTACTGCTGAAGTCAATCTTTGTAAGAAATCTGTGAAAGATTCTTTTGGGCCCTGTATAACCTTTGTAAATGACTCAGTTTTTTTCCTGGTTCTTCAACTCTGTCCCATGCATTCAAAGCTGCCGTATGACATAGAACTAGGGTTTGGACATCATATAAACTTTGTGTTTCTACTGAAGCATATTGGCCTTCTCCAATAAGCTGATCCTGACAGACTTGTATTCCGCTATCCCTCCATTGTTTTTCTATATTTTTAGCCTCATTATTGAACCACATTTTCCAGTGGAGATGTTGTCCAGGTTCAAGAACAGCCTGTGCCAATTCCCGCCAGTCCTTTGGTATAATCTTATTACTAGTTGACCAGTTGTTTAACATTTGCTTTACATATGGGGAGTGCATGCCATAAGATGCTATTGCCTCCTTAAATCTTCATAAGTCTAACATTTTAATTGGAGCCTAAGCATTTTGTTCATTCTCTTCATGAGGTAGCTGCTGTACCGCTAATGGATAAATTAAGGGTGATTGTGTGAAAACTGGCTTTCTTTCTGTAACCTTATGATCCAATTTTGAAACAACTTCACTCTTTATTTCTTCTGTCTGAGTTTGAATTTCTCTATAATTCATTTTTACCAGTTTAATAGGTTTTTCTAAGACTGTTATCCTGGCACTTAAATTGACTATCTCTTTAAATAGTAAAATGAGGATAAGAAAAGTAATAAACTGAATAATTCGATCAATATTAACCTTTTCATATAGTTGTTCCATTGTCAGAGTGCCTAAAATTTCAAACAAAGTCCAATTTTCTTCCAATACACACATAAAGCCCATTTTTTTAAATGTAGAAAAAAAATTCTCTTTTAAATAGATATGTTAATTGACTTACCAAGTCTGGGTAGAACAGTAGAATCCCAGGGAATTTCAAAACAGCTTCCTGGTGTTCGAGGTGTGAATCCAGACAGAGAGAGAGAAAGAGAGAGAGAGAGAGAGAGAGAGAGAGAGGAAGAAAGAGTAGCCGCTTGAGACGAGTCAAGCCTTGGCTTTACGGGTATGGGCCCTATTCGGCAGGGCAGGCCTGAGTTGATTGTAGCAGTTGCAAGTAGCTCCAGCTGCGGGTCAGTCAGGCCTGGGCCCGAGCTTGGCAGCTGGGCCGCCCAGGCCGGAAACCAGACCTGCCCCCAAGCCAAGCCAAGTGGTTTTTAATGGATTCTTGTCATGTTGGGCTCCAAATGTAGATGTAACCAACCTTCTTATTAAATAAGAAACACAGAACCAATGCAAAGAAGAAAGCCAAGAGGTCAGAGCTAAGAGCTAAAACCTTACCCTTCCTCCTGCAGTGGTCCTACCTCTCCGAACTCACTACCCCTGTGTTAATGTTTTTATATAGTGTTCTTGTTCTGCCTTCTCATTGGTTGTAAACCCAACCATGTGACTGCCTCGTCATGGCCTGTCTGTATAGGCCTCCAGGTTTTCCTTGCTTGGTATTGAGATTAAAGGCATGTGTGTCCAATAATGGCTGTATCCCTGAACACACAGAGACTTACCCAGCTCTGCATACCAAGTGCTGGGATTACAAGTGTACCCAACCACTGCCCTGCTTTCCTATGGCTTGCTAATAGCTCTGACCCCCGGGCAACTTTATTTATTAACATACAAATAACATTTTAATACAAATAAAATATCACCATAGTATTGGACTGAAGAGAAGCTACCATTTTTGTCAGTTTGCTAAGCAGAATTGAACTAGATATGGCCCTTGTGTGTATAAGTGCAGTTCTTTTGTTCAGAGCAAGCTCACTATTCTGGAACTTCATGAAACACAGTAGAGTACTAGAGTGCTCTTTTATCAACAGCAGAGGGTGTTTCCTGTAAGGCAAGCTAATGTTTATTTCCCATTCCTCAAAGGAGTTGAATCATTCACAGATTTTCATTCTATGAGCAAGAGTTGTTTTCTGGTAAGGAAAGTCACTATTGCGCTCCCATTGCCATACACAGTACAAATAGCACTCGCGTCTATTCCCAGCAAGTACAGTGTATTGGACTGAAGAGAAGCTACTGTTCTTCTCAGGATCCTAAGCAGAGTTGAACTACTTATGGCCCGTGTGTGTGGGAAGCACTGTTCTTTTGTTCTGTGCAAGCTCACAGTTATGGCACCAAAGGAAACAGAGTAGAGTAGAAGAGTGCTCTTTCCTCAAAAGCAGAATGAGTTTCTTTTAAGGCGAGCTAGTATTTCTTGCCCATTTATAAACGGAGTTGAATCACATGCAGTTTCTGGTCCTAAGACCAAGAGTTGTTTTCTGGTAAGAAAAGACACTGTAGCGCTCCCTTTGCCATACACAGTACAAATGGCACTTGCGTCTTTTCCCAGCAAGTACAGTGTATTGGACTGAAGAGAAGCTACTGTTCTTGTCAGTTTCCTAAGCAGAGTTGAATTAGATATGGCCCGTGGGTGTAGGAAGTACAGTTTTTTTCTTCTGAGCAAGCTCACCTTCCTGGCCCTCTATGAAACACAGTAGAAAAGAAGAGTGCTGTTTTCTCAAAAGCAGATTGTGTTTCTTGTAAGTGGAGCTAGTGTTTGTTTCCCATTCATAAGCAGAGCTGAATCACATAAAGTTTCTATTCCTACGAGCAAGAGTTGTTTTCTGGTAAGGAAAATCACTATTGCGTTCTCATTGCCATACACAGTGCAAATAGCAGTTGCGTCTGTTCCCAGCAAGAACAGTGTTGTGGACTGAAGAGAAAGAAGCTAATGTTCTTGTCCATTTCCTAAGCAGAATTAAACTAGTTATGGCTCGTGTGTGTTGGAAGAACAGTTCTTTGCTCTGAGCAAGCTCACTCTTCTGGCCCTATAAAAAACACAGTAGTGTAGAAGAGTGCTCTTTTGTCAAAAGCAGAGTGTGTTTCTTGTAAGGCGAGCTAGTGTTTGCTTCCCAATCATAAACAGAGTTGAATCACATGCAATTTCTGGTCCTAAGAGCAAGAGATGTTTTCTGGTAAGAAAAGACAATGTTGCGCTCCCTTTGCCATACACAGTGCAAATAGCACTCACGTCTTTTCCCAGCAAGTACAGTGTATTGGACTGAAGAGAATCTATTGTTCTTGTCAATTTCCAAAGCAGAGTTGAACTACAAATGGCCGGTGTGTGTAGTAAGCACAGTTCTTTTCTTCTGTGCAATCTCACAGTTTTGGCCCTATAGAAAACACAGTAGAGTATAAGAGTGCTCTTTTCTCAAAAGCAGACTGTGTTTCTTGTAAGGCGAGCTAGTGTTTGTTTCCCATTCATAAACGGAGTTGAATCACATGCAGTTTCTGGTCCTACGACCAAGACTTGTTTTCTGGTAAGGAATGTCAAGCTCTCGCATCTGTTCCCAGCAAGTACAGTGTATGGACTGAAGAGAAGCTACTGTTATTGTCATTTTCCTCAGCAGAGTTGAACTAGATATGGCCTGTGTGTTTAGGAAGCACAGCTCTTTTGTTCTTAGCAAGCTCTCTCTTCTGGCCCTATAGGAAACAGTGTAGAGTAGAAGAGTGCTCTTTTTTCAAAAGCAGAGTGTGTTTTTTGTAAGTCTAACTATTGTTTGTTTTCCATTCATGAATGGAATCGAATCACGTGGAGTTTCTGCTCCTACCAGCAAGAGTAGTTTTCTTGGAAAAAAAGTCACTATTGTGCTCCCTTTGACAGGTACAGTGCAAATAGCATTCGTGTCTGTTCCCAGCAAGTGCAGTGTATTAGACTGAAGAGAAGATATTCTTCTTGTCAGTTTCCTCAGCAGATTTGAACAAGATATGGCCCGTGTGTAGGAAGCACAATTTTTTTGTTCTGAGCAAGCTCTCTCTTCTGGCCTTATAGGAAACGGAGTAGAGAAGAAGAGTGCTCTTTTCTCAAAAGCAGAATGTGTTTTTTATAAGGCGGGCTAGTGTTTGTTTCCCATTCATAAACGGAGTTGAATCTCATGCCCTTTATGGTCCTACAAGCAAGAGTTGTTTTCTGGTAAGGAAAGTCACTATTTTGCTCCTATTGCCATACACAGTGCAAATAGCACTCGCGTCTGTTCCCTGCAAGTAAAGTGCATTGGACTGAAGAGAAACTACTGTTTTTGTCATTTTCCTAAGCAGAGTTGAAGTAGATATGGCCCGTGTGTAGGAAGCACAGTTCTTTTGTTCTGAGGAAGCTCCTTGTTGTGGCCATATAGGAAATACACTAGAGTAGAAGAGTGCTCTTTACTCAAAAGCATAGTGTGTTTCTTGTAAGGCGAGCTAGTGTTTGTTTCCCATTCATAAATGGAGTAGAATCACATGCAGGTTCTGGTCCTATGAGCAAGAGTTGTTTTCTGTTAAGAAAAGTCACTCTTGTGCTCCATTGCCATATACAGTGCAAATAGAACTCATGTTGTTCCCAGCAAATACAGTGTATTGGAATGAAGAGAAGCTACTGTTCTTGTCAGTTTCCTAAGCAGAGTTGAACTAGATATGGCCCTTGTGTGTAGGAAGCACAGTTCTTTTATTCTGAGCAAGCTCACTCTTCTGGCTCTACAGGAATCACAGTAGAGAAGATTGCTCTTTTCTCAAAAGCAGAGTGTGTTCTTGTAAGGCAAGCTAGTGTTTGTTTCCTAGTCAGAAATGGAGTTGAATCACATGCAGTTTCTGGTCCTACAAGCAAGAGTTCTTTTCTGGTAAGAAGAGTCACTATTGTGCTCCCATTGCCATAAAGAGTGCAAATAGCCCTCTCGTCTGTTCCCAGCAATTACAGTGAATTGGACTGAAGAGAAGCTACTGTTCTTGTCAGTTTCCCAAGCAGAGTTGAGCTAGATATGGCCCATGTGTGTAGGAAGAACAGTTCTTTTGTTCTGAGTAAACTCACTCTTCTGGCCCCATAGAAAACACAGTAGAGTAGAAGAGGGCTGTTTTCAAAAAAGCAGAGTGTGTTTCTTGTAAGGCAAGCTAGTGTTTGTTTCCTATCAATAAATGGAGTTGAATCACATGCAGTTTCTAGTTCTACAAGCAAGATTTGTTTTCTGGTAAGAAGAATCCCTATTGTGCTCACATTGCCATACACAGTGCAAATAGCACTCGCGTCTGTTCCAAGCAAGTACAGTGTTTTGACTGAAGAGAAGCTACTGTTCTTGTCAGTTTCCTAAGCAGAGTTGAACTAGATATGGCCCGTGTGTAGGAAGCACAGTTCTTTTGTTCTGAGCAAGGAAACTTTTTAGGCCCTGTAGGAACAGTGTAGAGTAGATGAGCGCTCTTTTCTCCAAAGCAGAGTGTGTTTCTCACAAGGCGAGCAAGTGTTTGTTTCCCATTCATAAACTAAGTTGAATCACATGCAATTTCTGGTCCTATGAGCAAAAGTTGTTTTCTGGTAAGGAAAGTCACTCTTGCGCTCCACTTGTCTTACTCAGTGCAAATTTCCCTCGCGTCTGTTCCCAACAAGTACAGTGTATGGACTGAAAAGAAGCTACTGTTCCTGTCAGTTTCCTAAGCAGATTTGAACTACATATGGCCCGTGTGTATAGGAAGCACAGTTCTTTTGTTCTGAGCAAGCTCACTGTTCTGGCCCTATAAGAAACACAGTAGAGCAGAAGAGTGCTCTTTTCTCAAAAGCAGAGTGTGTTTCTTGTAAATTGAGCTAGTATTTGTTTCCCACTCATAAATGGAGTTGAATCACATGCAGTTTCTGGTCCTACAAGAAAGAGTTGTTTTCTGGTTAGAAGAGTCACTATTGCATTCCCATTGCCATACACAGTGCAAATAGCACTCTCGTCTGATCTCAGCAAGTACAGTGTATTGGACTGAAGAGAAGCTACTGTTCTTGTCAGTTTCCTAAGTAGAGTTGAACTAGATATGGCCCGTGTGCGTAGGAAGCACAGGTTTTTTTGTTCTGAACAAGCTCACTGTTCTGTCCCTGTAAGTAACACAGTAGCATAGAAGAGTGCTCATTTCTCAAACGGAGAGTGTGTTTCTTGTAAGGCGAGCTAGTGTTTGTTTCCCATTCATAAATGGAGTGGTATCATATGCAGTTTCTGGTCCAACGAGCAAGAGTTGTTTTCTCGTAAGAAGAGTCACTATTGTGCTACCATTGCCATACAAAGTGCAAATAGTACTCTTGTCTGATCTCAGCAAGTACAGTTTATTGGACTGAAGAGAAGCTACAGTTTTTGTCACTCTCGAGAGCAGATTTGAACTAGATATTGCCCGTGTGTGTAGGAAGCACAGTTCTTTTGTTCTGAACAAGCTCACTGTTCTGTCGCTGTAGGTAACACAGTAGGGTAGAAGAGTGCGCATTTCTCAAAAGCAGAGTTTGTTTCTTGTAAGGCGAGCTAGTGTTTTTTTTCCCATTCATAATCGGAGTTGAATCACATGCAGTTTCTGGTCCTATGAGAAAAAGTTGTTTTCTGGTAAGAGGAGTCACTGTTGTGCTCCCGTTGACATACACAGTGCAAATAGCACTCGCGTCTGTTCCCAGCAAGTACAGTGTATTGGACTGAAGAGAAGCTACTGTTCCTGTCAGTTTCTTAAGCAGAGTTGAACTAGATATGGCCTGTGTATTTAAGAAGCACAGTTCTTTTTTTGAGCAAATACACTGTTCTGGCTCTATAGGAAACGGAGTACAGTAAAGAATGGATTTTTTCTCAAAAACAGAGTGTGTTTCTTGTAAGGCAAGCTAGTGTTTGTTTCCTATTAATAAATGGAGTTGAATCACATGCAGTTTGTAGTTCTACAAGCAAGATTTGTTTTCTGGTAAGAAGAATCCCTATTGTGCTCACATTGCCATACACAGTCCAAATAGCACTCGCGTCTGTTCCAAGCAAGTACAGTGTTTTGGACTGAAGAGAAGCTACTGTTCTTGTCAGTTTCCTAAGCAGAGTTGAACTTGCAATGGCCCGTTCATAGGAAGCACAGTTCTTTTGTTCTCAGCAAGCTCACTGTTCTGGCTCTATAGGAAACAGAGTACAGTAGAAGAGTGCTCTTTTCTCAAAATCAGAGTGTGTTTCTTTTAAGGCAAGCTTGTGTTTATTTCCCATTCATAAATGGAGTTGAATTACATGCAGTTTCTGGTCCTATGAACAAGAGTTGTTTTCTGGTAAGAAGAGTCACTATTGCGCTCTCATTGCCATACACAGTGCAAATAGCACTTGCGTCTGTTCCCAACAAGTACAGTGTATTGGACTGAAGAGAAACTACTGTTTTTGTCATTTTCCTAAGCAGAGTTGAAGTAGATATGGCCCGTGTGTAGGAAGCACAGTTCTTTTGTTCTGAGGAAGCTCCTTGTTGTGGCCATATAGGAAATACACTAGAGTAGAAGAGTGCTCTTTACTCAAAAGCATAGTGTGTTTCTTGTAAGGCGAGCTAGTGTTTGTTTCCCATTCATAAATGGAGTAGAATCACATGCAGGTTCTGGTCCTATGAGCAAGAGTTGTTTTCTGGTAAGAAGAGTCACTCTTGTGCTCCATTGCCATATACAGTGCAAATAGAACTCGTGTTGTTCCCAGCAAATACAGTGTATTGGAATGAAGAGAAGCTACTGTTCTTGTCAGTTTCCTAAGCAGAGTTGAACTAGATATGGCCCTTGTGTGTAGGAAGCCCAGTTCTTTTATTCTGAGCAAGCTCACTCTTCTGGCTCTACAGGAATCACAGTAGAGAAGATTGCTCTTTTCTCAAAAGCAGAGTGTGTTCTTGTAAGGCAAGCTAGTGTTTGTTTCCTAGTCAGAAATGGAGTTGAATCACATGCAGTTTCTGGTCCTACAAGCAAGAGTTCTTTTCTGGTAAGAAGAGTCACTATTGTGCTCCCATTGCCATAAAGAGTGCAAATAGCCCTCTCGTCTGTTCCCAGCAATTACAGTGAATTGGACGGAAGAGAAGCTACTGTTCTTGTCAGTTTCCCAAGCAGAGTTGAACTAGATATGGCCCATGTGTGTAGGAAGAACAGTTCTTTTGTTCTGAGTAAACTCACTCTTCTGGCCCCATAGAAAACACAGTAGAGTAGAAGAGGGCTGTTTTCTAAAAAGCAGAGTGTGTTTCTTGTAAGGCAAGCTACTGCTTTTTTCCCATTCATAAACGAAATTGAATCACATACAGTTCTTGGTCCTACTAGCAAGAGTTGTTTTCAGGAAGGAAAGTCACTATTGAGCTCCCATTGCCTTTAACACAGTGCAAATAGCACTCGCGTCTGTTCCAAGCAAGTACAGTGTTTTGACTGTAGAGAAGCTACTGTTCTTGTCAGTTTCCTAAGCAGAGTTGAACTAGATATGGCCCGTGTGTAGGAAGCACAGTTCTTTTGTTCTGAGCAAGGAAACTTTTTAGGCCCTGTAGGAACAGTGTAGAGTAGATGAGCGCTCTTTTCTCCAAAGCAGAGTGTGTTTCTCACAAGGCGAGGAAGTGTTTGTTTCCCATACATAAACTAAGTTGAATCACATGCAATTTCTGGTCCTATGAGCAAAAGTTGTTTTCTGGTAAGGAATGTCACTCTTGCACTCCACTTGTCTTACTCAGTGCAAATTTCCCTCGCGTCTGTTCCCAGCAAGTACAGTGTATGGACTGAAAAGAAGCTACTGTTCCTGTCAGTTTCCTAAGCAGATTTGAACTACATATGGCCCATGTGTATAGGAAGCACAGTTCTTTTGTTCTGAGCAAGCTCACTGTTCTGGCCCTATAAGAAACACAGTAGAGCAGAAGAGTGCTCTTTTCTCAAAAGCAGAGTGTGTTTCTTGTAAATTGAGCTAGTATTTGTTTCCCACTCATAAATGGAGTTGAATCACATGCAGTTTCTGGTCCTACAAGAAAGAGTTGTTTTCTGGTTAGAAGAGTCACTATTGCATTCCCATTGCCATACACAGTGCAAATAGCACTCTCGTCTGATCTCAGCAAGTACAGTGTATTGGACTGAAGAGAAGCTACTGTTCTTGTCAGATTCCTAAGTAGAGTTGAACTAGATATGGCCCGTGTGCGTAGGAAGCACAGGTTTTTTTGTTCTGAACAAGCTCACTGTTCTGTCCCTGTAAGTAACACAGTAGCATAGAAGAGTGCTCATTTCTCAAACGGAGAGTGTGTTTCTTGTAAGGCGAGCTAGTGTTTGTTTCCCATTCATAAATGGAGTGGTATCATATGCAGTTTCTGGTCCTACGAGCAAGAGTTGTTTTCTCGTAAGAAGAGTCACTATTGCGCTACCATTGCCATACAAAGTGCAAATCGTACTCTTGTTTGATCTCAGCAAGTACAGTGTATTGGACTGAAGAGAAGCTACAGTTTTTGTCACTCTCGAGAGCAGATTTGAACTAGATATTGCCCATGTGTAGGCAGCACCGTTCTTTTGTTCTGAACAAGCTCACTGTTCTGTCCCTGTAGGTAACACAGTAGGGTAGAAGAGTGCGCATTTCTCAAAAGCAGAGTTTGTTTCTTGTAAGGCGAGCTAGTGTTTTTTTTTTTCCCATTCATAATCGGAGTTGAATCACATGCAGTTTCTGGTCCTATGAGAAAAAGTTGTTTTCTGGTAAGAGGAGTCACTGTTGTGCTCCCGTTGACATACACAGTGCAAATAGCACTCGCGTCTGTTAATAAAAAGTACAGTGTATTGGACTGAAGAGAAGCTACTGTTCCTGTCAGTTTCTTAAGCAGAATTGAACTAGATATGGCCTGTGTATTTAAGAAGCACAGTTCTTTTTTTGAGCAAGTACACTGTTCTGGCTCTATAGGAAACGGAGTACAGTAAAGAATGGATTTTTTCTCAAAAACAGAGTGTGTTTCTTGTAAGGCAAGCTAGTGTTTGTTTCCTATTAATAAATGGAGTTGAATCACATGCAGTTTGTAGTTCTACAAGCAAGATTTGTTTTCTGGTAAGAAGAATCCCTATTGTGCTCACTTTGCCATACACAGTGCAAATAGGACTCACCTGAGTTTCCAGCAATTACAGTGAATTGGACTGAAGAGAAGCTACTGTTCTTGTCAGTTTCCTAAGCAGAGTTGAACTAGATATGGCCCATGTGTGTAGGAAGAACAGTTTTTTGTTCTGAGCAAACTCACTCTTCTGGCCCCATAGAAAACACAGTAGAGTAGAAGAGGGCTGTTTTCTAAAAAGCAGAGTGTGTTTCTTGTAAGGCAAGCTACTGCTTTTTTCCCATTCATAAACGAAATTGAATCACATACAGCTCCTGGTCCTACTAGCAAGAGTTGTTTTCTGGTAGGAAAGTCACTATTGAGCTCCCATTGCCATACACAGTGCAAATAGCACTCGTGTCTTTTCCCAGCAAGTACAGTGTATTGCACTGAAGAGAAGCTACTGTTCTTGTCAGTTTCCTAAGCAGAATTGAACTAGATATGGCCCGTGTGTGTACGAAGAACAGTTCTTTTGTTCTGAGCAAGCTGACTTTTCTGGCTCTCTAGGAAACAGATTAGAGTAAAATAGTACCCTTTTTTGAAAAG
Source organism: Peromyscus eremicus (assembly GCF_949786415.1). NCBI lineage: Eukaryota > Metazoa > Chordata > Mammalia > Rodentia > Cricetidae > Peromyscus > Peromyscus eremicus. Next base: position 237,263 of record NW_026734336.1, on the reverse strand, counting down.
CGGAGGGTTTTTCTTGTAAGGCGAGCTAGTGTTTGTTTCCCATTCATGAACAGAGTCAAATAACATACAGTTTCTGGTCCTACCAGCAAGAGATGTTTTCTGGTAAGGAAAGTCACTATTGTGCTCCCTTTGACATATACAGTGCAATTAGCACTCGCGTCTGTTCCCAGCAAGTACAGTGTATTGGACTGAATAGAAGCTACTGTTCTTGTGAGTTTACTAAGCAGAGTTGAACTGGATATGGCCCGTGTGGGTAGGAATCACTGTTTCTTTCCCATTCATAAGCGGAGTGGAATCATATGCAGTTTCTGGTCCTACAAGGAAGAGTTGTGTTCTGGTAAGGAAAGTCACTATTGTGACTGTTCTTGTCAGTTTCCTAAGCAGAGTTGAACTAGATATGGCCCGTGTATGTAGGAAGCACAGTTCTTTTGTTCTGAGCAAGCTCACTGTTCTTGCCCTTTAGGAAACAAAGTAGAGTAGAAGAGTGCTCTTTTCTCAAAAGCAGAGTGTGTTTCTTGTAAGACGAGCTAGTTTTTCTTTCCCATTCATAAATGGAGTTGAATCACATGCAGTTTCTGGTCCTATGAGAAAAAGTTGTTTTCTGGTAAGAGGAGTCACTGTTGTGCTCCCGTTGACATACACAGTGCAAATAGCACTCGCGTCTGTTCCCAGCAAGTACAGTGTATTGGACTGAAGAGAAGCTACTGTTCCTGTCAGTTTCTTAAGCAGAGTTGAACTAGATATGGCCTGTGTATTTAAGAAGCACAGTTCCTTTTTTGAGCAAGTACACTGTTCTGGCTCTATAGGAAACGGAGTACAGTAAAGAATGGATTTTTTCTCAAAAACAGAGTGTGTTTCTTGTAAGACAAGCTAGTGTTTGTTTCCTATTAATAAATGGAGTTGAATCACATGCAGTTTGTAGTTCTACAAGCAAGATTTGTTTTCTGGTAAGAAGAATCCCTATTGTGCTCACATTGCCATACACAGTGCAAATAGCACTCGCGTCTGTTCCAAGCAAGTACAGTGTTTTGGACTGAAGAGAAGCTACTGTTCTTGTCAGTTTCCTAAGCAGAGTCGAACTTGCTATGGCCCGTTCGTAGGAAGCACAGTTCTTTTGTTCTCAGCAAGCTCACTGTTCTGGCTCTATAGGAAACAGAGTACAGTAGAAGAGTGCTCTTTTCTCAAAATCAGAGTGTGTTTCTTTTAAGGCAAGCTTGTGTTTATTTCCCATTCATAAATGGAGTTGAATTACATGCAGTTTCTGGTCCTATGAGCAAGAGTTGTTTTCTGGTAAGAAGAGTCACTATTGCGCTCTCATTGCCATACACAGTGCAAATAGCACTTGCGTCTGTTCCCAACAAGTACAGTGTATTGGACTGAAGAGAAACTACTGTTTTTGTCATTTTCCTAAGCAGAGTTGAACTAGATATGGCCCGTGTGTAGGAAGCACAGTTCTTTTGTTCTGAGGAAGCTCCTTGTTGTGGCCATATAGGAAATACACTAGAGTAGAAGAGTGCTCTTTACTCAAAAGCATAGTGTGTTTCTTGTAAGGCGAGCTAGTGTTTGTTTCCCATTCATAAATGGAGTAGAATCACATGCAGGTTCTGGTCCTATGAGCAAGAGTTGTTTTCTGGTAAGAAGAGTCACTCTTGTGCTCCATTGCCATATACAGTGCAAATAGAACTCGTGTTGTTCCCAGCAAATACAGTGTATTGGAATGAAGAGAAGCTACTGTTCTTGTCAGTTTCCTAAGCAGAGTTGAACTAGATATGGCCCTTGTGTGTAGGAAGCCCAGTTCTTTTATTCTGAGCAAGCTCACTCTTCTGGCTCTACAGGAATCACAGTAGAGAAGATTGCTCTTTTCTCAAAAGCAGAGTGTGTTCTTGTAAGGCAAGCTAGTGTTTGTTTCCTAGTCAGAAATGGAGTTGAATCACATGCAGTTTCTGGTCCTACAAGCAAGAGTTCTTTTCTGGTAAGAAGAGTCACTATTGTGCTCCCATTGCCATAAAGAGTGCAAATAGCCCTCTCGTCTGTTCCCAGCAATTACAGTGAATTGGACGGAAGAGAAGCTACTGTTCTTGTCAGTTTCCCAAGCAGAGTTGAACTAGATATGGCCCATGTGTGTAGGAAGAACAGTTCTTTTGTTCTGAGTAAACTCACTCTTCTGGCCCCATAGAAAACACAGTAGAGTAGAAGAGGGCTGTTTTCTAAAAAGCAGAGTGTGTTTCTTGTAAGGCAAGCTACTGCTTTTTTCCCATTCATAAACGAAATTGAATCACATACAGTTCTTGGTCCTACTAGCAAGAGTTGTTTTCAGGAAGGAAAGTCACTATTGAGCTCCCATTGCCTTTAACACAGTGCAAATAGCACTCGCGTCTGTTCCAAGCAAGTACAGTGTTTTGACTGTAGAGAAGCTACTGTTCTTGTCAGTTTCCTAAGCAGAGTTGAACTAGATATGGCCCGTGTGTAGGAAGCACAGTTCTTTTGTTCTGAGCAAGGAAACTTTTTAGGCCCTGTAGGAACAGTGTAGAGTAGATGAGCGCTCTTTTCTCCAAAGCAGAGTGTGTTTCTCACAAGGCGAGCAAGTGTTTGTTTCCCATTCATAAACTAAGTTGAATCACATGCAATTTCTGGTCCTATGAGCAAAAGTTGTTTTCTGGTAAGGAAAGTCACTCTTGCGCTCCACTTGTCTTACTCAGTGCAAATTTCCCTCGCGTCTGTTCCCAACAAGTACAGTGTATGGACTGAAAAGAAGCTACTGTTCCTGTCAGTTTCCTAAGCAGATTTGAACTACATATGGCCCGTGTGTATAGGAAGCACAGTTCTTTTGTTCTGAGCAAGCTCACTGTTCTGGCCCTATAAGAAACACAGTAGAGCAGAAGAGTGCTCTTTTCTCAAAAGCAGAGTGTGTTTCTTGTAAATTGAGCTAGTATTTGTTTCCCACTCATAAATGGAGTTGAATCACATGCAGTATCTGGTCCTACAAGAAAGAGTTGTTTTCTGGTTAGAAGAGTCACTATTGCATTCCCATTGCCATACACAGTGCAAATAGCACTCTCGTCTGATCTCAGCAAGTACAGTGTATTGGACTGAAGAGAAGCTACTGTTCTTGTCAGTTTCCTAAGTAGAGTTGAACTAGATATTGCCCGTGTGCGTAGGAAGCACAGGTTTTTTTGTTCTGAACAAGCTCACTGTTCTGTCCCTGTAAGTAACACAGTAGCATAGAAGAGTGCTCATTTCTCAAACGGAGAGTGTGTTTCTTGTAAGGCGAGCTAGTGTTTGTTTCCCATTGATAAATGGAGTGGTATCATATGCAGTTTCTGGTCCTACGAGCAAGAGTTGTTTTCTCGTAAGAAGAGTCACTATTGTGCTACCATTGCCATACAAAGTGCAAATAGTACTCTTGTCTGATCTCAGCAAGTACAGTTTATTGGACTGAAGAGAAGCTACAGTTTTTGTCACTCTCGAGAGCAGATTTGAACTAGATATTGCCCGTGTGTGTAGGAAGCACAGTTCTTTTGTTCTGAACAAGCTCACTGTTCTGTCGCTGTAGGTAACACAGTAGGGTAGAAGAGTGCGCATTTCTCAAAAGCAGAGTTTGTTTCTTGTAAGGCAAGCTAGTGTTTTTTTTCCCATTCATAATCGGAGTTGAATCACATGCAGTTTCTGGTCCTATGAGAAAAAGTTGTTTTCTGGTAAGAGGAGTCACTGTTGTGCTCCCGTTGACATACACAGTGCAAATAGCACTCGCGTCTGTTCCCAGCAAGTACAGTGTATTGGACTGAAGAGAAGCTACTGTTCCTGTCAGTTTCTTAAGCAGAGTTGAACTAGATATGGCCTGTGTATTTAAGAAGCACAGTTCTTTTTTTGAGCAAATATACTGTTCTGGCTCTATAGGAAACGGAGTACAGTAAAGAATGGATTTTTTCTCAAAAACAGAGTGTGTTTCTTGTAAGGCAAGCTAGTGTTTGTTTCCTATTAATAAATGGAGTTGAATCACATGCAGTTTGTAGTTCTACAAGCAAGATTTGTTTTCTGGTAAGAAGAATCCCTATTGTGCTCACATTGCCATACACAGTCCAAATAGCACTCGCGTCTGTTCCAAGCAAGTACAGTGTTTTGGACTGAAGAGAAGCTACTGTTCTTGTCAGTTTCCTAAGCAGAGTTGAACTTGCTATGGCCCGTTCGTAGGAAGCACAGTTCTTTTGTTCTCAGCAAGCTCACTGTTCTGGCTCTATAGGAAACAGAGTACAGTAGAAGAGTGCTCTTTTCTCAAAATCAGAGTGTGTTTCTTTTAACGCAAGCTTGTGTTTATTTCCCATTCATAAATGGAGTTGAATTACATGCAGTTTCTGGTCCTATGAGCAAGAGTTGTTTTCTGGTAAGAAGAGTCACTATTGCGCTCTCATTGCCATACACAGTGCAAATAGCACTTGCGTCTGTTCCCAACAAGTACAGTGTATTGGACTGAAGAGAAACTACTGTTTTTGTCATTTTCCTAAGCAGAGTTGAACTAGATATGGCCCGTGTGTAGGAAGCACAGTTCTTTTGTTCTGAGGAAGCTCCTTGTTGTGGCCATATAGGAAATACACTAGAGTAGAAGAGTGCTCTTTACTCAAAAGCATAGTGTGTTTCTTGTAAGGCGAGCTAGTGTTTGTTTCCCATTCATAAATGGAGTAGAATCACATGCAGGTTCTGGTCCTATGAGCAAGAGTTGTTTTCTGTTAAGAAAAGTCACTCTTGTGCTCCATTGCCATATACAGTGCAAATAGAACTCATGTTGTTCCCAGCAAATACAGTGTATTGGAATGAAGAGAAGCTACTGTTCTTGTCAGTTTCCTAAGCAGAGTTGAACTAGATATGGCCCTTGTGTGTAGGAAGCACAGTTCTTTTATTCTGAGCAAGCTCACTCTTCTGGCTCTACAGGAATCACAGTAGAGAAGATTGCTCTTTTCTCAAAAGCAGAGTGTGTTCTTGTAAGGCAAGCTAGTGTTTGTTTCCTAGTCAGAAATGGAGTTGAATCACATGCAGTTTCTGGTCCTACAAGCAAGAGTTCTTTTCTGGTAAGAAGAGTCACTATTGTGCTCCCATTGCCATAAAGAGTGCAAATAGCCCTCTCGTCTGTTCCCAGCAATTACAGTGAATTGGACTGAAGAGAAGCTACTGTTCTTGTCAGTTTCCCAAGCAGAGTTGAGCATGATATGGCCCATGTGTGTAGGAAGAACAGTTCTTTTGTTCTGAGTAAACTCACTCTTCTGGCCCCATAGAAAACACAGTAGAGTAGAAGAGGGCTGTTTTCAAAAAAGCAGAGTGTGTTTCTTGTAAGGCAAGCTAGTGTTTGTTTCCTATCAATAAATGGAGTTGAATCACATGCAGTTTCTAGTTCTACAAGCAAGATTTGTTTTCTGGTAAGAAGAATCCCTATTGTGCTCACATTGCCATACACAGTGCAAATAGCACTCGCGTCTGTTCCAAGCAAGTACAGTGTTTTGACTGAAGAGAAGCTACTGTTCTTGTCAGTTTCCTAAGCAGAGTTGAACTAGATATGGCCCGTGTGTAGGAAGCACAGTTCTTTTGTTCTGAGCAAGGAAACTTTTTAGGCCCTGTAGGAACAGTGTAGAGTAGATGAGCGCTCTTTTCTCCAAAGCAGAGTGTGTTTCTCACAAGGCGAGCAAGTGTTTGTTTCCCATTCATAAACTAAGTTGAATCACATGCAATTTCTGGTCCTATGACCAAAAGTTGTTTTCTGGTAAGGAAAGTCACTCTTGTGCTCCACTTGTCTTACTCAGTGCAAATTTCCCTCGCGTCTGTTCCCAACAAGTACAGTGTATGGACTGAAAAGAAGCTACTGTTCCTGTCAGTTTCCTAAGCAGATTTGAACTACATATGGCCCGTGTGTATAGGAAGCACAGTTCTTTTGTTCTGAGCAAGCTCACTGTTCTGGCCCTATAAGAAACACAGTAGAGCAGAAGAGTGCTCTTTTCTCAAAAGCAGAGTGTGTTTCTTGTAAATTGAGCTAGTATTTGTTTCCCACTCATAAATGGAGTTGAATCACATGCAGTTTCTGGTCCTACAAGAAAGAGTTGTTTTCTGGTTAGAAGAGTCACTATTGCATTCCCATTGCCATACACAGTGCAAATAGCACTCTCGTCTGATCTCAGCAAGTACAGTGTATTGGACTGAAGAGAAGCTACTGTTCTTGTCAGTTTCCTAAGTAGAGTTGAACTAGATATGGCCCGTGTGCGTAGGAAGCACAGGTTTTTTTGTTCTGAACAAGCTCACTGTTCTGTCCCTGTAAGTAACACAGTAGCATAGAAGAGTGCTCATTTCTCAAACGGAGAGTGTGTTTCTTGTAAGGCGAGCTAGTATTTGTTTCCCATTCATAAATGGAGTGGTATCATATGCAGTTTCTGGTCCTACGAGCAAGAGTTGTTTTCTCGTAAGAAGAGTCACTATTGTGCTACCATTGCCATACAAAGTTCAAATAGTACTCTTGTCTGATCTCAGCAAGTACAGTTTATTGGACTGAAGAGAAGCTACAGTTTTTGTCACTCTCGAGAGCAGATTTGAACTAGATATTGCCCGTGTGTGTAGGAAGCACAGTTCTTTTGTTCTGAACAAGCTCACTGTTCTGTCGCTGTAGGTAACACAGTAGGGTAGAAGAGTGCGCATTTCTCAAAAGCAGAGTTTGTTTCTTGTAAGGCGAGCTAGTGTTTTTTTTCCCATTCATAATCGGAGTTGAATCACATGCAGTTTCTGGTCCTATGAGAAAAAGTTGTTTTCTGGTAAGAGGAGTCACTGTTGTGCTCCCGTTGACATACACAATGCAAATAGCACTCGCGTCTGTTCCCAGCAAGTACAGTGTATTGGACTGAAGAGAAGCTACTGTTCCTGTCAGTTTCTTAAGCAGAGTTGAACTAGATATGGCCTGTGTATTTAAGAAGCACAGTTCTTTTTTTGAGCAAGTACTCTGTTCTGGCTCTATAGGAAACGGAGTACAGTAAAGAATGGATTTTTTCTCAAAAACAGAGTGTGTTTCTTGTAAGGCAAGCTAGTGTTTGTTTCCTATTAATAAATGGAGTTGAATCACATGCAGTTTGTAGTTCTACAAGCAAGATTTGTTTTCTGGTAAGAAGAATCCCTATTGTGCTCACATTGCCATACACAGTCCAAATAGCACTCGCGTCTGTTCCAAGCAAGTACAGTGTTTTGGACTGAAGAGAAGCTACTGTTCTTGTCAGTTTCCTAAGCAGAGTTGAACTTGCTATGGCCCGTTCGTAGGAAGCACAGTTCTTTTGTTCTCAGCAAGCTCACTGTTCTGGCTCTATAGGAAACAGAGTACAGTAGAAGAGTGCTCTTTTCTCAAAATCAGAGTGTGTTTCTTTTAAGGCAAGCTTGTGTTTATTTCCCATTCATAAATGGAGTTGAATTACATGCAGTTTCTGGTCCTATGAGCAAGAGTTGTTTTCTGGTAAGAAGAGTCACTATTTCGCTCTCATTGCCATACACAGTGCAAATAGCACTTGCGTCTGTTCCCAACAAGTACAGTGTATTGGACTGAAGAGAAACTACTGTTTTTGTCATTTTCCTAAGCAGAGTTGAACTAGATATGGCCCGTGTGTAGGAAGCACAGTTCTTTTGTTCTGAGGAAGCTCCTTGTTGTGGCCATATAGGAAATACACTAGAGTAGAAGAGTGCTCTTTACTCAAAAGCATAGTGTGTTTCTTGTAAGGCGAGCTAGTGTTTGTTTCCCATTCATAAATGGAGTAGAATCACATGCAGGTTCTGGTCCTATGAGCAAGAGTTGTTTTCTGGTAAGAAGAGTCACTCTTGTGCTCCATTGCCATATACAGTGCAAATAGAACTCGTGTTGTTCCCAGCAAATACAGTGTATTGGAATGAAGAGAAGCTACTGTTCTTGTCAGTTTCCTAAGCAGAGTTGAACTAGATATGGCCCTTGTGTGTAGGAATCCCAGTTCTTTTATTCTGAGCAAGCTCACTCTTCTGGCTCTACAGGAATCACAGTAGAGAAGATTGCTCTTTTCTCAAAAGCAGAGTGTGTTCTTGTAAGGCAAGCTAGTGTTTGTTTCCTAGTCAGAAATGGAGTTGAATCACATGCAGTTTCTGGTCCTACAAGCAAGAGTTCTTTTCTGGTAAGAAGAGTCACTATTGTGCTCCCATTGCCATAAAGAGTGCAAATAGCCCTCTCGTCTGTTCCCAGCAATTACAGTGAATTGGACTGAAGAGAAGCTACTGTTCTTGTCAGTTTCCCAAGCAGAGTTGAACTAGATATGGCCCATGTGTGTAGGAAGAACAGTTCTTTTGTTCTGAGTAAACTCACTCTTCTGGCCCCATAGAAAACACAGTAGAGTAGAAGAGGGCTGTTTTCAAAAAAGCAGAGTGTGTTTCTTGTAAGGCAAGCCACTGCCTTTTTCCCATTCATAAACGAAATTGAATCACATACAGTTCTTGGTCCTACTAGCAAGAGTTGTTTTCAGGAAGGAAAGTCACTATTGAGCTCCCATTGCCTTTAACACAGTGCAAATAGCACTCGCGTCTGTTCCAAGCAAGTACAGTGTTTCGACTGTAGAGAAGCTACTGTTCTTGTCAGTTTCCTAAGCAGAGTTGAACTAGATATGGCCCGTGTGTAGGAAGCACAGTTCTTTTGTTCTGAGCAAGGAAACTTTTTAGGCCCTGTAGGAACAGTGTAGAGTAGATGAGCGCTCTTTTCTCCAAAGCAGAGTGTGTTTCTCACAAGGCGAGCAAGTGTTTGTTTCCCATTCATAAACTAAGTTGAATCACATGCAATTTCTGGTCCTATGAGCAAAAGTTGTTTTCTGGTAAGGAAAGTCACTCTTGCGCTCCACTTGTCTTACTCAGTGCAAATTTCCCTCGCGTCTGTTCCCAGCAAGTACAGTTTATGGACTGAAAAGAAGCTACTGTTCCTGTCAGTTTCCTAAGCAGATTTGAACTACATATGGCCCGTGTGTATAGGAAGCACAGTTCTTTTGTTCTGAGCAAGCTCACTGTTCTGGCCCTATAAGAAACACAGTAGAGCAGAAGAGTGCTCTTTTCTCAAAAGCAGAGTGTGTTTCTTGTAAATTGAGCTAGTATTTGTTTCCCACTCATAAATGGAGTTGAATCACATGCAGTTTCTGGTCCTACAAGAAAGAGTTGTTTTCTGGTTAGAAGAGTCACTATTGCATTCCCATTGCCATACACAGTGCAAATAGCACTCTCGTCTGATCTCAGCAAGTACAGTGTATTGGACTGAAGAGAAGCTACTGTTCTTGTCAGTTTCCTAAGTAGAGTTGAACTAGATATGGCCCGTGTGCGTAGGAAGCACAGGTTTTTTTGTTCTGAACAAGCTCACTGTTCTGTCCCTGTAAGTAACACAGTAGCATAGAAGAGTGCTCATTTCTCAAACGGAGAGTGTGTTTCTTGTAAGGCGAGCTAGTGTTTGTTTCCCATTCATAAATGGAGTGGTATCATATGCAGTTTCTGGTCCAACGAGCAAGAGTTGTTTTCTCGTAAGAAGAGTCACTATTGCGCTACCATTGCCATACAAAGTGCAAATAGTACTCTTGTCTGATCTCAGCAAGTACAGTGTATTGGACTGAAGAGAAGCTACAGTTTTTGTCACTCTCGAGAGCAGATTTGAACTAGATATTGCCCGTGTGTGTAGGAAGCACAGTTCTTTTGTTCTGAACAAGCTCACTGTTCTGTCCCTGTAGGTAACACAGTAGGATAGAAGAGTGCGCATTTCTCAAAAGCAGAGTTTGTTTCTTGTAAGGTGAGCTAGTGTTTTTTTTTCCCATTCATAATCGGAGTTGAATCACATGCAGTTTCTGGTCCTATGAGAAAAAGTTGTTTTCTGGTAAGAGGAGTCACTGTTGTGCTCCCGTTGACATACACAGTGCAAATAGCACTCGCGTCTGTTCCCAGCAAGTACAGTGTATTGGACTGAAGAGAAGCTACTGTTCCTGTCAGTTTCTTAAGCAGAATTGAACTAGATATGGCCTGTGTATTTAAGAAGCACAGTTCTTTTTTTGAGCAAGTACACTGTTCTGGCTCTATAGGAAACGGAGTACAGTAAAGAATGGATTTTTTCTCAAAAACAGAGTGTGTTTCTTATAAGGCAAGCTAGTGTTTGTTTCCTATTAATAAATGGAGTTGAATCACATGCAGTTTGTAGTTCTACAAGCAAGATTTGTTTTCTGGTAAGAAGAATCCCTATTGTGCTCACATTGCCATACACAGTGCAAATAGCACTCGCGTCTGTTCCAAGCAAGTACAGTGTTTTGGACTGAAGAGAAGCTACTGTTCTTGTCAGTTTCCTAAGCAGAGTCGAACTTCCTATGGCCTGTGTGTAGGAAGCACAGTTCTTTTGTTCTCAGCAAGCTCACTGTTCTGGCTTTATAGGAAACAGAGTACAGTAGAAGAGTGCTCTTTTCTCAAAATCAGAGTGTGTTTCTTTTAAGGCAAGCTTGTGTTTATTTCCCATTCATAAATGGAGTTGAATTACATGCAGTTTCTGGTCCTATGAGCAAGAGTTGTTTTCTGGTAAGAAGAGTCACTATTGCGCTCTCATTGCCATACACAGTGCAAATAGCACTTGCGTCTGTTCCCAACAAGTACAGTGTATTGGACTGAAGAGAAACTACTGTTTTTGTCATTTTCCTAAGCAGAGTTGAAGTAGATATGGCCCGTGTGTAGGAAGCACAGTTCTTTTGTTCTGAGGAAGCTCCTTGTTGTGGCCATATAGGAAATACACTAGAGTAGAAGAGTGCTCTTTACTCAAAAGCATAGTGTGTTTCTTGTAAGGCGAGCTAGTGTTTGTTTCCCATTCATAAATGGAGTAGAATCACATGCAGGTTCTGGTCCTATGAGCAAGAGTTGTTTTCTGTTAAGAAAAGTCACTCTTGTGCTCCATTGCCATATACAGTGCAAATAGAACTCATGTTGTTCCCAGCAAATACAGTGTATTGGAATGAAGAGAAGCTACTGTTCTTGTCAGTTTCCTAAGCAGAGTTGAACTAGATATGGCCCTTGTGTGTAGGAAGCACAGTTCTTTTATTCTGAGCAAGCTCACTCTTCTGGCTCTACAGGAATCACAGTAGAGAAGATTGCTCTTTTCTCAAAAGCAGAGTGTGTTCCTTGTAAGGCAAGCTAGTGTTTGTTTCCTAGTCAGAAATGGAGTTGAATCACATGCAGTTTCTGGTCCTACAAGCAAGAGTTCTTTTCTGGTAAGAAGAATCACTATTGTGCTCCCATTGCCATAAACAGTGCAAATAGCCCTCTCATCTGTTCCCAGCAAGTACAGTGTGTTGGACTGAAGAGAGCTTCCTGTTCTTGTCAGTTTCCTAAGCAGAGTTGAACTAGATATGGCCCGTGTGTGTAAGAAGCACAGTTCTATTTTTCTGAGCAAGCTCACTTTTCTTGCTCTCTAGGAAACACATAGAGTAGAAGAGTGCTGTTTTCTCAAAAGCAGAGCGTGTTTCTTCTAAGACGAGCTAGTGTTTATTTCCCACTCATAAACGGAGTTGAATCACATACAGTTTCTGGTTCTTCGGGCAAGAGTTGTTCAATGGTAAGGAAAGTCACTATTACTATTGCGCTCCCATTACCATGTACAGTACAAATAGCCCTCGCGTTTGTTCCCAGAAAATACAGCGTATTGGACTGAAGAGAAGCTGCCGTTCTTGTCAGTATCCTAAGCAGAGTTGAACTAGATATGGTTCGTGTGTAGGAAGCACAGATCTTTTGTTCTGAGCAAGTTCCCTCTTCTGGCCCTATAGGAAACACAGTAGAATAGAAGAGTGCTCTTTACTCAAAAGCAGAGTGTGTTTCTTGTAAGGCAAGCTAGTGTTTGTTTCCCATTTTAAACGAAGTTGAATCACAAACAGTTTTTGGTCCTATGAGCAAGAGTTGTTTTCTGGTAAGGAAAGTCGCTATTGTTCTCCCATTGCCATACACAGTACAAATAGCATTCTCATCTCTTCCCAGCAATACAGTGTGTTAGACTGAAGAGAAGCTATTTTTCTTGTCATTTTCCTAAGAAGAGTTGAACTAGATATTGCCAGTGTGTGTAGGAAGCACAGTTCATTGTTCTGAGCGAAGCTAACTGTTCTGGCCCTATGGAAACACGGTAGAATAGAAGAATGCTCCCTCTCAAAAGCATAGTGTGTTCTTGTATTGCGAGGTAGTGTTTGTTTCCCATTCAAAAATAGTGTTGAATCACATGCAATTTCTGGTCCTAAGAGCAAGAGTTGTTTTCTGGTAAGGAAAGTCCCTATTGTGCACCCATTGCCATACACAGTACAAATAGCACTCACCTCTGTTTCCAGCAATTACAGTGAATTGGACTGAAGAGAAGCTACTGTTCTTGTCAGTTTCCCAAGCAGAGTTGAACTAGATATGGCCCATGTGTGTAGGAAGAACAGTTCTTTTGTTCTGAGCAAACTCACTCTTCTGGCCCCATAGAAAACACGGTAGAGTAGAAGAGGGCTGTTTTCTAAAAAGCAGAGTGTGTTTCTTGTAAGGCAAGCTACTGCTTTTTTCCCATTCATAAACGAAATTGAATCACATACAGTTCCTGGTCCTACTAGCAAGAGTTGTTTTCTGGTAGGAAAGTCACTATTGAGCTCCCATTGCCATACACAGTGCAAATAGCACTCGTGTCTTTTCCCAGCAAGTACAGTGTATTGCACTGAAGAGAAGCTACTGTTCTTGTCAGTTTCCTAAGCAGAATTGAACTAGATATGGCCCGTGTGTACAAAGAACAGTTCTTTTGTTCTGAGCAAGCTCACTTTTCTGGCTCTCTGGGAAACAGATTAGAGTACAATAGTACCCTTTTTTGAAAAGCGGAGGGTTTTTCTTGTAAGGCGAGCTAGTGTTTGTTTCCCATTCATGAACAGAGTCAAATAACATACACTTTCTGGTCCTACCAGCAAGAGATGTTTTCTGGTAAGGAAAGTCACTATTGTGCTCCCTTTGACATATACAGTGCAATTAGCACTCGTGTCTGTTCCCAGCAAGTACAGTGTATTGGACTGAATAGAAGCTACTGTTCTTGTGAGTTTACTAAGCAGAGTTGAACTGGATATGGCCCTTGTGGGTAGGAATCACTGTTTCTTTCCCATTCATAAGTGGAGTGGAATCATATGCAGTTTCTGGTCCTACAAGGAAGAGTTGTGTTCTGGTAAGGAAAGTCACTATTGTGACTGTTCTTGTCAGTTTCCTAAGCAGAGTTGAACTAGATATGGCCCGTGTATGTAGGAAGCACAGTTCTTTTGTTCTGAGCAAGCTCACTGTTCTTGCCCTTTAGGAAACAAAGTAGAGTAGAAGAGTGCTCTTTTCTCAAAAGCAGAGTGTGTTTCTTGTAAGGCGAGCTAGTTTTTCTTTCCCATTCATAAATGGAGTTGAATCATATGCAGTTTCTGGTCCTAAAAGCAAGAGTTGTTTTCTGGTAAGAAGAGTCAGTATTGTTCTCCCATTGCCATACACAGGGCAAATAGCACTGGCATTTGTTCCCAGGAAGTGCAATGTATTGCACTGAAGAGAAGCTACTGTTCTTGTCAATTTCCTAAGCAGAGTTGAACCTGATATGGCTTGTGTGTGTAGGAAGCACATTTTGTTTGTTTTGAGTAAGCTCACTGTTCTGTCTCTACAGGAAACTGACTGAGTACAGTAGAAGAGTGCTCTTTTCCCAAAAAGAGATTGTGTTTCTTGTAAGGCGAGCTAGTGTTTGTTTCCCATAAATAATCGGAGTTAAATCACATGCATTTTCTGGTCCTATGAGAAAAAGTTGTTTTCTGGTATGAGGAGTCACTATTGTGCTCCCGTTGACATACACAGTGCAAATAGCACTCACGTCTGTTCCCAGCAAGTACAGAGTATTGGACTGAAGAGAAGCTACTGTTCCTGTCAGTTTCTTAAGCAGAGTTGAACTAGATGTGGCCTGTGTATTTAAGAAGCACAGTTCTTTTTTTTTTTAGCAAGTACACTTTTCTGGCTCTATAGGAAACGGAGTACAGTAAATGATGGCTCTTTTCTCAAAAACAGAGTGTGTTTCTTGTAAGGCAAGCTAGTGTTTGTTTCCTATCAATAAATGGAGTTGAATCACATGCAGTTTGTAGTTCTACAAGCAAGATTTGTTTTCTGGTAAGAAGAATCCCTATTGTGCTCACATTGCCATACACAGTGCAAATAGCACTCGCGTCTGTTCCAAGCAAGTACAGTGTTTTGACTGAAGAGAAGCTACTGTTCTTGTCAGTTTCCTAAGCAGAGTTGAACTAGATATGGCCCGTGTGTAGGAAGCACAGTTCTTTTGTTCTGAGCAAGGAAACTTTTTAGGCCCTGTAGGAACAGTGTAGAGTAGATGAGCGCTCTTTTCTCCAAAGCAGAGTGTGTTTCTCACAAGGCAAGGAAGTGTTTGTTTCCCATACATAAACTAAGTTGAATCACATGCAATTTCTGGTCCTATGAGCAAAAGTTGTTTTCTGGTAAGGAATGTCACTCTTGCACTCCACTTGTCTTACTCAGTGCAAATTTCCCTCGCGTCTGTTCCCAGCAAGTACAGTGTATGGACTGAAAAGAAGCTACTGTTCCTGTCAGTTTCCTAAGCAGATTTGAACTACATATGGCCCATGTGTATAGGAAGCACAGTTCTTTTGTTCTGAGCAAGCTCACTGTTCTGGCCCTATAAGAAACACAGTAGAGCAGAAGAGTGCTCTTTTCTCAAAAGCAGAGTGTGTTTCTTGTAAATTGAGCTAGTATTTGTTTCCCACTCATAAATGGAGTTGAATCACATGCAGTTTCTGGTCCTACAAGAAAGAGTTGTTTTCTGGTTAGAAGAGTCACTATTGCATTCCCATTGCCATACACAGTGCAAATAGCACTCTCGTCTGATCTCAGCAAGTACAGTGTATTGGACTGAAGAGAAGCTACTGTTCTTGTCAGTTTCCTAAGTAGAGTTGAACTAGATATGGCCCGTGTGCGTAGGAAGCACAGGTTTTTTTGTTCTGAACAAGCTCACTGTTCTGTCCCTGTAAGTAACACAGTAGCATAGAAGGGTGCTCATTTCTCAAACGGAGAGTGTGTTTCTTGTAAGGCGAGCTAGTGTTTGTTTCCCATTGATAAATGGAGTGGTATCATATGCAGTTTCTGGTCCTACGAGCAAGAGTTGTTTTCTCGTAAGAAGAGTCACTATTGCGCTACCATTGCCATACAAAGTGCAATTCGTACTCTTGTCTGATCTCAGCAAGTACAGTGTATTGGACTGAAGAGAAGCTACAGTTTTTGTCACTCTCGAGAGCAGATTTGAACTAGATATTGCCCATGTGTAGGCAGCACCGTTCTTTTGTTCTGAACAAGCTCACTGTTCTGTCGCTGTAGGTAACACAGTAGGGTAGAAGAGTGCGCATTTCTCAAAAGCAGAGTTTGTTTCTTGTAAGGCGAGCTAGTGTTTTTTTTTTTCCCATTCATAATCGGAGTTGAATCACATGCAGTTTCTGGTCCTATGAGAAAAAGTTGTTTTCTGGTAAGAGGAGTCACTGTTGTGCTCCCGTTGACATACACAGTGCAAATAGCACTCGCGTCTGTTAATAAAAAGTACAGTGTATTGGACTGAAGAGAAGCTACTGTTCCTGTCAGTTTCTTAAGCAGAGTTGAACTAGATATGGCCTGTGTATTTAAGAAGCACAGTTCTTTTTTTGAGCAAGTACACTGTTCTGGCTCTATAGGAAACGGAGTACAGTAAAGAATGGATTTTTTCTCAAAAACAGAGTGTGTTTCTTGTAAGGCAAGCTAGTGTTTGTTTCCTATTAATAAATGGAGTTGAATCACATGCAGTTTGTAGTTCTACAAGCAAGATTTGTTTTCTGGTAAGAAGAAACCCTATTGTGCTCACTTTGCCATACACAGTGCAAATAGGACTCACCTGAGTTTCCAGCAATTACAGTGAATTGGACTGAAGAGAAGCTACTGTTCTTGTCAGTTTCCCAAGCAGAGTTGAACTAGATATGGCCCATGTGTGTAGGAAGAACAGTTTTTTGTTCTGAGCAAACTCACTCTTCTGGCCCCATAGAAAACACAGTAGAGTAGAAGAGGGCTGTTTTCTAAAAAGCAGAGTGTGTTTCTTGTAAGGCAAGCTACTGCTTTTTTCCCATTCATAAACGAAATTGAATCACATACAGCTCCTGGTCCTACTAGCAAGAGTTGTTTTCTGGTAGGAAAGTCACTATTGAGCTCCCATTGCCATACACAGTGCAAATAGCACTCGTGTCTTTTCCCAGCAAGTACAGTGTATTGCACTGAAGAGAAGCTACTGTTCTTGTCAGTTTCCTAAGCAGAATTGAACTAGATATGGCCCGTGTGTGTACGAAGAACAGTTCTTTTGTTCTGAGCAAGCTGACTTTTCTGGCTCTCTAGGAAACAGATTAGAGTAAAATAGTACCCTTTTTTGAAAAGCGGAGGGTTTTTCTTGTAAGGCGAGCTAGTGTTTGTTTCCCATTCATGAACAGAGTCAAATAACATACAGTTTCTGGTCCTACCAGCAAGAGATGTTTTCTGGTAAGGAAAGTCACTATTGTGCTCCCTTTGACATATACAGTGCAATTAGCACTCGCGTCTGTTCCCAGCAAGTACAGTGTATTGGACTGAATAGAAGCTACTGTTCTTGTGAGTTTACTAAGCAGAGTTGAACTGGATATGGCCCATGTGGGTAGGAATCACTGTTTCTTTCCCATTCATAAGCGGAGTGGAATCATATGCAGTTTCTGGTCCTACAAGGAAGAGTTGTGTTCTGGTAAGGAAAGTCACTATTGTGATTGTTCTTGTCAGTTTCCTAAGCAGAGTTGAACTAGATATGGCCCGTGTATGTAGGAAGCACAGTTCTTTTGTTCTGAGCAAGCTCACTGTTCTTGCCCTTTAGGAAACAAAGTAGAGTAGAAGAGTGCTCTTTTCTCAAAAGCAGAGTGTGTTTCTTGTAAGACGAGCTAGTTTTTCTTTCCCATTCATAAATGGAGTTGAATCACATGCAGTTTCTGGTCCTATGAGAAAAAGTTGTTTTCTGGTAAGAGGAGTCACTGTTGTGCTCCCGTTGACATACACAGTGCAAATAGCACTCGCGTCTGTTCCCAGCAAGTACAGTGTATTGGACTGAAGAGAAGCTACTGTTCCTGTCAGTTTCTTAAGCAGAGTTGAACTAGATATGGCCTGTGTATTTAAGAAGCACAGTTCCTTTTTTGAGCAAGTACACTGTTCTGGCTCTATAGGAAACGGAGTACAGTAAAGAATGGATTTTTTCTCAAAAACAGAGTGTGTTTCTTGTAAGACAAGCTAGTGTTTGTTTCCTATTAATAAATGGAGTTGAATCACATGCAGTTTGTAGTTCTACAAGCAAGATTTGTTTTCTGGTAAGAAGAATCCCTATTGTGCTCACATTGCCATACACAGTGCAAATAGCACTCGCGTCTGTTCCAAGCAAGTACAGTGTTTTGGACTGAAGAGAAGCTACTGTTCTTGTCAGTTTCCTAAGCAGAGTCGAACTTGCTATGGCCCGTTCGTAGGAAGCACAGTTCTTTTGTTCTCAGCAAGCTCACTGTTCTGGCTCTATAGGAAACAGAGTACAGTAGAAGAGTGCTCTTTTCTCAAAATCAGAGTGTGTTTCTTTTAAGGCAAGCTTGTGTTTATTTCCCATTCATAAATGGAGTTGAATTACATGCAGTTTCTGGTCCTATGAGCAAGAGTTGTTTTCTGGTAAGAAGAGTCACTATTGCGCTCTCATTGCCATACACAGTGCAAATAGCACTTGCGTCTGTTCCCAACAAGTACAGTGTATTGGACTGAAGAGAAACTACTGTTTTTGTCATTTTCCTAAGCAGAGTTGAACTAGATATGGCCCGTGTGTAGGAAGCACAGTTCTTTTGTTCTGAGGAAGCTCCTTGTTGTGGCCATATAGGAAATACACTAGAGTAGAAGAGTGCTCTTTACTCAAAAGCATAGTGTGTTTCTTGTAAGGCGAGCTAGTGTTTGTTTCCCATTCATAAATGGAGTAGAATCACATGCAGGTTCTGGTCCTATGAGCAAGAGTTGTTTTCTGGTAAGAAGAGTCACTCTTGTGCTCCATTGCCATATACAGTGCAAATAGAACTCGTGTTGTTCCCAGCAAATACAGTGTATTGGAATGAAGAGAAGCTACTGTTCTTGTCAGTTTCCTAAGCAGAGTTGAACTAGATATGGCCCTTGTGTGTAGGAAGCACAGTTCTTTTATTCTGAGCAAGCTCACTCTTCTGGCTCTACAGGAATCACAGCAGAGAAGATTGCTCTTTTCTCAAAAGCAGAGTGTGTTCCTTGTAAGGCAAGCTAGTGTTTGTTTCCTAGTCAGAAATGGAGTTGAATCACATGCAGTTTCTGGTCCTACAAGCAAGAGTTCTTTTCTGGTAAGAAGAGTCACTATTGTGCTCCCATTGCCATAAAGAGTGCAAATAGCCCTCTCGTCTGTTCCCAGCAAGTACAGTGTGTTGGACTGAAGAGAGCTTCCTGTTCTTGTCAGTTTCCTAAGCAGAGTTGAACTAGATATGGCCCGTGTGTGTAAGAAGCACAGTTCTATTTTTCTGAGCAAGCTCACTTTTCTTGCTCTCTAGGAAACACATAGAGTAGAAGAGTGCTGTTTTCTCAAAAGCAGAGCGTGTTTCTTGTAAGACGAGCTAGTGTTTATTTCCCACTCATAAACGGAGTTGAATCACATACAGTTTCTGGTTCTTCGGGCAAGAGTTGTTCAATGGTAAGGAAAGTCACTATTACTATTGCGCTCCCATTACCATGTACAGTACAAATAGCCCTCGCGTTTGTTCCCAGAAAATACAGCGTATTGGACTGAAGAGAAGCTGCCGTTCTTGTCAGTATCCTAAGCAGAGTTGAACTAGATATGGTTCGTGTGTAGGAAGCACAGATCTTTTGTTCTGAGCAAGTTCCCTCTTCTGGCCCTATAGGAAACACAGTAGAATAGAAGAGTGCTCTTTACTCAAAAGCAGAGTGTGTTTCTTGTAAGGCAAGCTAGTGTTTGTTTCCCATTTTAAACGAAGTTGAATCACAAACAGTTTTTGGTCCTATGAGCAAGAGTTGTTTTCTGGTAAGGAAAGTCGCTATTGTTCTCCCATTGCCATACACAGTACAAATAGCACTCTCATCTCTTCCCAGCAATACAGTGTGTTAGACTGAAGAGAAGCTATTTTTCTTGTCATTTTCCTAAGAAGAGTTGAACTAGATATTGCCAGTGTGTGTAGGAAGCACAGTTCATTGTTCTGAGCGAAGCTAACTGTTCTGGCCCTATGGAAACACGGTAGAATAGAAGAATGCTCCTTCTCAAAAACAGAGTGTGTTTCTTGTAAGGCAAGCTAGTGTTTGTTTCCTGTCAATAAATGGAGTTGAATCACATGCAGTTTCTAGTTCTACAAGCAAGATTTGTTTTCTGGTAAGAAGAATCCCTATTGTGCTCACATTGCCATACACAGTGCAAATAGCACTCGCGTCTGTTCCAAGCAAGTACAGTGTTTTGACTGAAGAGAAGCTACTGTTCTTGTCAGTTTCCCAAGCAGAGTTGAACTAGATATGGCCCATGTGTGTAGGAAGAACAGTTCTTTTGTTCTGAGCAAACTCACTCTTCTGGCCCCATAGAAAACACAGTAGAGTAGAAGAGGGCTGTTTTCTAAAAAGCAGAGTGTGTTTCTTGTAAGGCAAGCTACTGCTTTTTTCCCATTCATAAACGAAATTGAATCACATATAGTTCCTGGTCCTATTAGCAAGAGTTGTTTTCTGGTAGGAAAGTCACTATTGAGCTCCCATTGCCATACACAGTGCAAATAGCACTCGTGTCTTTTCCCAGCAAGTACAGTGTATTGCACTGAAGAGAAGCTACTGTTCTTGTCAGTTTCCTAAGCAGAATTGAACTAGATATGGCCCGTGTGTGTACGAAGAACAGTTCTTTTGTTCTGAGCAAGCTCACTTTTCTGGCTCTCTAGGAAACAGATTAGAGTAAAATAGTACCCTTTTTTGAAAAGCGGAGGGTTTTTCTTGTAAGGCGAGCTAGTGTTTGTTTCCCATTCATGAACAGAGTCAAATAACATACAGTTTCTGGTCCTACCAGCAAGAGATGTTTTCTGGTAAGGAAAGTCACTATTGTGCTCCCTTTGACATATACAGTGCAATTAGCACTCGCGTCTGTTCCCAGCAAGTACAGTGTATTGGACTGAATAGAAGCTACTGTTCTTGTGAGTTTACTAAGCAGAGTTGAACTGGATATGGCCCGTGTGGGTAGGAATCACTGTTTCTTTCCCATTCATAAGCGGAGTGGAATCATATGCAGTTTCTGGTCCTACAAGGAAGAGTTGTGCTCTGGTAAGGAAAGTCACTATTGTGACTGTTCTTGTCAGTTTCCTAAGCAGAGTTGAACTAGATATGGCCCGTGTGTGTAGGAAGCACAGTTCTTTTGTTCTGAGCAAGCTCACTGTTCTTGCCCTTTAGGAAACAAAGTAGAGTAGAAGAGTGCTCTTTTCTCAAAAGCAGAGTGTGTTTCTTGTAAGGCGAGCTAGTTTTTCTTTCCCATTCATAAATGGAGTTGAATCATATGCAGTTTCTGGTCCTAAAAGCAAGAGTTGTTTTCTGGTAAGAAGAGTCAGTATTGTTCTCCCATTGCCATACACAGGGCAAATTGCACTGGCATTTGTTCCCAGGAAGTGCAATGTATTGCACTGAAGAGAAGCTACTGTTCTTGTCAATTTCCTAAGCAGAGTTGAACCAGATATGGCTTGTGTGTGTAGGAAGCACATTTCGTTTGTTTTGAGTAAGCTCACTGTTCTGGCTCTACAGGAAACTGACTGAGTACAGTAGAAGAGTGCTCTTTTCCCAAAAAGAGATTGTGTTTCTTGTAAGGCGAGCTAGTGTTTGTTTCCCATAAATAATCGGAGTCAAATCACATGCATTTTCTGGTCCTATGGGAAAAAGGTGTTTTCTGGTATGAGGAGTCACTACTGTGCTCCCGTTGACATACACAGTGCAAATAGCACTCACGTCTGTTCCCAGCAAGTACAGAGTATTGGACTGAAGAGAAGCTACTGTTCCTGTCAGTTTCTTAAGCAGAGTTGAACTAGATGTGGTCTGTGTGTTTAAGAAGCACAGTTCTTTTTTTTTGAGCAAGTACACTTTTCTGGCTCTATAGGAAAAGGAGTACAGTAAAAGATGGCTCTTTTCTCAAAAACAGAGTGTGTTTCTTGTAAGGCAAGCTAGTGTTTGTTTCCTATCAATAAATGGAGTTGAATCACATGCAATTTCTAGTTCTACAAGCAAGATTTGTTTTCTGGTAAGAAGAATCCCTATTGTGCTCACATTGCCATACACAGTGCAAATAGCCCTCGCGTCTGTTCCAAGCAAGTACAGTGTTTTTTTTTTTTTTTTTTTTTGGTTTTTCGAGACAGGGTTTCTCTGTAGCTTTGCGCCTTTCCTGGAACTCACTTGGTAGCCCAGGCTGGCCTCGAACTCACAGAGATCCTCCTGGCTCTGCCTCCCGAGTGCTGGGATTAAAGGCGTGCACCACCACCGCCCGGCGAGTACAGTGTTTTGACTGAAGGGAAGCTAATGTTCTTGTCAGTTTCCTAAGCAGAGTTGAACTAGATATGGCCCGTGTGTAGGAAGCACAGTTCTTTTGTTCTGAGCAAGGAAACTTTTTAGGCCCTGTAGGAACAGTGTAGAGTAGATGATCGCTCTTTTCTCCAAAGCAGAGTGTGTTTCTCACAAGGCGAGCAAGTGTTTGTTTCCCATTCATAAACTAAGTTGAATCACATGCAATTTCTGGTCCTATGAGCAAAAGTTGTTTTCTGGTAAGGAAAGTCACTCTTGCGCTCCACTTGTCTTACTCAGTGCAAATTTCCCTCGCGTCTGTTCCCAGCAAGTACAGTGTATGGACTGAAAAGAAGCTACTGTTCCTGTCAGTTTCCTAAGCAGATTTGAACTACATATGGCCCGTGTGTATAGGAAGCACAGTTCTTTTGTTCTGAGCAAGCTCACTGTTCTGGCCCTATAAGAAACACAGTAGAGCAGAAGAGTGCTCTTTTCTCAAAAGCAGAGTGTGTTTCTTGTAAATTGAGCTAGTATTTGTTTCCCACTCATAAATGGAGTTGAATCACATGCAGTTTCTGGTCCTACAAGAAAGAGTTGTTTTCTGGTTAGAAGAGTCACTATTGCATTCCCATTGCCATACACAGTGCAAATAGCACTCTCGTCTGATCTCAGCAAGTACAGTGTATTGGACTAAAGAGAAGCTACTGTTCTTCTCAGTTTCCTAAGTAGAGTTGAACTAGATATGGCCCGTGTGCGTAGGAAGCACAGGTTTTTTTGTTCTAAACAAGCTCACTGTTCTGTCCCTGTAAGTAACACAGTAGCATAGAAGAGTGCTCATTTCTCAAACAGAGAGTGTGTTTCTTGTTAAGGCGAGCTAGTGTTTGTTTCCCATTCATAAATGGAGTGGTATCATATGCAGTTTCTGGTCCTACGAGCAAGAGTTGTTTTCTCATAAGAAGAGTCACTATTGCGCTACCATTGCCATACAAAGTGCAAATAGTACTCTTGTCTGATCTCAGCAAGTACAGTGTATTGGACTGAAGAGAAGCTACAGTTTTTGTCACTCTCCAGAGCAGATTTGAACTAGATATTGCCCGTGTGTGTAGGAAGCACAGTTCTTTTGTTCTGAACAAGCTCACTGTTCTGTCCCTGTAGGTAACCCAGTAGGGTAGAAGAGTGCACATTTCTCAAAAGCAGAGTTTGTTTCTTGTAAGGCGAGCTAGTGTTTTTTTTCCCATTCATAATCGGAGTTGAATCACATGCAGTTTCTGGTCCTATGAGAAAAAGTTGTTTTCTGGTAAGAGGAGTCACTGTTGTGCTCCCGTTGACATACACAGTGCAAATAGCACTCGCGTCTGTTCCCACCAAGAACAGTGTATTGGACTGAAGAGAAGCTACTGTTCCTGTCAGTTTCTTAAGCAGAGTTGAACTAGATATGGCCTGTGTATTTAAGAAGCACAGTTCTTTTTTTGAGCAAGTACACTGTTCTGGCTCTATAGGAAACGGAGTACAGTAAAGAATGGATTTTTTCTCAAAAACAGAGTGTGTTTCTTGTAAGGCAAGCTAGTGTTTGTTTCCTATTAATAAATGGAGTTGAATCACATGCAGTTTGTAGTTCTACAAGCAAGATTTGTTTTCTGGTAAGAAGAATCCCTATTGTGCTCACATTGCCATACAAAGTCCAAATAGCACTCGCGTCTGTTCCAAGCAAGTACAGTGTTTTGGACTGAAGAGAAGCTACTGTTCTTGTCAGTTTCCTAAGCAGAGTTGAACTTGCTATGGCCCGTGTGTAGGAAGCACCGTTCTTTTGTTCTCAGCAAGCTCACTGTTCTGGCTCTATAGGAAACAGAGTACAGTAGAAGAGTGCTCTTTTCTCAAAATCAGAGTGTGTTTCTTTTAAGGCAAGCTTGTGTTTATTTCCCATTCATAAATGGAGTTGAATTACATGCAGTTTCTGGTCCTATGAGCAAGAGTTGTTTTCTGGTAAGAAGAGTCACCATTGTGCTCTCATTGCCATACACAGTGCAAATAGCACTCGCCTCTGTTTCCAGCAATTACAGTGAATTGGACTGAAGAGAAGCTACTGTTCTTGTCAGTTTCCCAAGCAGAGTTGAACTAGATATGGCCTGTGTATTTAAGAAGCACAGTTCTTTTTTTGAGCAAGTACACTGTTCTGGCTCTATAGGAAACGGAGTACAGTAAAGAATGGATTTTTTCTCAAAAACAGAGTGTGTTTCTTGTAAGGCAAGCTAGTGTTTGTTTCCTATTAATAAATGGAGTTGAATCACATGCAGTTTGTAGTTCTACAAGCAAGATTTGTTTTCTGGTAAGAAGAATCCCTATTGTGCTCACATTGCCATACAAAGTCCAAATAGCACTCGCGTCTGTTCCAAGCAAGTACAGTGTTTTGGACTGAAGAGAAGCTACTGTTCTTGTCAGTTTCCTAAGCAGAGTTGAACTTGCTATGGCCCGTGTGTAGGAAGCACCGTTCTTTTGTTCTCAGCAAGCTCACTGTTCTGGCTCTATAGGAAACAGAGTACAGTAGAAGAGTGCTCTTTTCTCAAAATCAGAGTGTGTTTCTTTTAAGGCAAGCTTGTGTTTATTTCCCATTCATAAATGGAGTTGAATTACATGCAGTTTCTGGTCCTATGAGCAAGAGTTGTTTTCTGGTAAGAAGAGTCACCATTGTGCTCTCATTGCCAT
This sequence comes from Peromyscus eremicus, assembly GCF_949786415.1. Lineage (NCBI taxonomy): Eukaryota > Metazoa > Chordata > Mammalia > Rodentia > Cricetidae > Peromyscus > Peromyscus eremicus. The sequence continues at coordinate 212,942 of NW_026734336.1, read as the reverse complement.
ACACAGTGCAAATAGCACTCACCTCTGTTTCCAGCAATTACAGTGAATTGGACTGAAGAGAAGCTACTGTTCTTGTCAGTTTCCCAAGCAGAGTTGAACTAGATATGGCCCATGTGTGTAGGAAGAACAGTTCTTTTCTTCTGAGCAAACTCACTCTTCTGGCCCCATAGAAAACACAGTAGAGTAGAAGAGGGCTGTTTTCTAAAAAGCAGAGTGTGTTTCTTGTAAGGCAAGCTACTGCTTTTTTCCCATTCATAAACGAAATTGAATCACATACAGTTCCTGGTCCTACTAGCAAGAGTTGTTTTCTGGTATGAAAGTCACTTTTGAGCTCCCATTGCCATACACAGTGCAAATAGCACTCGTGTCTTTTCCCAGCAAGTACAGTGTATTGCACTGAAGAGAAGCTACTGTTCTTGTCAGTTTCCTCAGCAGAATTGAACTAGATATGGCCCGTGTGTGTACGAAGAACAGTTCTTTTGTTCTGAGCAAGCTCACTTTTCTGGCTCTCTAGGAAACAGATTAGAGTAAAATAGTACCCTTTTTTGAAAAGCGGAGGGTTTTTCTTGTAAGGCAAGCTAGTGTTTGTTTCCCATTCATGAACAGAGTCAAATAACATACAGTTTCTGGTCCTACCAGCAAGAGATGTTTTCTGGTAAGGAAAGTCACTATTGTGCTCCCTTTGACATATACAGTGCAATTAGCACTCGCGTCTGTTCCCAGCAAGTACAGTGTATTGGACTGAATAAAAGCTTCTGTTCTTGTGAGTTTACTAAGCCGAGTTGAACTGGATATGGCCCATGTGGGTAGGAATCACTGTTTCTTTCCCATTCATAAGCGGAGTGGAATCATATGCAGTTTCTGGTCCTACAAGGAAGAGTTGTGTTCTGGTAAGGAAAGTCACTATTGTGACTGTTCTTGTCAGTTTCCTAAGCAGAGTTGAACTAGATATGGCCCGTGTATGTAGGAAGCACAGTTCTTTTGTTCTGAGCAAGCTCACTGTTCTTGCCCTTTAGGAAACAAAGTAGAGTAGAAGAGTGCTCTTTTCTCAAAAGCAGAGTGTGTTTCTTGTAAGGCGAGCTAGTTTTTCTTTCCCATTCATAAATGGAGTTGAATCATATGCAGTTTCTGGTCCTAAAAGCAAGAGTTGTTTTCTGGTAAGAAGAGTCAGTATTGTTCTCCCATTGCCATACACAGGGCAAATAGCACTGGCATTTGTTCCCAGGAAGTGCAATGTATTGCACTGAAGAGAAGCTACTGTTCTTGTCAATTTCCTAAGCAGAGTTGAACCAGATATGGCTTGTGTGTGTAGGAAGCACATTTCGTTTGTTTTGAGTAAGCTCACTGTTCTGGCTCTACAGGAAACTGACTGAGTACAGTAGAAGAGTGCTCTTTTCCCAAAAAGAGATTGTGTTTCTTGTAAGGCGAGCTAGTGTTTGTTTCCCATAAATAATCGGAGTTAAATCACATGCATTTTCTGGTCCTATGAGAAAAAGTTGTTTTCTGGTATGAGGAGTCACTATTGTGCTCCCGTTGACATACACAGTGCAAATAGCACTCACGTCTGTTCCCAGCAAGTACAGAGTATTGGACTGAAGACAAGCTACTGTTCCTGTCAGTTTCTTAAGCAGAGTTGATCTAGATGTGGCCTGTGTGTTTAAGAAGCACAGTTCTTTTTTTTTTTTTTTGAGCAAGTACACTTTTCTGGCTCCATAGGAAACGGAGTACAGTAAAAGATGGCTCTTTTCTCAAAAAGAGAGTGTGTTTCTTGTAAGGCAAGCTAGTGTTTGTTTCCTATCAATAAATGGAGTTAAATCACATGCAGTTTCTAGTTCTACAAGCAAGATTTGTTTTCTGGTAAGAAGAATCCCTATTGTGCTCACATTGCCATACACAGTGCAAATAGCACTCGCGTCTGTTCCAAGCAAGTACAGTGTTTTGACTGAAGAGAAGCTACTGTTCTTGTCAGTTTCCTAAGCAGAGTTGAACTAGATATGGCCCGTGTGTAGGAAGCACAGTTCTTTTGTTCTGAGCAAGGAAACTTTTTAGGCACTGTAGGAACAGTGTAGAGTAGATGAGCGCTCTTTTCTCCAAAGCAGAGTGTGTTTCTCACAAGGCGAGCAAGTGTTTGTTTCCCATTCATAAACTAAGTTGAATCACGTGCAATTTCTGGTCCTATGAGCAAAAGTTGTTTTCTGGTAAGGAAAGTCACTCTTGCGCTCCACTTGTCTAACTCAGTGCAAATTTCCCTCGCGTCTGTTCCCAGCAAGTACAGTGTATGGACTGAAAAGAAGCGACTGTTCCTGTCAGTTTCCTAAGCAGATTTGAACTACATATGGCCCGTGTGTATAGGAAGCACAGTTCTTTTGTTCTGAGCAAGCTCACTGTTCTGGCCCTATAAGAAACACAGTAGAGCAGAAGAGTGCTCTTTTCTCAAAAGCAGAGTGTGTTTCTTGTAAATTGAGCTAGTATTTGTTTCCCACTCATAAATGGAGTTGAATCACATGCAGTTTCTGGTCCTACAAGAAAGAGTTGTTTTCTGGTTAGAAGAGTCACTATTGCATTCCCATTGCCATACACAGTGCAAATAGCACTCTCGTCTGATCTCAGCAAGTACAGTGTATTGGACTGAAGAGAAGCTACTGTTCTTGTCAGTTTCCTAAGTAGAGTTGAACTAGATATGGCCCGTGTGCATAGGAAGCACAGGTTTTTTTGTTCTGAACAAGCTCACTGTTCTGTCCCTGTAAGTAACACAGTAGCATAGAAGGGTGCTCATTTCTCAAACGGAGAGTGTGTTTCTTGTAAGGCGAGCTAGTGTTTGTTTCCCATTCATAAATGGAGTGGTATCATATGCAGTTTCTGGTCCTACGAGCAAGAGTTGTTTTCTCGTAAGAAGAGTCACTATTGCGCTACCATTGCCATACAAAGTGCAAATAGTACTCTTGTCTGATCTCAGCAAGTACAGTGTATTGGACTGAAGAGAAGCTACAGTTTTTGTCACTCTCGAGAGCAGATTTGAACTAGATATTGCCCGTGTGTGTAGGAAGCACAGTTCTTTTGTTCTGAACAAGCTCACTGTTCTGTCGCTGTAGGTAACACAGTAGGGTAGAAGAGTGCGCATTTCTCAAAAGCAGAGTTTGTTTCTTGTAAGGCGAGCTAGTGTTTTTTTTCCCATTCATAATCGGAGTTGAATCACATGCAGTTTCTGGTCCTATGAGAAAAAGTTGTTTTCTGTTAAGAGGAGTCACTGTTGTGCTCCCGTTGACATACACAGTGCAAATAGCACTCGCGTCTGTTCCCAGCAAGTACAGTGTATTGGACTGAAGAGAAGCTACTGTTCCTGTCAGTTTCTTAAGCAGAGTTGAACTAGATATGGCCTGTGTATTTAAGAAGCACAGTTCTTTTTTTGAGCAAGTACTCTGTTCTGGCTCTATAGGAAACGGAGTACAGTAAAGAATGGATTTTTTCTCAAAATCAGAGTGTGTTTCTTGTAAGGCAAGCTAGTATTTGTTTCCTATTAATAAATGGAGTTGAATCACATGCAGTTTGTAGTTCTACAAGCAAGATTTGTTTTCTGGTAAGAAGAATCCCTATTGTGCTCACATTGCCATACACAGTCCAAATAGCACTCGCGTCTGTTCCAAGCAAGTACAGTGTTTTGGACTGAAGAGAAGCTACTGTTCTTGTCAGTTTCCTAAGCAGAGTTGAACTTGCTATGGCCCGTTCGTAGGAAGCACAGTTCTTTTGTTCTCAGCAAGCTCACTGTTCTGGCTCTATAGGAAACAGAGTACAGTAGAAGAGTGCTCTTTTCTCAAAATCAGAGTGTGTTTCTTTTAAGGCAAGCTTGTGTTTATTTCCCATTCATAAATGGAGTTGAATTACATGCAGTTTCTGGTCCTATGAGCAAGAGTTGTTTTCTGGTAAGAAGAGTCACTATTGCGCTCTCATTGCCATACACAGTGCAAATAGCACTTGCGTCTGTTCCCAACAAGTACAGTGTATTGGACTGAAGAGAAACTACTGTTTTTGTCATTTTCCTAAGCAGAGTTGAAGTAGATATGGCCCGTGTGTAGGAAGCACAGTTCTTTTGTTCTGAGGAAGCTCCTTGTTGTGGCCATATAGGAAATACACTAGAGTAGAAGAGTGCTCTTTACTCAAAAGCATAGTGTGTTTCTTGTAAGGCGAGCTAGTGTTTGTTTCCCATTCATAAATGGAGTAGAATCACATGCAGGTTCTGGTCCTATGAGCAAGAGTTGTTTTCTGGTAAGAAGAGTCACTCTTGTGCTCCATTGCCATATACAGTGCAAATAGAACTCGTGTTGTTCCCAGCAAATACAGTGTATTGGAATGAAGAGAAGCTACTGTTCTTGTCAGTTTCCTAAGCAGAGTTGAACTAGATATGGCCCTTGTGTGTAGGAAGCACAGTTCTTTTATTCTGAGCAAGCTCACTCTTCTGGCTCTACAGGAATCACAGTAGAGAAGATTGCTCTTTTCTCAAAAGCAGAGTGTGTTCTTGTAAGGCAAGCTAGTGTTTGTTTCCTAGTCAGAAATGGAGTTGAATCACATGCAGTTTCTGGTCCTACAAGCAAGAGTTCTTTTCTGGTAAGAAGATTCACTATTGTGCTCCCATTGCCATAAAGAGTGCAAATAGCCCTCTCGTCTGTTCCCAGCAATTACAGTGAATTGGACTGAAGAGAAGCTACTGTTCTTGTCAGTTTCCCAAGCAGAGTTGAACTAGATATGGCCCATGTGTGTAGGAAGAACAGTTCTTTTGTTCTGAGTAAACTCACTCTTCTGGCCCCATAGAAAACACAGTAGAGTAGAAGAGGGCTGTTTTCTAAAAAGCAGAGTGTGTTTCTTGTAAGGCAAGCTACTGCTTTTTTCCCATTCATAAACGAAATTGAATCACATACAGTTCTTGGTCCTACTAGCAAGAGTTGTTTTCAGGAAGGAAAGTCACTATTGAGCTCCCATTGCCTTTAACACAGTGCAAATAGCACTCGCGTCTGTTCCAAGCAAGTACAGTGTTTTGACTGTAGAGAAGCTACTGTTCTTGTCAGTTTCCTAAGCAGAGTTGAACTAGATATGGCCCGTGTGTAGGAAGCACAGTTCTTTTGTTCTGAGCAAGGAAACTTTTTAGGCCCTGTAGGAACAGTGTAGAGTAGATGAGCGCTCTTTTCTCCAAAGCAGAGTGTGTTTCTCACAAGGCGAGCAAGTGTTTGTTTCCCATTCATAAACTAAGTTGAATCACATGCAATTTCTGGTCCTATGAGCAAAAGTTGTTTTCTGGTAAGGAAAGTCACTCTTGCGCTCCACTTGTCTTACTCAGTGCAAATTTCCCTCGCGTCTGTTCCCAGCAAGTACAGTGTATGGACTGAAGAGAAGCTACTGTTCCTGTCAGTTTCCTAAGCAGATTTGAACTACATATGGCCCGTGTGTATAGGAAGCACAGTTCTTTTGTTCTGAGCAAGCTCACTGTTCTGGCCCTATAAGAAACACAGTAGAGCAGAAGAGTGCTCTTTTCTCAAAAGCAGAGTGTGTTTCTTGTAAATTGAGCTAGTATTTGTTTCCCACTCATAAATGGAGTTGAATCACATGCAGTTTCTGGTCCTACAAGAAAGAGTTGTTTTCTGGTTAGAAGAGTCACTATTGCATTCCCATTGCCATACACAGTGCAAATAGCACTCTCGTCTGATCTCAGCAAGTACAGTGTATTGGACTGAAGAGAAGCTACTGTTCTTGTCAGTTTCCTAAGTAGAGTTGAACTAGATATGGCCCGTGTGCGTAGGAAGCACAGGTTTTTTTGTTCTGAACAAGCTCACTGTTCTGTCCCTGTAAGTAACACAGTAGCATAGAAGAGTGCTCATTTCTCAAACGGAGAGTGTGTTTCTTGTAAGGCGAGCTAGTGTTTGTTTCCCATTCATAAATGGAGTGGTATCATATGCAGTTTCTGGTCCAACGAGCAAGAGTTGTTTTCTCGTAAGAAGAGTCACTATTGCGCTACCATTGCCATACAAAGTGCAAATAGTACTCTTGTCTGATCTCAGCAAGTACAGTGTATTGGACTGAAGAGAAGCTACAGTTTTTGTCACTCTCGAGAGCAGATTTGAACTAGATATTGCCCGTGTGTGTAGGAAGCACAGTTCTTTTGTTCTGAACAAGCTCACTGTTCTGTCCCTGTAGGTAACACAGCAGGATAGAAGAGTGCGCATTTCTCAAAAGCAGAGTTTGTTTCTTGTAAGGTGAGCTAGTGTTTTTTTTTCCCATTCATAATCGGAGTTGAATCACATGCAGTTTCTGGTCCTATGAGAAAAAGTTGCTTTCTGGTAAGAGGAGTCACTGTTGTGCTCCCGTTGACATACACAGTGCAAATAGCACTCGCGTCTGTTCCCAGCAAGTACAGTGTATTGGACTGAAGAGAAGCTACTGTTCCTGTCAGTTTCGTAAGCAGAATTGAACTAGATATGGCCTGTGTATTTAAGAAGCACAGTTCTTTTTTTGAGCAAGTACACTGTTCTGGCTCTATAGGAAACGGAGTACAGTAAAGAATGGATTTTTTCTCAAAAACAGAGTATGTTTCTTATAAGGCAAGCTAGTGTTTGTTTCCTATTAATAAATGGAGTTGAATCACATGCAGTTTGTAGTTCTACAAGCAAGATTTGTTTTCTGGTAAGAAGAATCCCTATTGTGCTCACATTGCCATACACAGTGCAAATAGCACTCGCATCTGTTCCAAGCAATTACAGTGTTTTGGACTGAAGAGAAGCTACTGTTCTTGTCAGTTTCCTAAGCAGAGTCGAACTTCCTATGGCCTGTGTGTAGGAAGCACAGTTCTTTTGTTCTCAGCAAGCTCACTGTTCTGGCTTTATAGGAAACAGAGTACAGTAGAAGAGTGCTCTTTTCTCAAAATCAGAGTGTGTTTCTTTTAAGGCAAGCTTGTGTTTATTTCCCATTCATAAATGGAGTTGAATTACATGCAGTTTCTGGTCCTATGAGCAAGAGTTGTTTTCTGGTAAGAAGAGTCACTATTGCGCTCTCATTGCCATACACAGTGCAAATAGCACTTGCGTCTGTTCCCAACAAGTACAGTGTATTGGACTGAAGAGAAACTACTGTTTTTGTCATTTTCCTAAGCAGAGTTGAAGTAGATATGGCCCGTGTGTAGGAAGCACAGTTCTTTTGTTCTGAGGAAGCTCCTTGTTGTGGCCATATAGGAAATACACTAGAGTAGAAGAGTGCTCTTTACTCAAAAGCATAGTGTGTTTCTTGTAAGGCGAGCTAGTGTTTGTTTCCCATTCATAAATGGAGTAGAATCACATGCAGGTTCTGGTCCTATGAGCAAGAGTTGTTTTCTGTTAAGAAAAGTCACTCTTGTGCTCCATTGCCATATACAGTGCAAATAGAACTCATGTTGTTCCCAGCAAATACAGTGTATTGGAATGAAGAGAAGCTACTGTTCTTGTCAGTTTCCTAAGCAGAGTTGAACTAGATATGGCCCTTGTGTGTAGGAAGCACAGTTCTTTTATTCTGAGCAAGCTCACTCTTCTGGCTCTACAGGAATCACAGTAGAGAAGATTGCTCTTTTCTCAAAAGCAGAGTGTGTTCCTTGTAAGGCAAGCTAGTGTTTGTTTCCTAGTCAGAAATGGAGTTGAATCACATGCAGTTTCTGGTCCTACAAGCAAGAGTTCTTTTCTGGTAAGAAGAATCACTATTGTGCTCCCATTGCCATAAAGAGTGCAAATAGCCCTCTCATCTGTTCCCAGCAAGTACAGTGTGTTGGACTGAAGAGAGCTTCCTGTTCTTGTCAGTTTCCTAAGCAGAGTTGACCTAGATATGGCCCGTGTGTGTAAGAAGCACAGTTCTATTTTTCTGAGCAAGCTCACTTTTCTTGCTCTCTAGGAAACACATAGAGTAGAAGAGTGCTGTTTTCTCAAAAGCAGAGCGTGTTTCTTCTAAGACGAGCTAGTGTTTATTTCCCACTCATAAACGGAGTTGAATCACATACAGTTTCTGGTTCTTCGGGCAAGAGTTGTTCAATGGTAAGGAAAGTCACTATTACTATTGCGCTCCCATTACCATGTACAGTACAAATAGCCCTCGCGTTTGTTCCCAGAAAATACAGCGTATTGGACTGAAGAGAAGCTGCCGTTCTTGTCAGTATCCTAAGCAGAGTTGAACTAGATATGGTTCGTGTGTAGGAAGCACAGATCTTTTGTTCTGAGCAAGTTCCCTCTTCTGGCCCTATAGGAAACACAGTAGAATAGAAGAGTGCTCTTTACTCAAAAGCAGAGTGTGTTTCTTGTAAGGCAAGCTAGTGTTTGTTTCCCATTTTAAACGAAGTTGAATCACAAACAGTTTTTGGTCCTATGAGCAAGAGTTGTTTTCTGGTAAGGAAAGTCGCTATTGTTCTCCCATTGCCATACACAGTACAAATAGCATTCTCATCTCTTCCCAGCAATACAGTGTGTTAGACTGAAGAGAAGCTATTTTTCTTGTCATTTTCCTAAGAAGAGTTGAACTAGATATTGCCAGTGTGTGTAGGAAGCACAGTTCATTGTTCTGAGCGAAGCTAACTGTTCTGGCCCTATGGAAACACGGTAGAATAGAAGAATGCTCCTTCTCAAAAGCATAGTGTGTTCTTGTATTGCGAGGTAGTGTTTGTTTCCCATTCAAAAATAGTGTTGAATCACATGCAATTTCTGGTCCTAAGAGCAAGAGTTGTTTTCTGGTAAGGAAAGTCCCTATTGTGCACCCATTGCCATACACAGTACAAATAGCACTCACCTCTGTTTCCAGCAATTACAGTGAATTGGACTGAAGAGAAGCTACTGTTCTTGTCAGTTTCCCAAGCAGAGTTGAACTAGATATGGCCCATGTGTGTAGGAAGAACAGTTCTTTTGTTCTGAGCAAACTCACTCTTCTGGCCCCATAGAAAACACGGTAGAGTAGAAGAGGGCTGTTTTCTAAAAAGCAGAGTGTGTTTCTTGTAAGGCAAGCTACTGCTTTTTTCCCATTCATAAACGAAATTGAATCACATACAGTTCCTGGTCCTACTAGCAAGAGTTGTTTTCTGGTAGGAAAGTCACTATTGAGCTCCCATTGCCATACACAGTGCAAATAGCACTCGTGTCTTTTCCCAGCAAGTACAGTGTATTGCACTGAAGAGAAGCTACTGTTCTTGTCAGTTTCCTAAGCAGAATTGAACTAGATATGGCCCGTGTGTACAAAGAACAGTTCATTTGTTCTGAGCAAGCTCACTTTTCTGGCTCTCTGGGAAACAGATTAGAGTACAATAGTACCCTTTTTTGAAAAGCGGAGGGTTTTTCTTGTAAGGCGAGCTAGTGTTTGTTTCCCATTCATGAACAGAGTCAAATAACATACACTTTCTGGTCCTACCAGCAAGAGATGTTTTCTGGTAAGGAAAGTCACTATTGTGCTCCCTTTGACATATACAGTGCAATTAGCACTCGCGTCTGTTCCCAGCAAGTACAGTGTATTGGACTGAATAGAAGCTACTGTTCTTGTGAGTTTACTAAGCAGAGTTGAACTGGATATGGCCCTTGTGGGTAGGAATCACTGTTTCTTTCCCATTCATAAGTGGAGTGGAATCATATGCAGTTTCTGGTCCTACAAGGAAGAGTTGTGTTCTGGTAAGGAAAGTCACTATTGTGACTGTTCTTGTCAGTTTCCTAAGCAGAGTTGAACTAGATATGGCCCGTGTATGTAGGAAGCACAGTTCTTTTGTTCTGAGCAAGCTCACTGTTCTTGCCCTTTAGGAAACAAAGTAGAGTAGAAGAGTGCTCTTTTCTCAAAAGCAGAGTGTGTTTCTTGTAAGGCGAGCTAGTTTTTCTTTCCCATTCGTAAATGGAGTTGAATCATATGCAGTTTCTGGTCCTAAAAGCAAGAGTTGTTTTCTGGTAAGAAGAGTCAGTATTGTTCTCCCATTGCCATACACAGGGCAAATAGCACTGGCATTTGTTCCCAGGAAGTGCAATGTATTGCACTGAAGAGAAGCTACTGTTCTTGTCAATTTCCTAAGCAGAGTTGAACCAGATATGGCTTGTGTGTGTAGGAAGCACATTTTGTTTGTTTTGAGTAAGCTCACTGTTCTGTCTCTACAGGAAACTGACTGAGTACAGTAGAAGAGTGCTCTTTTCCCAAAAAGAGATTGTGTTTCTTGTAAGGCGAGCTAGTGTTTGTTTCCCATAAATAATCGGAGTTAAATCACATGCATTTTCTGGTCCTATGAGAAAAAGTTGTTTTCTGGTATGAGGAGTCACTATTGTGCTCCCTTTGACATACACAGTGCAAATAGCACTCACGTCTGTTCCCAGCAAGTACAGAGTATTGGACTGAAGAGAAGCTACTGTTCCTGTCAGTTTCTTAAGCAGAGTTGAACTAGATGTGGCCTGTGTATTTAAGAAGCACAGTTCTTTTTTTTTTAGCAAGTACACTTTTCTGGCTCTATAGGAAACGGAGTACAGTAAATGATGGCTCTTTTCTCAAAAACAGAGTGTGTTTCTTGTAAGGCAAGCTAGTGTTTGTTTCCTATCAATAAATGGAGTTGAATCACATGCAGTTTGTAGTTCTACAAGCAAGATTTGTTTTCTGGTAAGAAGAATCCCTATTGTGCTCACATTGCCATACACAGTGCAAATAGCACTCGCGTCTGTTCCAAGCAAGTACAGTGTTTTGACTGAAGAGAAGCTACTGTTCTTGTCAGTTTCCTAAGCAGAGTTGAACTAGATATGGCCCGTGTGTAGGAAGCACAGTTCTTTTGTTCTGAGCAAGGAAACTTTTTAGGCCCTGTAGGAACAGTGTAGAGTAGATGAGCGCTCTTTTCTCCAAAGCAGAGTGTGTTTCTCACAAGGCGAGGAAGTGTTTGTTTCCCATACATAAACTAAGTTGAATCACATGCAATTTCTGTTCCTATGAGCAAAAGTTGTTTTCTGGTAAGGAATGTCACTCTTGCACTCCACTTGTCTTACTCAGTGCAAATTTCCCTTGCGTCTGTTCCCAGCAAGTACAGTGTATGGACTGAAAAGAAGCTACTGTTCCTGTCAGTTTCCTAAGCAGATTTGAACTACATATGGCCCATGTGTATAGGAAGCACAGTTCTTTTGTTCTGAGCAAGCTCACTGTTCTGGCCCTATAAGAAACACAGTAGAGCAGAAGAGTGCTCTTTTCTCAAAAGCAGAGTGTGTTTCTTGTAAATTGAGCTAGTATTTGTTTCCCACTCATAAATGGAGTTGAATCACATGCAGTTTCTGGTCCTACAAGAAAGAGTTGTTTTCTGGTTAGAAGAGTCACTATTGCATTCCCATTGCCATACACAGTGCAAATAGCACTCTCATCTGATCTCAGCAAGTACAGTGTATTGGACTGAAGAGAAGCTACTGTTCTTGTCAGATTCCTAAGTAGAGTTGAACTAGATATGGCCCGTGTGCGTAGGAAGCACAGGTTTTTTTGTTCTGAACAAGCTCACTGTTCTGTCCCTGTAAGTAACACAGTAGCATAGAAGAGTGCTCATTTCTCAAACGGAGAGTGTGTTTCTTGTAAGGCGAGCTAGTGTTTGTTTCCCATTCATAAATGGAGTGGTATCATATGCAGTTTCTGGTCCTACGAGCAAGAGTTGTTTTCTCGTAAGAAGAGTCACTATTGCGCTACCATTGCCATACAAAGTGCAATTCGTACTCTTGTCTGATCTCAGCAAGTACAGTGTATTGGACTGAAGAGAAGCTACAGTTTTTGTCACTCTCGAGAGCAGATTTGAACTAGATATTGCCAATGTGTAGGCAGCACCGTTCTTTTGTTCTGAACAAGCTCACTGTTCTGTCCCTGTAGGTAACACAGTAGGGTAGAAGAGTGCGCATTTCTCAAAAGCAGAGTTTGTTTCTTGTAAGGCGAGCTAGTGTTTTTTTTTTTTCCCATTCATAATCGGAGTTGAATCACATGCAGTTTCTGGTCCTATGAGAAAAAGTTGTTTTCTGGTAAGAGGAGTCACTGTTGTGCTCCCGTTGACATACACAGTGCAAATAGCACTCGCGTCTGTTAATAAAAAGTACAGTGTATTGGACTGAAGAGAAGCTACTGTTCCTGTCAGTTTCTTAAGCAGAGTTGAACTAGATATGGCCTGTGTATTTAAGAAGCACAGTTCTTTTTTTGAGCAAGTACACTGTTCTGGCTCTATAGGAAACGGAGTACAGTAAAGAATGGATTTTTTCTCAAAAACAGAGTGTGTTTCTTGTAAGGCAAGCTAGTGTTTGTTTCCTATTAATAAATGGAGTTGAATCACATGCAGTTTGTAGTTCTACAAGCAAGATTTGTTTTCTGGTAAGAAGAATCCCTATTGTGCTCACTTTGCCATACACAGTGCAAATAGGACTCACCTGAGTTTCCAGCAATTACAGTGAATTGGACTGAAGAGAAGCTACTGTTCTTGTCAGTTTCCCAAGCAGAGTTGAACTAGATATGGCCCATGTGTGTAGGAAGAACAGTTTTTTGTTCTGAGCAAACTCACTCTTCTGGCCCCATAGAAAACACAGTAGAGTAGAAGAGGGCTGTTTTCTAAAAAGCAGAGTGTGTTTCTTGTAAGGCAAGCTACTGCTTTTTTCCCATTCATAAACGAAATTGAATCACATACAGCTCCTGGTCCTACTAGCAAGAGTTGTTTTCTGGTAGGAAAGTCACTATTGAGCTCCCATTGCCATACACAGTGCAAATAGCACTCGTGTCTTTTCCCAGCAAGTACAGTGTATTGCACTGAAGAGAAGCTACTGTTCTTGTCAGTTTCCTAAGCAGAATTGAACTAGATATGGCCCGTGTGTGTACGAAGAACAGTTCTTTTGTTCTGAGCAAGCTGACTTTTCTGGCTCTCTAGGAAACAGATTAGAGTAAAATAGTACCCTTTTTTGAAAAGCGGAGGGTTTTTCTTGTAAGGCGAGCTAGTGTTTGTTTCCCATTCATGAACAGAGTCAAATAACATACAGTTTCTGGTCCTACCAGCAAGAGATGTTTTCTGGTAAGGAAAGTCACTATTGTGCTCCCTTTGACATATACAGTGCAATTAGCACTCGCGTCTGTTCCCAGCAAGTACAGTGTATTGGACTGAATAGAAGCTACTGTTCTTGTGAGTTTACTAAGCAGAGTTGAACTGGATATGGCCCGTGTGGGTAGGAATCACTGTTTCTTTCCCATTCATAAGCGGAGTGGAATCATATGCAGTTTCTGGTCCTACAAGGAAGAGTTGTGTTCTGGTAAGGAAAGTCACTATTGTGACTGTTCTTGTCAGTTTCCTAAGCAGAGTTGAACTAGATATGGCCCGTGTATGTAGGAAGCACAGTTCTTTTGTTCTGAGCAAGCTCACTGTTCTTGCCCTTTAGGAAACAAAGTAGAGTAGAAGAGTGCTCTTTTCTCAAAAGCAGAGTGTGTTTCTTGTAAGACGAGCTAGTTTTTCTTTCCCATTCATAAATGGAGTTGAATCACATGCAGTTTCTGGTCCTATGAGAAAAAGTTGTTTTCTGGTAAGAGGAGTCACTGTTGTGCTCCCGTTGACATACACAGTGCAAATAGCACTCTCGTCTGTTCCCAACAAGTACAGTGTATTGGACTGAAGAGAAGCTACTGTTCCTGTCAGTTTCTTAAGCAGAGTTGAACTAGATATGGCCTGTGTATTTAAGAAGCACAGTTCCTTTTTTGAGCAAGTACACTGTTCTGGCTCTATAGGAAACGGAGTACAGTAAAGAATGGATTTTTTCTCAAAAACAGAGTGTGTTTCTTGTAAGACAAGCTAGTGTTTGTTTCCTATTAATAAATGGAGTTGAATCACATGCAGTTTGTAGTTCTACAAGCAAGATTTGTTTTCTGGTAAGAAGAATCCCTATTGTGCTCACATTGCCATACACAGTGCAAATAGCACTCGCGTCTGTTCCAAGCAAGTACAGTGTTTTGGACTGAAGAGAAGCTACTGTTCTTGTCAGTTTCCTAAGCAGAGTCGAACTTGCTATGGCCCGTTCGTAGGAAGCACAGTTCTTTTGTTCTCAGCAAGCTCACTGTTCTGGCTCTATAGGAAACAGAGTACAGTAGAAGAGTGCTCTTTTCTCAAAATCAGAGTGTGTTTCTTTTAAGGCAAGCTTGTGTTTATTTCCCATTCATAAATGGAGTTGAATTACATGCAGTTTCTGGTCCTATGAGCAAGAGTTGTTTTCTGGTAAGAAGAGTCACTATTGCGCTCTCATTGCCATACACAGTGCAAATAGCACTTGCGTCTGTTCCCAACAAGTACAGTGTATTGGAATGAAGAGAAACTACTGTTTTTGTCATTTTCCTAAGCAGAGTTGAACTAGATATGGCCCGTGTGTAGGAAGCACAGTTCTTTTGTTCTGAGGAAGCTCCTTGTTGTGGCCATATAGGAAATACACTAGAGTAGAAGAGTGCTCTTTACTCAAAAGCATAGTGTGTTTCTTGTAAGGCGAGCTAGTGTTTGTTTCCCATTCATAAATGGAGTAGAATCACATGCAGGTTCTGGTCCTATGAGCAAGAGTTGTTTTCTGGTAAGAAGAGTCACTCTTGTGCTCCATTGCCATATACAGTGCAAATAGAACTCGTGTTGTTCCCAGCAAATACAGTGTATTGGAATGAAGAGAAGCTACTGTTCTTGTCAGTTTCCTAAGCAGAGTTGAACTAGATATGGCCCTTGTGTGTAGGAAGCACAGTTCTTTTATTCTGAGCAAGCTCACTCTTCTGGCTCTACAGGAATCACAGCAGAGAAGATTGCTCTTTTCTCAAAAGCAGAGTGTGTTCCTTGTAAGGCAAGCTAGTGTTTGTTTCCTAGTCAGAAATGGAGTTGAATCACATGCAGTTTCTGGTCCTACAAGCAAGAGTTCTTTTCTGGTAAGAAGAGTCACTATTGTGCTCCCATTGCCATAAAGAGTGCAAATAGCCCTCTCGTCTGTTCCCAGCAAGTACAGTGTGTTGGACTGAAGAGAGCTTCCTGTTCTTGTCAGTTTCCTAAGCAGAGTTGAACTAGATATGGCCCGTGTGTGTAAGAAGCACAGTTCTATTTTTCTGAGCAAGCTCACTTTTCTTGCTCTCTAGGAAACACATAGAGTAGAAGAGTGCTGTTTTCTCAAAAGCAGAGCGTGTTTCTTGTAAGACGAGCTAGTGTTTATTTCCCACTCATAAACGGAGTTGAATCACATACAGTTTCTGGTTCTTCGGGCAAGAGTTGTTCAATGGTAAGGAAAGTCACTATTACTATTGCGCTCCCATTACCATGTACAGTACAAATAGCCCTCGCGTTTGTTCCCAGAAAATACAGCGTATTGGACTGAAGAGAAGCTGCCGTTCTTGTCAGTATCCTAAGCAGAGTTGAACTAGATATGGTTCGTGTGTAGGAAGCACAGATCTTTTGTTCTGAGCAAGTTCCCTCTTCTGGCCCTATAGGAAACACAGTAGAATAGAAGAGTGCTCTTTACTCAAAAGCAGAGTGTGTTTCTTGTAAGGCAAGCTAGTGTTTGTTTCCCATTTTAAACGAAGTTGAATCACAAACAGTTTTTGGTCCTATGAGCAAGAGTTGTTTTCTGGTAAGGAAAGTCGCTATTGTTCTCCCATTGCCATACACAGTACAAATAGCACTCTCATCTCTTCCCAGCAATACAGTGTGTTAGACTGAAGAGAAGCTATTTTTCTTGTCATTTTCCTAAGAAGAGTTGAACTAGATATTGCCAGTGTGTGTAGGAAGCACAGTTCATTGTTCTGAGCGAAGCTAACTGTTCTGGCCCTATGGAAACACGGTAGAATAGAGAATGCTCCTTCTCAAAAACAGAGTGTGTTTCTTGTAAGGCAAGCTAGTGTTTGTTTCCTGTCAATAAATGGAGTTGAATCACATGCAGTTTCTAGTTCTACAAGCAAGATTTGTTTTCTGGTAAGAAGAATCCCTATTGTGCTCACATTGCCATACACAGTGCAAATAGCACTCGCGTCTGTTCCAAGCAAGTACAGTGTTTTGACTGAAGAGAAGCTACTGTTCTTGTCAGTTTCCCAAGCAGAGTTGAACTAGATATGGCCCATGTGTGTAGGAAGAACAGTTCTTTTGTTCTGAGCAAACTCACTCTTCTGGCCCCATAGAAAACACAGTAGAGTAGAAGAGGGCTGTTTTCTAAAAAGCAGAGTGTGTTTCTTGTAAGGCAAGCTACTGCTTTTTTCCCATTCATAAACGAAATTGAATCACATACAGTTCCTGGTCCTACTAGCAAGAGTTGTTTTCTGGTAGGAAAGTCACTATTGAGCTCCCATTGCCATACACAGTGCAAATAGCACTCGTGTCTTTTCCCAGCAAGTACAGTGTATTGCACTGAAGAGAAGCTACTGTTCTTGTCAGTTTCCTAAGCAGAATTGAACTAGATATGGCCCGTGTGTGTACGAAGAACAGTTCTTTTGTTCTGAGCAAGCTCACTTTTCTGGCTCTCTAGGAAACAGATTAGAGTAAAATAGTACCCTTTTTTGAAAAGCGGAGGGTTTTTCTTGTAAGGCGAGCTAGTGTTTGTTTCCCATTCATGAACAGAGTCAAATAACATACAGTTTCTGGTCCTACCAGCAAGAGATGTTTTCTGGTAAGGAAAGTCACTATTGTGCTCCCTTTGACATATACAGTGCAATTAGCACTCGCGTCTGTTCCCAGCAAGTACAGTGTATTGGACTGAATAGAAGCTACTGTTCTTGTGAGTTTACTAAGCAGAGTTGAACTGGATATGGCCCGTGTGGGTAGGAATCACTGTTTCTTTCCCATTCATAAGCGGAGTGGAATCATATGCAGTTTCTGGTCCTACAAGGAAGAGTTGTGCTCTGGTAAGGAAAGTCACTATTGTGACTGTTCTTGTCAGTTTCCTAAGCAGAGTTGAACTAGATATGGCCCGTGTGTGTAGGAAGCACAGTTCTTTTGTTCTGAGCAAGCTCACTGTTCTTGCCCTTTAGGAAACAAAGTAGAGTAGAAGAGTGCTCTTTTCTCAAAAGCAGAGTGTGTTTCTTGTAAGGCGAGCTAGTTTTTCTTTCCCTTTCATAAATGGAGTTGAATCATATGCAGTTTCTGGTCCTAAAAGCAAGAGTTGTTTTCTGGTAAGAAGAGTCAGTATTGTTCTCCCATTGCCATACACAGGGCAAATTGCACTGGCATTTGTTCCCAGGAAGTGCAATGTATTGCACTGAAGAGAAGCTACTGTTCTTGTCAATTTCCTAAGCAGAGTTGAACCAGATATGGCTTGTGTGTGTAGGAAGCACATTTCGTTTGTTTTGAGTAAGCTCACTGTTCTGGCTCTACAGGAAACTGACTGAGTACAGTAGAAGAGTGCTCTTTTCCCAAAAAGAGATTGTGTTTCTTGTAAGGCGAGCTAGTGTTTGTTTCCCATAAATAATCGGAGTTAAATCACATGCATTTTCTGGTCCTATGAGAAAAAGGTGTTTTCTGGTATGAGGAGTCACTACTGTGCTCCCGTTGACATACACAGTGCAAATCGCACTCACGTCTGTTCCCAGCAAGTACAGAGTATTGGACTGAAGAGAAGCTACTGTTCCTGTCAGTTTCTTAAGCAGAGTTGAACTAGATGTGGTCTGTGTGTTTAAGAAGCACAGTTCTTTTTTTTTGAGCAAGTACACTTTTCTGGCTCTATAGGAAAAGGAGTACAGTAAAAGATGGCTCTTTTCTCAAAAACAGAGTGTGTTTCTTGTAAGGCAAGCTAGTGTTTGTTTCCTATCAATAAATGGAGTTGAATCACATGCAATTTCTAGTTCTACAAGCAAGATTTGTTTTCTGGTAAGAAGAATCCCTATTGTGCTCACATTGCCATACACAGTGCAAATAGCCCTCGCGTCTGTTCCAAGCAAGTACAGTGTTTTTTTTTTTTTTTTTTTTTTTTTTTTTTTTTGGTTTTTCGAGACAAGGTTTCTCTGTAGCTTTGCGCCTTTCCTGGAACTCACTTGGTAGCCCAGGCTGGCCTCGAACTCACAGAGATCCTCCTGGCTCTGCCTCCCGAGTGCTGGGATTAAAGGCGTGCACCACCACCGCCCGGCGAGTACAGTGTTTTGACTGAAGGGAAGCTACTGTTCTTGTCAGTTTCCTAAGCAGAGTTGAACTAGATATGGCCCGTGTGTAGGAAGCACAGTTCTTTTGTTCTGAGCAAGGAAACTTTTTAGGCCCTGTAGGAACAGTGTAGAGTAGATGATCGCTCTTTTCTCCAAAGCAGAGTGTGTTTCTCACAAGGCGAGCAAGTGTTTGTTTCCCATTCATAAACTAAGTTGAATCACATGCAATTTCTGGTCCTATGAGCAAAAGTTGTTTTCTGGTAAGGAAAGTCACTCTTGCGCTCCACTTGTCTTACTCAGTGCAAATTTCCCTCGCGTCTGTTCCCAGCAAGTACAGTGTATGGACTGAAAAGAAGCTACTGTTCCTGTCAGTTTCCTAAGCAGATTTGAACTACATATGGCCCGTGTGTATAGGAAGCACAGTTCTTTTGTTCTGAGCAAGCTCACTGTTCTGGCCCTATAAGAAACACAATAGAGCAGAAGAGTGCTCTTTTCTCAAAAGCAGAGTGTGTTTCTTGTAAATTGAGCTAGTATTTGTTTCCCACTCATAAATGGAGTTGAATCACATGCAGTTTCTGGTCCTACAAGAAAGAGTTGTTTTCTGGTTAGAAGAGTCACTATTGCATTCCCATTGCCATACACAGTGCAAATAGCACTCTCGTCTGATCTCAGCAAGTACAGTGTATTGGACTAAAGAGAAGCTACTGTTCTTCTCAGTTTCCTAAGTAGAGTTGAACTAGATATGGCCCGTGTGCGTAGGAAGCACAGGTTTTTTTGTTCTAAACAAGCTCACTGTTCTGTCCCTGTAAGTAACACAGTAGCATAGAAGAGTGCTCATTTCTCAAACAGAGAGTGTGTTTCTTGTTAAGGCGAGCTAGTGTTTGTTTCCCATTCATAAATGGAGTGGTATCATATGCAGTTTCTGGTCCTACGAGCAAGAGTTGTTTTCTCGTAAGAAGAGTCACTATTGCGCTACCATTGCCATACAAAGTGCAAATAGTACTCTTGTCTGATCTCAGCAAGTACAGTGTATTGGACTGAAGAGAAGCTACAGTTTTTGTCACTCTCGAGAGCAGATTTGAACTAGATATTGCCCGTGTGTGTAGGAAGCACAGTTCTTTTGTTCTGAACAAGCTCACTGTTCTGTCCCTGTAGGTAACCCAGTAGGGTAGAAGAGTGCACATTTCTCAAAAGCAGAGTTTGTTTCTTGTAAGGCGAGCTAGTGTTTTTTTTCCCATTCATAATCGGAGTTGAATCACATGCAGTTTCTGGTCCTATGAGAAAAAGTTGTTTTCTGGTAAGAGGAGTCACTGTTGTGCTCCCGTTGACATACACAGTGCAAATAGCACTCGCGTCTGTTCCCACCAAGAACAGTGTATTGGACTGAAGAGAAGCTACTGTTCCTGTCAGTTTCTTAAGCAGAGTTGAACTAGATATGGCCTGTGTATTTAAGAAGCACAGTTCTTTTTTTGAGCAAGTACACTGTTCTGGCTCTATAGGAAACGGAGTACAGTAAAGAATGGATTTTTTCTCAAAAACAGAGTGTGTTTCTTGTAAGGCAAGCTAGTGTTTGTTTCCTATTAATAAATGGAGTTGAATCACATGCAGTTTGTAGTTCTACAAGCAAGATTTGTTTTCTGGTAAGAAGAATCCCTATTGTGCTCACATTGCCATACACAGTCCAAATAGCACTCGCGTCTGTTCCAAGCAAGTACAGTGTTTTGGACTGAAGAGAAGCTACTGTTCTTGTCAGTTTCCTAAGCAGAGTTGAACTTGCTATGGCCCGTGTGTAGGAAGCACAGTTCTTTTGTTCTCAGCAAGCTCACTGTTCTGGCTCTATAGGAAACAGAGTACAGTAGAAGAGTGCTCTTTTCTCAAAATCAGAGTGTGTTTCTTTTAAGGCAAGCTTGTGTTTATTTCCCATTCATAAATGGAGTTGAATTACATGCAGTTTCTGGTCCTATGAGCAAGAGTTGTTTTCTGGTAAGAAGAGTCACCATTGTGCTCTCATTGCCATACACAGTGCAAATAGCAGTCGCCTCTGTTTCCAGCAATTACAGTGAATTGGACTGAAGAGAAGCTACTGTTCTTGTCAGTTTCCCAAGCAGAGTTGAACTAGATATGGCCCATGTGTGTAGGAAGAACAGTTCTTTTGTTCTGAGCAAACTCACTCTTCTGGCCCCATAGAAAACACAGTAGAGTAGAAGAGGGCTGTTTTCTAAAAAGCAGAGTGTGTTTCTTGTAAGGCAAGCTACTGCTTTTTTCCCATTCATAAACGAAATTGAATCACATCCAGTTCCTGGTCCTACTAGCAAGAGTTGTTTTCTGGTAGGAAAGTCACTATTGAGCTCCCATTGCCATACACAGTGCAAATAGCACTCGTGTCTTTTCCCAGCAAGTACAGTGTATTGCACTGAAGAGAAGCTACTGTTCTTGTCAGTTTCCTAAGCAGAATTGAACTAGATATGGCCCGTGTGTGTACGAAGAACAGTTCTTTTGTTCTGAGCAAGCTCACTTTTCTGGCTCTCTAGGAAACAGATTAGAGTAAAATAGTACCCTTTTTTGAAAAGCGGAGGGTTTTTCTCGTAAGGCAAGCTAGTGTTTGTTTCCCATTCATGAACAGAGTCAAATAACATACAGTTTCTGGTCCTACCAGCAAGAGATGTTTTCTGGTAAGGAAAGTCACTATTGTGCTCCCTTTGACATATACAGTGCAATTAGCACTCGCGTCTGTTCCCAGCAAGTACAGTGTATTGGACTGAATACAAGCTACTGTTCTTGTGAGTTTACTAAGCCGAGTTGAACTGGATATGGCCCATGTGGGTAGGAATCACTGTTTCTTTCCCATTCATAAGCGGAGTGGAATCATATGCAGTTTCTGGTCCTACAAGGAAGAGTTGTGTTCTGGTAAGGAAAGTCACTATTGTGACTGTTCTTGTCAGTTTCCTAAGCAGAGTTGAACTAGATATGGCCCGTGTATGTAGGAAGCACAGTTCTTTTGTTCTGAGCAAGCTCACTGTTCTTGCCCTTTAGGAAACAAAGTAGAGTAGAAGAGTGCTCTTTTCTCAAAAGCAGAGTGTGTTTCTTGTAAGGCGAGCTAGTTTTTCTTTCCCATTCATAAATGGAGTTGAATCATATGCAGTTTCTGGTCCTAAAAGCAAGAGTTGTTTTCTGGTAAGAAGAGTCAGTATTGTTCTCCCATTGCCATACACAGGGCAAATAGCACTGGCATTTGTTCCCAGGAAGTGCAATGTATTGCACTGAAGAGAAGCTACTGTTCTTGTCAATTTCCTAAGCAGAGTTGAACCAGATATGGCTTGTGTGTGTAGGAAGCACATTTCGTTTGTTTTGAGTAAGCTCACTGTTCTGGCTCTACAGGAAACTGACTGAGTACAGTAGAAGAGTGCTCTTTTCCCAAAAAGAGATTGTGTTTCTTGTAAGGCGAGCTAGTGTTTTTTTTCCCATTCATAATCGGAGTTAAATCACATGCATTTTCTGGTCCTATGAGAAAAAGTTGTTTTCTGGTATGAGGAGTCACTATTGTGCTCCCGTTGACATACACAGTGCAAATAGCACTCACGTCTGTTCCCAGCAAGTACAGAGTATTGGACTGAAGACAAGCTACTGTTCCTGTCAGTTTCTTAAGCAGAGTTGATTTAGATGTGGCCTGTGTGTTTAAGAAGCACAGTTCTTTTTTTTTTTTTGAGCAAGTACACTTTTCTGGCTCTATAGGAAACGGAGTACAGTAAAAGATGGCTCTTTTCTCAAAAAGAGAGTGTGTTTCTTGTAAGGCAAGCTAGTGTTTGTTTCCTATCAATAAATGGAGTTAAATCACATGCAGTTTCTAGTTCTACAAGCAAGATTTGTTTTCTGGTAAGAAGAATCCCTATTGTGCTCACATTGCCATACACAGTGCAAATAGCACTCGCGTCTGTTCCAAGCAAGTACAGTGTTTTGACTGAAGAGAAGCTACTGTTCTTGTCAGTTTCCTAAGCAGAGTTGAACTAGATATGGCCCGTGTGTAGGAAGCACAGTTCTTTTGTTCTGAGCAAGGAAACTTTTTAGGCCCTGTAGGAACAGTGTAGAGTAGATGAGCACTCTTTTCTCCAAAGCAGAGTGTGTTTCTCACAAGGCGAGCAAGTGTTTGTTTCCCATTCATAAACTAAGTTGAATCACATGCAATTTCTGGTCCTATGAGCGAAAGTTGTTTTCTGGTAAGGAAAGTCACTCTTGCACTCCACTTGTCTTACTCAGTGCAAATTTCCCTCGCGTCTGTTCCCAGCAAGTACAGTGTATGGACTGAAAAGAAGCTACTGTTCCTGTCAGTTTCCTAAGCAGATTTGAACTACATATGGCCCGTGTGTATAGGAAGCAGAGTTCTTTTGTTCCGAGCTAGCTCACTGTTCTGGCCCTATAAGAAACACAGTAGAGCAGAAGAGTGCTCTTTTCTCAAAAGCAGAGTGTGTTTCTTGTAAATTGAGCTAGTATTTGTTTCCCACTCATAAATGGAGTTGAATCACATGCAGTTTCTGGTCCTACAAGAAAGAGTTGTTTTCTGGTTAGAAGAGTCACTATTGCATTCCCATTGCCATACACAGTGCAAATAGCACTCTCGTCTGATCTCAGCAAGTACAGTGTATTGGACTGAAGAGAAGCTACTGTTCTTGTCAGTTTCCTAAGTAGAGTTGAACTAGATATGGCCCGTGTGCATAGGAAGCACAGGATTTTGTTCTGAACAAGCTCACTGTTCTGTCCCTGTAAGTAACACAGTAGCATAGAAGAGTGCTCATTTCTCAAACGGAGATTGTGTTTCTTGTAAGGTGAGCTAGTGTTTGTTTCCCATTCATAAATGGAGTGGTATCATATGCAGTTTCTGGTCCTACGAGCAAGAGTTGTTTTCTCGTAAGAAGAGTCACTATTGCGCTACCATTGCCATACAAAGTGCAAATAGTACTCTTGTCTGATCTCAGCAAGTACAGTGTATTGGACTGAAGAGAAGCTACAGTTTTTGTCACTCTCGAGAGCAGATTTGAACTAGATATTGCCCGTGTGTGTAGGAAGCACAGTTCTTTTGTTCTGAACAAGCTCACTGTTCTGTCGCTGTAGGTAACACAGTAGGGTAGAAGAGTGCGCATTTCTCAAAAGCAGAGTTTGTTTCTTGTAAGGCGAGCTAGTGTTTTTTTTCCCATTCATAATCGGAGTTGAATCACATGCAGTTTCTGGTCCTATGAGAAAAAGTTGTTTTCTGTTAAGAGGAGTCACTGTTGTGCTCCCGTTGACATACACAGTGCAAATAGCACTCGCGTCTGTTCCCAGCAAGTACAGTGTATTGGACTGAAGAGAAGCTACTGTTCCTGTCAGTTTCTTAAGCAGAGTTGAACTAGATATGGCCTGTGTATTTAAGAAGCACAGTTCTTTTTTTGAGCAAGTACTCTGTTCTGGCTCTATAGGAAACGGAGTACAGTAAAGAATGGATTTTTTCTCAAAAACAGAGTGTGTTTCTTGTAAGGCAAGCTAGTGTTTGTTTCCTATTAATAAATGGAGTTGAATCACATGCAGTTTGTAGTTCTACAAGCAAGATTTGTTTTCTGGTAAGAAGAATCCCTATTGTGCTCACATTGCCATACACAGTCCAAATAGCACTCGCGTCTGTTCCAAGCAAGTACAGTGTTTTGGACTGAAGAGAAGCTACTGTTCTTGTCAGTTTCCTAAGCAGAGTTGAACTTGCTATGGCCCGTTCGTAGGAAGCACAGTTCTTTTGTTCTCAGCAAGCTCACTGTTCTGGCTCTATAGGAAACAGAGTACAGTAGAAGAGTGCTCTTTTCTCAAAATCAGAGTGTGTTTCTTTTAAGGCAAGCTTGTGTTTATTTCCCATTCATAAATGGAGTTGAATTACATGCAGTTTCTGGTCCTATGAGCAAGAGTTGTTTTCTGGTAAGAAGAGTCACTATTGCGCTCTCATTGCCATACACAGTGCAAATAGCACTTGCGTCTGTTCCCAACAAGTACAGTGTATTGGACTGAAGAGAAACTACTGTTTTTGTCATTTTCCTAAGCAGAGTTGAACTAGATATGGCCCGTGTGTAGGAAGCACAGTTCTTTTGTTCTGAGGAAGCTCCTTGTTGTGGCCATATAGGAAATACACTAGAGTAGAAGAGTGCTCTTTACTCAAAAGCATAGTGTGTTTCTTGTAAGGCGAGCTAGTGTTTGTTTCCCATTCATAAATGGAGTAGAATCACATGCA
This sequence comes from Peromyscus eremicus, assembly GCF_949786415.1. Classification (NCBI taxonomy): domain Eukaryota; kingdom Metazoa; phylum Chordata; class Mammalia; order Rodentia; family Cricetidae; genus Peromyscus; species Peromyscus eremicus. The sequence continues at coordinate 188,620 of NW_026734336.1, read as the reverse complement.
GGTTCTGGTCCTATGAGCAAGAGTTGTTTTCTGGTAAGAAGAGTCACTCTTGTGCTCCATTGCCATATACAGTGCAAATAGAACTCGTGTTGTTCCCAGCAAATACAGTGTATTGGAATGAAGAGAAGCTACTGTTCTTGTCAGTTTCCTAAGCAGAGTTGAACTAGATATGGCCCTTGTGTGTAGGAAGCCCAGTTCTTTTATTCTGAGCAAGCTCACTCTTCTGGCTCTACAGGAATCACAGTAGAGAAGATTGCTCTTTTCTCAAAAGCAGAGTGTGTTCTTGTAAGGCAAGCTAGTGTTTGTTTCCTAGTCAGAAATGGAGTTGAATCACATGCAGTTTCTGGTCCTACAAGCAAGAGTTCTTTTCTGGTAAGAAGAGTCACTATTGTGCTCCCATTGCCATAAAGAGTGCAAATAGCCCTCTCGTCTGTTCCCAGCAATTACAGTGAATTGGACTGAAGAGAAGCTACTGTTCTTGTCAGTTTCCCAAGCAGAGTTGAGCTAGATATGGCCCATGTGTGTAGGAAGAACAGTTCTTTTGTTCTGAGTAAACTCACTCTTCTGGCCCCATAGAAAACACAGTAGAGTAGAAGAGGGCTGTTTTCAAAAAAGCAGAGTGTGTTTCTTGTAAGGCAAGCTAGTGTTTGTTTCCTATCAATAAATGGAGTTGAATCACATGCAGTTTCTAGTTCTACAAGCAAGATTTGTTTTCTGGTAAGAAGAATCCCTATTGTGCTCACATTGCCATACACAGTGCAAATAGCACTCGCGTCTGTTCCAAGCAAGTACAGTGTTTTGACTGAAGAGAAGCTACTGTTCTTGTCAGTTTCCTAAGCAGAGTTGAACTAGATATGGCCCGTGTGTAGGAAGCACAGTTCTTTTGTTCTGAGCAAGGAAACTTTTTAGGCCCTGTAGGAACAGTGTAGAGTAGATGAGCGCTCTTTTCTCCAAAGCAGAGTGTGTTTCTCACAAGGCAAGCAAGTGTTTGTTTCCCATTCATAAACTAAGTTGAATCACATGCAATTTCTGGTCCTATGAGCAAAAGTTGTTTTCTGGTAAGGAAAGTCACTCTTGCGCTCCACTTGTCTAACTCAGTGCAAATTTCCCTCGCGTCTGTTCCCAGCAAGTACAGTGTATGGACTGAAAAGAAGCGACTGTTCCTGTCAGTTTCCTAAGCAGATTTGAACTACATATGGCCCGTGTGTATAGGAAGCACAGTTCTTTTGTTCTGAGCAAGCTCACTGTTCTGGCCCTATAAGAAACACAGTAGAGCAGAAGAGTGCTCTTTTCTCAAAAGCAGAGTGTGTTTCTTGTAAATTGAGCTAGTATTTGTTTCCCACTCATAAATGGAGTTGAATCACATGCAGTTTCTGGTCCTACAAGAAAGAGTTGTTTTCTGGTTAGAAGAGTCACTATTGCATTCCCATTGCCATACACAGTGCAAATAGCACTCTCGTCTGATCTCAGCAAGTACAGTGTATTGGACTGAAGAGAAGCTACTGTTCTTGTCAGTTTCCTAAGTAGAGTTGAACTAGATATGGCCCGTGTGCGTAGGAAGCACAGGTTTTTTTGTTCTGAACAAGCTCACTGTTCTGTCCCTGTAAGTAACACAGTAGCATAGAAGGGTGCTCATTTCTCAAACGGAGAGTGTGTTTCTTGTAAGGCGAGCTAGTGTTTGTTTCCCATTCATAAATGGAGTGGTATCATATGCAGTTTCTGGTCCTACGAGCAAGAGTTGTTTTCTCGTAAGAAGAGTCACTATTGCGCTACCATTGCCATACAAAGTGCAAATAGTACTCTTGTCTGATCTCAGCAAGTACAGTGTATTGGACTGAAGAGAAGCTACAGTTTTTGTCACTCTCGAGAGCAGATTTGAACTAGATATTGCCCGTGTGTGTAGGAAGCACAGTTCTTTTGTTCTGAACAAGCTCACTGTTCTGTCCCTGTAGGTAACACAGTAGGGTAGAAGAGTGCGCATTTCTCAAAAGCAGAGTTTGTTTCTTGTAAGGCGAGCTAGTGTTTTTTTTCCCATTCATAATCGGAGTTGAATCACATGCAGTTTCTGGTCCTATGAGAAAAAGTTGTTTTCTGGTCAGAGGAGTCACTGTTGTGCTCCCGTTGACATACACAGTGCAAATAGCACTCGCGTCTGTTCCCAGCAAGTACAGTGTATTGGACTGAAGAGAAGCTACTGTTCCTGTCAGTTTCTTAAGCAGAGTTGAACTAGATATGGCCTGTGTATTTAAGAAGCACAGTTCTTTTTTTGAGCAAGTACTCTGTTCTGGCTCTATAGGAAACGGAGTACAGTAAAGAATGGATTTTTTCTCAAAAACAGAGTGTGTTTCTTGTAAGGCAAGCTAGTGTTTGTTTCCTATTAATAAATGGAGTTGAATCACATGCAGTTTGTAGTTCTACAAGCAAGATTTGTTTTCTGGTAAGAAGAATCCCTATTGTGCTCACATTGCCATACACAGTCCAAATAGCACTCGCGTCTGTTCCAAGCAAGTACAGTGTTTTGACTGAAGAGAAGCTACTGTTCTTGTCAGTTTCCTAAGCAGAGTTGAACTAGATATGGCCCGTGTGTAGGAAGCACAGTTCTTTTGTTCTGAGCAAGGAAACTTTTTAGGCCCTGTAGGAACAGTGTAGAGTAGATGAGCGCTCTTTTCTCCAAAGCAGAGTGTGTTTCTCACAAGGCGAGCAAGTGTTTGTTTCCCATTCATAAACTAAGTTGAATCACATGCAATTTCTGGTCCTATGAGCAAAAGTTGTTTTCTGGTAAGGAAAGTCACTCTTGTGCTCCACTTGTCTAACTCAGTGCAAATTTCCCTCGCGTCTGTTCCCAGCAAGTACAGTGTATGGACTGAAAAGAAGCGACTGTTCCTGTCAGTTTCCTAAGCAGATTTGAACTACATATGGCCCGTGTGTATAGGAAGCACAGTTCTTTTGTTCTGAGCAAGCTCACTGTTCTGGCCCTATAAGAAACACAGTAGAGCAGAAGAGTGCTCTTTTCTCAAAAGCAGAGTGTGTTTCTTGTAAATTGAGCTAGTATTTGTTTCCCACTCATAAATGGAGTTGAATCACATGCAGTTTCTGGTCCTACAAGAAAGAGTTGTTTTCTGGTTAGAAGAGTCACTATTGCATTCCCATTGCCATACACAGTGCAAATAGCACTCTCGTCTGATCTCAGCAAGTACAGTGTATTGGACTGAAGAGAAGCTACTGTTCTTGTCAGTTTCCTAAGTAGAGTTGAACTAGATATGGCCCGTGTGCGTAGGAAGCACAGGTTTTTTTGTTCTGAACAAGCTCACTGTTCTGTCCCTGTAAGTAACACAGTAGCATAGAAGGGTGCTCATTTCTCAAACGGAGAGTGTGTTTCTTGTAAGGCGAGCTAGTGTTTGTTTCCCATTCATAAATGGAGTGGTATCATATGCAGTTTCTGGTCCCACGAGCAAGAGTTGTTTTCTCGTAAGAAGAGTCACTATTGCGCTACCATTGCCATACAAAGTGCAAATAGTACTCTTGTCTGATCTCAGCAAGTACAGTGTATTGGACTGAAGAGAAGCTACAGTTTTTGTCACTCTCGAGAGCAGATTTGAACTAGATATTGCCCGTGTGTGTAGGAAGCACAGTTCTTTTGTTCTGAACAAGCTCACTGTTCTGTCCCTGTAGGTAACACAGTAGGGTAGAAGAGTGCGCATTTCTCAAAAGCAGAGTTTGTTTCTTGTAAGGCGAGCTAGTGTTTTTTTTCCCATTCATAATCGGAGTTGAATCACATGCAGTTTCTGGTCCTATGAGAAAAAGTTGTTTTCTGGTCAGAGGAGTCACTGTTGTGCTCCCGTTGACATACACAGTGCAAATAGCACTCGCATCTATTCCCAGAAAGTACAGAGTATTGGACTGAAGAGAAGCTACTGTTCCTGTCAGTTTCTTAAGCAGAGTTGAACTAGATATGGCCTGTGTGTGTAAGAAGAACAGTTCTTTTTTTGAGCAAGTACACTGTTCTGGCTCTATAGGAAACGGAGTACAGTAAAGAATGGATTTTTTCTCAAAAACAGAGTGTGTTTCTTGTAAGGCAAGCTAGTGTTTGTTTCCTATTAATAAATGGAGTTGAATCACATGCAGTTTGTAGTTCTACAAGCAAGATTTGTTTTCTGGTAAGAAGAATCCCTATTGTGCTCACATTGCCATACACAGTCCAAATAACACTCGCGTCTGTTCCAAGCAAGTACAGTGTTTTGGACTGAAGAGAAGCTACTGTTCTTGTCAGTTTCCTAAGCAGAGTCGAACTTGCTATGGCCCGTGTGTAGGAAGCACAGTTCTTTTGTTCTCAGCAAGCTCACTGTTCTGGCTCTATAGGAAACAGAGTACAGTAGAAGAGTGCTCTTTTCTCAAAATCAGAGTGTGTTTCTTTTAAGGCAAGCTTGTGTTTATTTCCCATTTATAAATGGAGTTGAATTACATGCAGTTTCTGGTCCTATGAGCAAGAGTTGTTTTCTGGTAAGAAGAGTCACTATTGCGCTCTCATTGCCATACATAGTGCAAATAGCACTTGCGTCTGTTCCCAACAAGTACAGTGTATTGGACTGAAGAGAAACTACTGTTTTTGTCATTTTCCTAAGCAGAGTTGAACTAGATATGGCCCGTGTGTAGGAAGCACAGTTCTTTTGTTCTGAGGAAGCTCCTTGTTGTGGCCATATAGGAAATACACTAGAGTAGAAAAGTGCTCTTTACTCAAAAGCATAGTGTGTTTCTTGTAAGGCGAGCTAGTGTTTGTTTCCCATTCATAAATGGAGTAGAATCACATGCAGGTTCTGGTCCTATGAGCAAGAGTTGTTTTCTGGTAAGAAGAGTCACTCTTGTGCTCCATTGCCATATACAGTGCAAATAGAACTCGTGTTGTTCCCAGCAAATACAGTGTATTGGAATGAAGAGAAGCTACTGTTCTTGTCAGTTTCCTAAGCAGAGTTGAACTAGATATGGCCCTTGTGTGTAGGAAGCCCAGTTCTTTTATTCTGAGCAAGCTCACTCTTCTGGCTCTACAGGAATCACAGTAGAGAAGATTGCTCTTTTCTCAAAAGCAGAGTGTGTTCTTGTAAGGCAAGCTAGTGTTTGTTTCCTAGTCAGAAATGGAGTTGAATCACATGCAGTTTCTGGTCCTACAAGCAAGAGTTCTTTTCTGGTAAGAAGAGTCACTATTGTGCTCCCATTGCCATAAACAATGCAAATAGCCCTCTCGTCTGTTCCCAGCAAGTACAGTGTGTTGGACTGAAGAGAGCTTCCTGTTCTTGTCAGTTTCCTAAGCAGGGTTGAACTAGATATGGCCCGTGTGTGTAAGAAGCACAGTTCTATTTTTCTGAGCAAGCTCACTTTTCTTGCTCTCTAGGAAACACATAGAGTAGAAGAGTGCTGTTTTCTCAAAAGCAGAGCGTGTTTCTTGTAAGACGAGCTAGTGTTTATTTTCCACTCATAAACGGAGTTGAATCACATACAGTTTCTGGTTCTTCGGGCAAGAGCTGTTCAATGGTAAGGAAAGTCACTATTACGATTGCGCTCCCATTACCATGTACAGTACAAATAGCCCTCGCGTTTGTTCCCAGAAAATACAGCGTATTGGACTGAAGAGAAGTTGCCGTTCTTGTCAGTATCCTAAGCAGAGTTGAACTAGATATGGTTCGTGTGTAGGAAGCACAGATCTTTTGTTCTGAGCAAGTTCCCTCTTCTGGCCCTATAGGAAACTCAGTAGAATAGAAGAGTGCTCTTTACTCAAAAGCAGAGTGTGTTTCTTGTAAGGCAAGCTAGTGTTTGTTTCCCATTTTAAACGAAGTTGAATCACAAACAGTTTTTGGTCCTATGAGCAAGAGTTGTTTTCTGGTAAGGAAAGTCGCTATTGTTCTCCCATTGCCATACACAGTACAAATAGCACTCGCATCTCTTCCCAGCAATACAGTGTGTTAGACTGAAGAGAAGCTATTTTTCTTGTCATTTTCTTAAGAAGAGTTGAACTAGATATTGCCAGTGTGTGTAGGAAGCACAGTTCATTGTTCTGAGCGAAGCTAACTGTTCTGGCCCTATGGAAACACGGTAGAATAGAAGAATGCTCCCTCTCAAAAGCGTAGTGTGTTCTTGTATTGCGAGGTAGTGTTTGTTTCCCATTCAAAAATAGTGTTGAATCACATGCAATTTCTGGTCCTAAGAGCAAGAGTTGTTTTCTGGTAAGGAAAGTCCCTATTGTGCACCCATTGCCATACACAGTACAAATAGCACTCACCTCTGTTTCCAGCAATTACAGTGAATTGGACTGAAGAGAAGCTACTGTTCTTGTCAGTTTCCCAAGCAGAGTTGAACTAGATATGGCCCATGTGTGTAGGAAGAACAGTTCTTTTGTTCTGAGCAAACTCACTCTTCTGGCCCCATAGAAAACACGGTAGAGTAGAAGAGGGCTGTTTTCTAAAAAGCAGAGTGTGTTTCTTGTAAGGCAAGCTACTGCTTTTTTCCCATTCATAAACGAAATTGAATCACATACAGTTCCTGGTCCTACTAGCAAGAGTTGTTTTCTGGTAGGAAAGTCACTATTGAGCTCCCATTGCCATACACAGTGCAAATAGCACTCGTGTCTTTTCCCAGCAAGTACAGTGTATTGCACTGAAGAGAAGCTACTGTTCTTGTCAGTTTCCTAAGCAGAATTGAACTAGATATGGCCCGTGTGTACAAAGAACAGTTCTTTTGTTCTGAGCAAGCTCACTTTTCTGGCTCTCTGGGAAACAGATTAGAGTACAATAGTACCCTTTTTTGAAAAGCGGAGGGTTTTTCTTGTAAGGCGAGCTAGTGTTTGTTTCCCATTCATGAACAGAGTCAAATAACATACACTTTCTGGTCCTACCAGCAAGAGATGTTTTCTGGTAAGGAAAGTCACTATTGTGCTCCCTTTGACATATACAGTGCAATTAGCACTCGTGTCTGTTCCCAGCAAGTACAGTGTATTGGACTGAATAGAAGCTACTGTTCTTGTGAGTTTACTAAGCAGAGTTGAACTGGATATGGCCCTTGTGGGTAGGAATCACTGTTTCTTTCCCATTCATAAGTGGAGTGGAATCATATGCAGTTTCTGGTCCTACAAGGAAGAGTTGTGTTCTGGTAAGGAAAGTCACTATTGTGACTGTTCTTGTCAGTTTCCTAAGCAGAGTTGAACTAGATATGGCCCGTGTATGTAGGAAGCACAGTTCTTTTGTTCTGAGCAAGCTCACTGTTCTTGCCCTTTAGGAAACAAAGTAGAGTAGAAGAGTGCTCTTTTCTCAAAAGCAGAGTGTGTTTCTTGTAAGGCGAGCTAGTTTTTCTTTCCCATTCATAAATGGAGTTGAATCACATGCAGTTTCTGGTCCTAAAAGCAAGAGTTGTTTTCTGGTAAGAAGAGTCAGTATTGTTCTCCCATTGCCATACACAGGGCAAATAGCACTGGCATTTGTTCCCAGGAAGTGCAATGTATTGCACTGAAGAGAAGCTACTGTTCTTGTCAATTTCCTAAGCAGAGTTGAACCAGATATGGCTTGTGTGTGTAGGAAGCACATTTTGTTTGTTTTGAGTAAGCTCACTGTTCTGTCTCTACAGGAAACTGACTGAGTACAGTAGAAGAGTGCTCTTTTCCCAAAAAGAGATTGTGTTTCTTGTAAGGCGAGCTAGTGTTTGTTTCCCATAAATAATCGGAGTTAAATCACATGCATTTTCTGGTCCTATGAGAAAAAGTTGTTTTCTGGTATGAGGAGTCACTATTGTGCTCCCGTTGACATACACAGTGCAAATAGCACTCACGTCTGTTCCCAGCAAGTACAGAGTATTGGACTGAAGAGAAGCTACTGTTCCTGTCAGTTTCTTAAGCAGAGTTGAACTAGATGTGGCCTGTGTATTTAAGAAGCACAGTTCTTTTTTTTTTTAGCAAGTACACTTTTCTGGCTCTATAGGAAACGGAGTACAGTAAATGATGGCTCTTTTCTCAAAAACAGAGTGTGTTTCTTGTAAGGCAAGCTAGTGTTTGTTTCCTATCAATAAATGGAGTTGAATCACATGCAGTTTGTAGTTCTACAAGCAAGATTTGTTTTCTGGTAAGAAGAATCCCTATTGTGCTCACATTGCCATACACAGTGCAAATAGCACTCGCGTCTGTTCCAAGCAAGTACAGTGTTTTGACTGAAGAGAAGCTACTGTTCTTGTCAGTTTCCTAAGCAGAGTTGAACTAGATATGGCCCGTGTGTAGGAAGCACAGTTCTTTTGTTCTGAGCAAGGAAACTTTTTAGGCCCTGTAGGAACAGTGTAGAGTAGATGAGCGCTCTTTTCTCCAAAGCAGAGTGTGTTTCTCACAAGGCAAGGAAGTGTTTGTTTCCCATACATAAACTAAGTTGAATCACATGCAATTTCTGGTCCTATGAGCAAAAGTTGTTTTCTGGTAAGGAATGTCACTCTTGCACTCCACTTGTCTTACTCAGTGCAAATTTCCCTCGCGTCTGTTCCCAGCAAGTACAGTGTATGGACTGAAAAGAAGCTACTGTTCCTGTCAGTTTCCTAAGCAGATTTGAACTACATATGGCCCATGTGTATAGGAAGCACAGTTCTTTTGTTCTGAGCAAGCTCACTGTTCTGGCCCTATAAGAAACACAGTAGAGCAGAAGAGTGCTCTTTTCTCAAAAGCAGAGTGTGTTTCTTGTAAATTGAGCTAGTATTTGTTTCCCACTCATAAATGGAGTTGAATCACATGCAGTTTCTGGTCCTACAAGAAAGAGTTGTTTTCTGGTTAGAAGAGTCACTATTGCATTCCCATTGCCATACACAGTGCAAATAGCACTCTCGTCTGATCTCAGCAAGTACAGTGTATTGGACTGAAGAGAAGCTACTGTTCTTGTCAGTTTCCTAAGTAGAGTTGAACTAGATATGGCCCGTGTGCGTAGGAAGCACAGGTTTTTTTGTTCTGAACAAGCTCACTGTTCTGTCCCTGTAAGTAACACAGTAGCATAGAAGGGTGCTCATTTCTCAAACGGAGAGTGTGTTTCTTGTAAGGCGAGCTAGTGTTTGTTTCCCATTGATAAATGGAGTGGTATCATATGCAGTTTCTGGTCCTACGAGCAAGAGTTGTTTTCTCGTAAGAAGAGTCACTATTGCGCTACCATTGCCATACAAAGTGCAATTCGTACTCTTGTCTGATCTCAGCAAGTACAGTGTATTGGACTGAAGAGAAGCTACAGTTTTTGTCACTCTCGAGAGCAGATTTGAACTAGATATTGCCCATGTGTAGGCAGCACCGTTCTTTTGTTCTGAACAAGCTCACTGTTCTGTCGCTGTAGGTAACACAGTAGGGTAGAAGAGTGCGCATTTCTCAAAAGCAGAGTTTGTTTCTTGTAAGGCGAGCTAGTGTTTTTTTTTTTCCCATTCATAATCGGAGTTGAATCACATGCAGTTTCTGGTCCTATGAGAAAAAGTTGTTTTCTGGTAAGAGGAGTCACTGTTGTGCTCCCGTTGACATACACAGTGCAAATAGCACTCGCGTCTGTTAATAAAAAGTACAGTGTATTGGACTGAAGAGAAGCTACTGTTCCTGTCAGTTTCTTAAGCAGAGTTGAACTAGATATGGCCTGTGTATTTAAGAAGCACAGTTCTTTTTTTGAGCAAGTACACTGTTCTGGCTCTATAGGAAACGGAGTACAGTAAAGAATGGATTTTTTCTCAAAAACAGAGTGTGTTTCTTGTAAGGCAAGCTAGTGTTTGTTTCCTATTAATAAATGGAGTTGAATCACATGCAGTTTGTAGTTCTACAAGCAAGATTTGTTTTCTGGTAAGAAGAAACCCTATTGTGCTCACTTTGCCATACACAGTGCAAATAGGACTCACCTGAGTTTCCAGCAATTACAGTGAATTGGACTGAAGAGAAGCTACTGTTCTTGTCAGTTTCCCAAGCAGAGTTGAACTAGATATGGCCCATGTGTGTAGGAAGAACAGTTTTTTGTTCTGAGCAAACTCACTCTTCTGGCCCCATAGAAAACACAGTAGAGTAGAAGAGGGCTGTTTTCTAAAAAGCAGAGTGTGTTTCTTGTAAGGCAAGCTACTGCTTTTTTCCCATTCATAAACGAAATTGAATCACATACAGCTCCTGGTCCTACTAGCAAGAGTTGTTTTCTGGTAGGAAAGTCACTATTGAGCTCCCATTGCCATACACAGTGCAAATAGCACTCGTGTCTTTTCCCAGCAAGTACAGTGTATTGCACTGAAGAGAAGCTACTGTTCTTGTCAGTTTCCTAAGCAGAATTGAACTAGATATGGCCCGTGTGTGTACGAAGAACAGTTCTTTTGTTCTGAGCAAGCTGACTTTTCTGGCTCTCTAGGAAACAGATTAGAGTAAAATAGTACCCTTTTTTGAAAAGCGGAGGGTTTTTCTTGTAAGGCGAGCTAGTGTTTGTTTCCCATTCATGAACAGAGTCAAATAACATACAGTTTCTGGTCCTACCAGCAAGAGATGTTTTCTGGTAAGGAAAGTCACTATTGTGCTCCCTTTGACATATACAGTGCAATTAGCACTCGCGTCTGTTCCCAGCAAGTACAGTGTATTGGACTGAATAGAAGCTACTGTTCTTGTGAGTTTACTAAGCAGAGTTGAACTGGATATGGCCCGTGTGGGTAGGAATCACTGTTTCTTTCCCATTCATAAGCGGAGTGGAATCATATGCAGTTTCTGGTCCTACAAGGAAGAGTTGTGTTCTGGTAAGGAAAGTCACTGTTGTGACTGTTCTTGTCAGTTTCCTAAGCAGAGTTGAACTAGATATGGCCCGTGTGTAGGAAGCACAGTTCTTTTGTTCTGAGGAAGCTCCTTGTTGTGGCCATATAGGAAATACACTAGAGTAGAAGAGTGCTCTTTACTCAAAATCATAGTGTGTTTCTTGTAAGGCGAGCTAGTGTTTGTTTCCCATTCATAAATGGAGTAGAATCACATGCAGGTTCTGGTCCTATGAGCAAGAGTTGTTTTCTGGTAAGAAGAGTCACTCTTGTGCTCCATTGCCATATACAGTGCAAATAGAACTCGTGTTGTTCCCAGCAAATACAGTGTATTGGAATGAAGAGAAGCTACTGTTCTTGTCAGTTTCCTAAGCAGAGTTGAACTAGATATGGCCCTTGTGTGTAGGAAGCCCAGTTCTTTTATTCTGAGCAAGCTCACTCTTCTGGCTCTACAGGAATCACAGTAGAGAAGATTGCTCTTTTCTCAAAAGCAGAGTTTTTTCCTTGTAAGGCGAGCTGGTGTTTGTTTCCTAGTCAGAAATGGAGTTGAATCACATGCAGTTTCTGGTCCTACAAGCAAGAGTTCTTTTCTGGTGAGAAGAGTCACTATTGTGCTCCCATTGCCATAAAAAGTGCAAATAGCCCTCTCATCTGTTCCCAGCAAGTACAGTGTGTTGGACTGAAGAGAGCTTCCTGTTCTTGTCAGTTTCCTAAGCAGAGTTGAACTAGATATGGCCTGTGTGTGTAGGAAGCACAGTTCTTTTGTTTTGAGCAAGCTCACTGTTCTTGCACTATAGGAAACAGAGTATAAGAGTGCTCTTTTCTCAAAAGCTGAGTGTGTTTTTTGTAGGGCAAACTAGTGTTTTTTTTCCCATTCATAAATGGAGTTGAATCACATGCAGTTTCTGGTCTTACAAGCAAGAGTTGTTTGTTGGTAAGAAGAGTAACTATTGCACTCCCATTGCCATACACAGTGCAAATAGCTCTAACCTTTCTTCCTAGCAAGTACAGTGTATTGGACTGAAGAGAAGATCCTATTCTTGTCAGTTTCCTAAGGAGAGTTGAACTAGATATGGCCTGTGTGTGTAGGACGCACAGTTCTTTTGTTCTGATCAATCTCACTCTTCTGGCCCTATGGCAATCACAGTAGAGTAGAAGAGTTCCTTTTTCTCAAGAGCAGAGTTTGTTTCTTGTAAGGCATGCTAGTGAAAAGAACAGCAGCTTCTCTTCAGTCCAATACACTCTACTTGCTGGGAACAGAGGCGAGTGCAATTTGCACTGTGTATGGCAATGGGAGCGCAATAGTGTTTTCTTACCAGAAAACAACTCTTGCTCGTAGGAACAGAAACTGCATGTGATTCGACTCTGTTTATGAATGCAAAACAAACCCTAGCTCGCCTTACAAGGAACACACTCTGCTTTTGAGAAAAGAGCACTCTTCTACTCTTCTGTGTTTACAATAGGACTAGAAGAGTGAGCTTGCTCATAACAAAAGAACTGTGCTTCCAATTCTCACTGGCCATATTTACTTCAATTCTTTTTAGGAAACTGACAAGAACAGTAGGTTCTCTTTAGTCCATTACACTGTACTCGCTGGGAACAGACACGAGTGAAATTTGCACTGTATGGCAATGTGAGCACAATAGTGACTTTCATTACCAGAAAACAACTCTTGCTCTTAGGTCCAGAAACTGCATGTGGTTCATCTCTGTTTATGAATGGGAAACAAACACTAGCTTGCCTACAAGAAATAAACTCTGCTTTTGAGAAAAGAGCATTCTTCTACTCTACTGTGTTTCCTATAGGGCCAGCACAGTGAGCTTACTCAGAACAAAAGAACTGTGCTTCCTACACACAAGGGCCTAATCTAGTTCACCTTGATTAAGAAAGTGACAAGAAATGTAGGTTTCCTTCCGTCGAATAGACTGTACTTCCTGGGAACAGACGCCAGTGTTATTTGCACTGTGTATGGCAATGGGAGCACAATAGTGAATATCCTTACTAGAAAACAACTCTTGCTCATAGGACCAGAAAGTGCATGTGATTCAACTCAGTTTAAAATGGGAAACGAACATCTTCTCATCTTACTAGGAACACACTCTGCTTTTGAGAAAAGTGCACTCTTCTACTCTACTGTGCTTCCTAGAGTGCCAAAAGAGTGAGCTTGCGCAGAACAAAAAAATTGTGCTTTCTACACACACGGGCCATATCTAGTTCAATTATGCTTAGCAAACTGACAAGAACAGTAGATTCTCTTCAGTCCAAAACACTGTGCTTGCTGGGAACAGACGCGAGTGCTATTTGCACTGTGTATGGCAATGGGAGCGCAATAGTGACTTTCATTACCAGAAAAAAACTCTTGCTTGTAGGTCCGGAAACTGCATGTGATTCAACTCCGTTTATGAATGGGAAACTAACACTAGCTCGCCTTACAAGAAACAAACTCTGCTTTTGAGAAAAGAGCACTATTCTACTCTACAGTGTTTGCAATAGGGCCAGCACAGTGAGCTTGCTCAGAACAAAAAAAAAATGTGCTTTCTACAAACACGAGCCTTAACTAGTTCAACTCTGTTAGGAAACTGCCAAGAACAGTAGCTTCTCTTCAGTCCAATACACTGTACTTGCAGGAAAGTGAAGCGAGTGCTATTTGCACTGTGTATGGCAATGGGAACGCAATAGTGATTTTTATATCAGGTAACAAACTCTCTCTCGTAGGACCATTAATTGCATGTGATTCAACTCTGTTTATTAATGGGAAAGAAACACTGTCTCGTCTTACAAGAAACACACTCTGCTTTTGAGAAAAGAGCATTTTTCTACTCTAAAGTGTTTCCTATAGGGTCAGAAGAGTGAGCTTCCACAGAACAAAAGAACTGTGCTTCAAACACACACGGGGCATATCTAGTTCAAATCTGCTTATGAAGCTGACAAGAACAACAGCTTTTCTTCAGCACAATACACTGTACTTGAGGGGAACAGATGAGAGTGCTATTTGCACTGTGTATGACAATGGGAGCGCAAGAGTGGCTTTCCTTATGAGAAAACAACTTTTGCTCGTAGGACCAGAAATTGCATGTGATTCAACTCTGTTTATGAATGGGAAACAAACACTAGCTCTCCTTTCAAGAAACACGCTCTGCTTTTGAGAAAAGAACACTCTTCTACTCTATTGTGTTTAATAGAGGGCCAGGAGAGTGAGCTTGCTCAGAACAAAAGAACTGTGCTTCCTACACACAAAGGCCATATCTAGTCCAACTCTGCCTAGGAAACTGACAGGAACATTAGATTCTCTTCAGTACAACACACTATACTTGATGAGAAGAGACACGATTGGTATTTACACTGTGTATGGCAATGGGAGAACAATAGTGACTTTCCTAATCAGAAAACAACTTTTGCTCATAGGACAAGAAACTGCATGTGATTCAACTCCGTTTATGAATTTGAAACGAACACCAGCTCACCTTACAGGAAACACACTCTGCTTTTTAAAAGAGCACTCTTCTACTCTACTGGGTTTCTTATTGGGCCAGAACAGTGAGCTGGCTCACAAGAAAAGAACTGTGCTTCCTACACACACAGGGCATATCTAGTTCAACTCTGCTTAGGAAACTGACAAGAAGAGTAGCTTCTCTTCAGTCCAATCTGAACTTGATGGGAACAGACGCGAGTGCAATTTGTACTGTGTGGCAAGGGGAGCATAATAGTGACTTTTCTTACCAGAAAACAACTCTTGCTCGTAGGAACAGAAACTGCATGTGATTCAACTCTGTTTATAAATGTGAAACGAACTCTAGCTCGCCTTACATGGAACACACTCTGCTTTTGAGGAAAGAGCACTCTTCTACTCTACTGTGTTTACAATCGGGCTAGAAGAGTGAGCTTGCTCAGAACAAAAGAACTGTGCTTCCAATTCTCACTGCTCATATTTACTTCAACTCTTTTTAGGAAACTGACAAGAGCAGTAGGTTCTCTTCAGTCCAATACCCTGTACTTGCTGGGAACAGACACAAGTGAAATTTGCACTGTATGGCAATAAGAGCACAATAGTGACTTTCATTACCAGAAAACAACTCTTGCTCATAGGTCCAGAAACTGCATGTGATTCATCTCTGTTTATGAATGGGAAACAAACACTAGCTTGCCTTACAAGAAACAAACTCTGCTTTTGAGAAAAGAGCACTCTCTACTCTACTCTGTTTCTATACGGCCAGAAGAGTGAGCTTCTTCAGAACAAATAAAGGTGCTTCCTGAACACACGTGTCATATCTAGTTCAACTTTGCTTAGAAAACTGACAAGAACAGTAGTTTCTCTTCTGTCCACAACACTGTACGTGCTGGGAACAGACGCGAGTGCTATTTACAATGTGTATGGCAATGGGAGAACAATAGTGAGTTTCCTAATCAAAAAACAACTTTTGCTCATAGGACAAGAAACTGCATGTGATTCAACTCCGTTTATGAATTTGAAACAAACACTAGCTGGCCTTACAAGAAACACACTCTGCTTTTGAAAAAGAGCACTCTTCTTCTCTACTGTGTTTCTTATTGGGACAGAAGAATGAGCTTCCTCAGAACAAATAAAGGTGCTTCCTGCACACACGAGTCATATCTAGTTCAACTTTGCTTAGGATACTGACAAGAAGTGTAGCTTCTCTTCATTCCAATACACTGTACTTGCTGGCAACAGAGGCAAGTGCAATTTGCACTGTGTATGGCAATGGGAGCGCAATAGTGACTTTCCTTACCAGAAAACAATTCTTGCTCGTAAGAGCAGAAACTGCATGTGATTCAACTCCGTTTTTGAATGGGAAACAAACACTACCTCAACTTTCAAGGAAAACACTCTGCTTTTGAGAAAAAAGCACTCTTCTGCTCGACTGTGTTTCCTATACGTCCAGAACAGTGGGCTTGCACAGAACAAAAGAACTGTGCTTCCTAAACACACGGACCATATCTAGTTAAACTCTGCTTAGGAAACTGACAAGAACAGTAGCTTCTCTTCAGTCCAATACACTACTTGCAGGGAACAGACGTGAGTGCTATTTGCACTATGTTGGCAAAGGGAGTGCAATAGTGACTTTCCTTACCAGAAAACTGATCTTGCTTATAGGGCCAGAAACTGCATGTGATTCAACTGCGTTTATGAAGTGGAAATGAACACAAGCTCGCCTTACAAAAAACGCACTCTGCTTTGGAGAAAAGAGCACTCTTCTACTCTACTGTGTTTCCAATAGGGCCAGATCAGTGAGCTTGCTCAGAACAAATGAACTGTGCTTCCTAAACACAAGGGCCATATCTAGTTCAAATCTGCTTATGAAACTGACAAGAACAATACCTTCTCTTTATTCCAATACATTGTACTTGCTGGGACAGACTTGAGTGCTTTTTGCACTGTCTATGGAAATGGGAGCGCAATAGTGACTTTCCTTGCCAGAAATAACTCTTGATCGTAGGACCTGAAAGTGCATGTGATTCAACTCCGTTTATGAATGGGAAACAAATACTAGCTCGCCTTACAAGAAACATACTCTGCTTTTGAGAAAAGTGCACTCTTCTACCTCTACTCTGTTTCTTTATTTTTATTTTTATTTTTTTGTTTTTCGAGACAGGGTTTCTCTGTGTAGCTCTGCGCCTTTCCTGGGACTCACTTGGTAGTACAGGCTGGCCTCGAACTCACAGAGATCTGCCTGGCTCTGCCTCCCGAGTTCTGGGATTAAAGGCGTGCGCCACCACCGCCCGGCTCTACTCTGTTTCTTATATGGCCAGAACAGTGAGCTTGCTCAGAACAAAAGAACTGTGCTTCCTAAACACACAGGCCATATCTAGGACAACTCTGCTTAGGAAACTTGCAAGAACAGTAGCTTCTCTACAGTCCAATACACTCTACTTTTGGTAACAGACGCTAGTGCTACTTGCACTGTGTATGGAAATGAAAGCACAATAGTGACTCTCTGTATCAGAAAACAACTCTGGCTGGTCAGACCAGACGTGCATGTGATTCAACTCTGTTTATGAATGGGAAACAAACAGTAGCTCACCTTACAAGAAACACACTCTGCTTTTGAGAAATGACCAGTCTTCTATTCTACTGTGTTTCCTATTGGGCCAGAACAGTGAGCTTGCTCAGAACAAAAGAACTGTGCTTCCTACGTTCACGGGCCATATCTAGTTCATCTCTGCTCTGGAAACTGAGAAAAACAGTAGCTTCCATTCAGTCCAATACAATGTACTTGTTAGTAACAGACGCGAGTGCTATTTGCACTGTGTATGGATTTTTGAGTGCAATAGAGACATTCTTTAAAAAAAAACAAATCTTGCTTGTAGGACTAGAAACTGCATGAGATTAAACTCCATTTTTGAATAGGAAACAAACACTAGCTGTCCTTACAAGAAACACACTCTGACTTTGAGAAAAGAGCACTCTTCTACTCTATTGTTTTTTCTATAGGGCCCGTACAGTGAGCTTGCTCAGAACAAAAGAACCGTGCTTCCTACACACACGGGCCTTATCTAGTTCATCTCTCCTTATGATTCTGAGAAGAACAGTAGCTTCTCTTCAGTCCAATACACTGTAATTGCTAGGAACAGATGTGAGTGCTATTTGCACTTTGTTTGTCAGTGGGAGCCCAATAGTGACTTTCCTAAGCAGAAAACACCTCTTGATTGTAGGATTGGAAACTGCATGTGATTCAGTAAACTCCGATTATGAATGGGAAACAAACACTAGCTAGACTTATAAGAAATGCACTCTATTTTGAGAAAAGGCACACTTCTACATTACTGTGTTTCCTATAGGGCCAGAACAGTGAGCTTGCTCAAAACAAAAGAACTGTGCTTTCTACACTTGCAGGCCATATATAGTTCAACTCTGCTTAGGAAACTTACAAGAACAGTAGCTTCTCTTCAGTGCAATAATCTGTACTTGCTGGGAACAGAAGAGAGAGCTATTTGCACTGTGTAAGGCGATGGGAGCGCAATAGTGACTTTCCTTACCAGAAAACAAATCTTGCTCATTGGAACATAAACTGCATGTGATTCAACTCCGTTTATGAATGGGAAACAAATCCTAGCTTGCCTTACAAAAAACACACTCTGCTTTTGAGAAAAGAGCACTCTTCTACTCTACAGTGTTTCAATTGAGCCAGAACAGTGAGCTTACTCAGAACAAAAGAACTGTGCTTGCTACACACATGGACATATTTCGTTCAACTCTGCTTAGGAAACTGACAAGAACAATAGCTTCCCTTCTGTCAAATACACTGTACTTGCTGGGAACAGATGCCAGTGCTATTTGCACTTTTTAAGTCAATGGGAGCGCAATAGTGACATTCCTTACCAGAAAACAACTCTTGCTCGTAGGAGCAGAAACTGCATGTGATTCAACTCCGTTTAGGAATGGGAAACAAACACTAGTTCACCTTACAAGAAACACAATCTGCTTTTGAGAAAAAAGCACTCTTCTACTCTACACTGTTTTCTATAGGGCCAGAACACTGAGCTTGCTCAGAACAAAAGAACTCTGCTTTCTAAACACACTGGCCATTACTAGTTAATCTCTGCTTAAGAAACTGACAAGAAGAGTAGCTTCTCTTCAGTCCAATACACTGTACTTGCTGGGAAGAGGCGTGAGTGCTATTCGCACTGTGTATGGCAATGGGAACACAATAGTGACTTTCCTAACCATAAAACAACTCTTGCTCAAAGTACCAGAAACTACATGTGATTGAACTCCGTTTATGAATGGGAAACAAAGTAGCTCGCCTTACAAGAAACACACTCTGCTTTTGAGAAAAGAGCACTCTTCTACTATACTGTGTTTCCATATGGCCAGAACAGTGAGCTTCCTCAGAAAAAAAGAACAGTGCTTCCTATACACACAGGCCATATCTAGTTCAACTCCTATTAGGAAACTGACAAGAACAGTAGCTTCTCTTCACTACAATAGACTGTACTAGCTGGGAAGAGAAGCAAGTGCTATTTGCACTGTGTATGACAATGGGAGCACAATAGTGACTTTCCTTACCAGAAATCAACTCTTGCTCATAGGAGCAGAAACGGCATGTGATTAAACTCCATTTATGAATGGGAAATAAATGCTAGTTTGCATTACAAGAAATACACTCTGCTTTTGAGAAAAGAGTTCTCTCTACTCTACTGTCTTTCCTATAGGGCCAGAAGAGTGAGCTTGCTCAGAACAAAAGAACTGTTCGTCCTACACACACGGGCCATATCTAGTTCAGCTCTGCTTAGGAAACTGACAAGAACAGTAGCTTCTCTTCAGTCCAATACACTGTACTTGCTGGGAACAGACACAAAAGCTATTTGCACTGTGTATGGCAACGTGAGTGCACTAGTGACTTTCCTTTCTAGAAAAAAACTCTTGCTCGTAGGACCAGAAACTGCATGTGATTCAAAACCATTTATGATTGGGAAACAAACACTATTTCACCTTAATAGAAACACACTCTGCTTTTGGGAAAAGAGTACTCTTTTACTCTACTGTGTTTCCTATATGGCCAGAACATTGAGCTTGCTGAGAACAAAAGAACTGTGCATCCTACACACACGGGCCTTATCTAGTTCAACTCCACCTAAGAAACTGACCGGAACATTAGCTTCTCTTCAGTCAAATACACTATACTTGCTGGGAACAGACACGAGTGCTATTTGCCCTGTGTATGGCAAAGGGAGCTCAATAGTGACTTTTCTTACCAGAAAACAACTCTTGCTCATAGGACATGAAACTGCATGTAATTCAAATGCGTTTATGAATGGGAAACAAACACTAGCTCGACTTAAAAGAAACACCATTGCTTTTGAAAAAGAGCACGCTTCTATTCTACTGTGTTTCTTATAGGGCCATAACAGTGAGCTAGATCAGAACAAAAGAACTGTACTTCTTAACACGGGCCATATCTAGTTCAAATCTGCTAAGGAAACTCACAGGAACAGTAGCTTTCCTTCAATCCAATACACTGTACTTCCTGGGAACAGATGCGAGTGCTATTTGCACTGTGTATGGCAATCAGAGCAAAATAGTGACTTTTCTTACCAGAAAACAACTCTTGCTTCTAGGACGAGAAACTGCATGTAATTCAACTCCTTTTATGAATGGGAAACAAACACTAGCTTGCCTTACAAGAAACACACTCTGCTTTTGAGAAAAGAGCACTCTTCTACACTACTGTGTTTACAATAGGGCCAGAACAGTGAGTTTGCTCACAGCAAAAGAACTGTGCTACCTATACACACGGGCCATATCTAGTTCAACTCTGCTGAGTAAACTAACACAAACAGTACCTTCTCTTCAGTCCCATACACTGTAATTGCAGGGAACAGATGCGAGTGATATTTGTTCTGTGTACAGCAATGGGAGCACAATAGTGACATTCCTTACCAGAAAACAACTCTTGCTCGTAGAACCAGAAACTGCATGGGATTCAACTCTATTTATGAATGGGAAACAAACACTTGCTCGCCTTACAAGAAACACAATCTACTTTTGAGAAAAGAACACTCTTCTACTCTACTGTGTTTACTATGGGGCCAGAGGAGTAGGCTTGCTCAGAACAAAAGAACTGTGCTTCCTACACACACGCGCCATATCTAGATCAACTCTGCTTAGAAAACTGACAAGAAAAGTAGCTTCTCTTCAGTCCAATACACTGTACTTGCTGGGAACAATCGCGAGTGCCTTTTGCACTGTGTAAGGCAATGGGAACATAATAGTGATTTTCCTTACCAGAAAACAACTCTTGGTAGTAGGACCAGAAACTGCATGTGATTCAACTCCATTTAGGAATGGGAAACAAACACTAGCTTGCCTTACAAAAAATACAATCTGCTTTTGATAAAAGAACACTCTTCTACTCTACTGTGTTTCTTATAGGGCAAGAACAGTGAGCTTGCTCAGAACAAAAGAACTGTGCTTCCTGCATACAAGGGCCATATAAAGTTCAACTCTGCTTAGGAAACTGACAAAAACAGTACCTTCTCTTCAGTCCAATACACAGTACTTGCTGGCAACAGACACGAGTGCTGTTTGCACTGTGTTTGGCAATGGGAGCTCAATCGTGACTTTCCTTACCAGAAAACAACTCTTGCTCCTAGGTCGAGAAACTATATGTGATTCAACTCCGTTTAAGAATGGGAAACAAAAACTAGCTCGACTTTCAAGAAACACCCTCTGCTTTTGAGAAACGAGCACTGTTCTACTCTACTCTGTTTCATATGGGCCCAGAAGAGTGAGCTTGCACAGAACAAAAGAACTGTGCTTCTTACATACATGGGCCATATCTACTTCCACTTTGCTTAGGAAACTGACAAGAACAGTAGCTTCTCTTAAGTCTAAAACACTGTACTTGCTGGGAAGAGACACGAAGGCTGTTTGCCCTGTGTATGGCAATGGGAGCACAATCATGACTTTCATTACAAGAAAAAAAACTCTTGCTCATAGGACCTGAAACTGCATGTGATTCAACTCCTTTTATGAATGGGAAACAAACACTAGCTCACCTTATAAGAAACACACTCTGCTTTTGAGAAAAGAGCACTCTTCTACTCTAGTCTGATTCCTATAAGGCCAGAACAGTGAGCTTGCTCATAAAAAAGAACTGGGCTTCCTACATACACGGGCCATATCTAGTTAACTCTGCTTATGAAACTGACAAGAACAGTAGCTTCTCTTCAGTCCAATACACTGTACTTGCTGCGACCAATCGTGAGTGCTATTTGTATTGAGTATGACAATGGGTGTGCAATAGTGACTTTCCTTAGAAGAAAATAATTTCTGCTCATAGGACCAGAAACTGCATGTGTTTCAACTCCGTTCATAAATGCAAAACCAACACTAGCTCGCCTTACAAAAAACACACTCTGCTTTTGAGAAAGGAACACACTTCTACTCTACTGTGTTTCCAAAGGGCCAGAGCAGTGAGGTTTCTCAGAACAAAATTACAGTGCTTCCTACACACACGGGCCATATCTAGTTCAACTATGCCTAGGAAACTGACAAGAACAGTAGCTTCTCTTCCGTCCAATACACTGTAATTGCTGGGAAAAGACGCGTGTGCTATTTGCATTGAGAATGGCAATATGAGTGCAACAGTGACTTTCCTTACTAGAAAACAGCTCTTGCTCTTAAGACAAGAAACTGCATGTGATTCAACTCCATTTATGTAGTAGAAACCAACCCTATCTCTCCTTACAAGGAACATACTCCACTTTTGAGAAAAGAGCACTCTTCTACTCTGCTCTGTTTCTTATAGGGCCAGAACAGTGAGCTTGCTCAGCACAAAAGAACTGCGTTTCAAAACAAACGAGCCGTATCTAGTTCAACTCTGCTAAGGAAACTGACAAGTAGTAGCTTATCTTCCTTTCAATACACTGTACTTGCTGAGAAACGTCGCGAGGGCTATTTGCACTGTGTATGTCATTGGGAGCAAATAGTGACTTTCTTTACCAGAAAACAACTCTTGCTCGTGGATCAAGAAACTGCATGTGATTCTACACCGTTTATTATAGTGAAACAACACTAGCACTCCTTACTAAAAACACACTCTGCTTTTGAGAAAAGAGCACTCTTCTTCTCTACTCTGTTTATTACAGGGCCAGAACAGTGAGCTTGCTCTAAACAAAAATCTGTGCTTCCTACTCACACCGGCTACACCTAGTTCAACTCTGCTTAGGAAATTGACAAGAACATTAGCTTCTCTTCAGCCCAACACACTGTACTTGCTGGAAACAGAAGCGAGTGCTATTTGTACTGTGTATGGAAATGGGAGCGCAATAGTGACTCTTCTTACCAGAAAACAACTCTTTGTCAAAGGACCAGAAACTGCACGTGATTCAACTCCGTTTCTTGAATAAGAAAAAAACACTAGCTGGCCTTAGAAGAAATACACTCTGCTTTTGAGAAATGAGTACTCTTTACTCTACTCTGTTTCCTATATGTGCAGAACAGAGTGCTTGCTCAAAACAAAAGAACTGTGCTTCCTACACACACGGGACTTATCTAGGTCAACTCTACTTTGGAAACTGACAAGAAGAGTAGCTTTCTTCAGCGCAATACACTGTACTTGCTGGGAGCAGACGAGAGTGCTATTTTCACTGTGTATGGCATTGGGGGCACAATAGTGACTTTTCTTACCAGAAAATTATTCTCGCTTGTAGGAGCAGAAACTGCATGTGATTCAACTCCGTTTATAAATGGGAAACAAACACGAGCTAGCCTTACAAAAAACACACTCTGTTTTTGTAAAAAGAGCACTCTTCTACTCTACTCTGTTTCCTATATGGCCAGAACAGTGAGCTTCCTCAAAAAAAAAGAAATGTGCTTCCTGTAAACAAAGGCCATATCTAGTTCAACACTGCTTAGGAAACTGACAAGAACAGTAGCTTCTTTTCAGTCTGAAACACTGTACTTGCTTTAAATAGACCTGAGTGCTATTTGCACTGTGTATGGCAATGGGAGTGCATTAGTGACTTTCCTTACCGGAAAACAACTCTTGTTCGTAGGACCAGAAACTGCATGTGATTGAACTCGGTTTATGAATGGGAAACCAACACTCCCTAGCCTTACAAGAAACACACTCTGCTTTTGAAAAAAGAGCACTCCTTTCTATTCTGTTTCCTACACAGCCAAAACAGTGAGCTTGCTCAGAACAAAAGAACTGTGCTTACTAAAAAATCGGGGTATACCTAGTTGAACTCTGCTAAGGAAACTGACATTAGCTACTCTTCAGCCCATACACTGTACTTGCTGGGAACAGATATGAGTGCTATTTGTACTTTGAATGACAATGGGAGTGCAATAAAGACTATCCTTACCGGAAAACAACTCTTGAACTTAAGTCCAGAAACTGCATCTAATTCAACTCCGTTTATGTAGTGATAACATTGCCGTACAAGAAAAACAATCCACTTTAGAGAAAAAAGCACTCTTCTATTCTACTCTGTTTCCTATAGGACCAGAACAGTGAGATTGCCTAGAATAAGAGAACTGTGCTTCATCCACACACGGGCCCTATCTAGTTCAACTCTGCTTAGAAAAATGACAAGAACGGTAGCTTATGCTCAGACCAATATACTGTACTTGTTTGGAACAGGCGCGCTTGCTATTTTCATTGTGTATGTCAATGGGAGCACAATAGCGACTTTCCTTACCAGAAAACAATTTTTGTCGTAGAACCAGAAACTGCATGTGATTCAACACCATTTATGAATGTGAAACAAACAGTAGCTCGTCTTACAAGAAACACACTCTCCTTTTGAGAGAAGAGCACTCTTTAACAATACTGTGTTTTCTAGATGGCCAGAACAGTGAGTTTGCTCAGAACAAAAGAACTGTGCTTCCTAAACACACAAGCCATATCTAGTTCAAGTCTGCTTAGGAAACTGACAAGAACAGTAGCTTCTCTTCAGTCCAATACACTGTATTTGCTAGGAAGAGATTCCAGAGCAATGGCAATTGCAGTGAAATAGTGACTTTCCTTACCAGAAAACAACTCTTACTCATAGGACCAGAAACTGCATGTGATTGAACTCCGTTTATGAATGGGAAACAAACACTAGTTCTCCTAACAAGTAACACACTCCACTACTGAGAAAAGCACACTCTTCTACTCTACTGTGTTTCGTATCAGGCCAGAAGAGTGAGCTTGCTAAGAAAAAAAACTGTGCTTCCTACACACACAGGCCATATCTAGTTTAACTCTGCTTAGGAACTGGCAAGAACAGCAGCTTCTCTTCATCAAATACCCTGTACTTGCTGGGAACAGAATAGAGTGTTATTTGTACTGTGTATGTCAATGGGAGCACAATAGTGACTTTATTTACCAGAAAACAAACTTGCTCATAGGACCAGAAACTGCATGTGATTCAATTCGCTTTATGAATGAGAAACAAACACTAGCTCACTTTACAAGAAACACTCTGCATTTGAGAAAGGAGCATTCTTGTACTCTTCTCCGTTTCCTATTGTGTCAGAAATATGACCTTGCTCAGAACAAAAGAACTTTGCTTCCCACACACAGGGTCCATATCTAGTTCAACTAGTCTTAGAAAACTGACAAGAAAAGTAGCTTCTCTTCAGTCCAATACACTGTACTTGCTGGGAACAGAATAGAGTGCTATTTTCACTGTGTATGGCAATGGGAAAACAATAGTGAGTTTCCTTACCAGAAAACAATGCTTGCTCGTAGGAGCAGAAACTGCATGTGATTCAACTCCATTTATGAATGAGAAACAAACACTAGCTCGCCTTACAAGAAAAACGCTCTGCTTTTGGGAAACAGCATTCATTTACTCTACTGTGTTACCTATAGGGCAAGAACAGAAAGCTTACTGAGAACAAAAGAACTTTGCTTCCTACACACACGGGCCATATCTAGTTCAACTCGGCTTAGGAAACTGACAAGAACAGCAGCTTCTCTTCAGTGCAAAACAGTGTACTCTTGGAAACAGACGCGAGTGCTATTTTCACTGTGTAAGGCAAAGGGAGCACAATAGTGAATTTCCTTACCAGAAAACAGCTCTTACACATAGGACCAGAATTTGCATGTGATTCAACTCTGTTTAGGAATGGAAAACAAAAACTACCATGCCTTATGAGAAACCCACTCTTCTTTTGAGAAAAGAGCTCTCTTCTACTTACTCGGTTTCCTATAAGGTTAGAAGTGTGAGCTTGCTCAGAACATATGAACTGTACTTCCTACACACACGGGCTATCTCTGGTTCAATTCTGCTTAGGAAACTGACAAGAATATTAGCTTCATTTCATTCCAATACACTGTACTTGCTGGGAACAGACACGAGTGCAATTTGTACTGTGTATGGCAAAGGGAGCACATTAGTGACTTTCCTTATCAGAAAACAGCTCTTGCTCGTAGGACCAGAAACTGCATGTGATTCAACTCTGTTCATGAAAGGGAAACAATCTCCAGCGTGTCTTACAAGAAACACACTCTGGTTCTGAGAAAAGAGCATTCTTCTACTATACACTGTTTCCTATAGGGCCAGAAGAGTGAGCTTGTTCACAACAAAAGAACTGTGCTTAAAACACACACTGGACATATCTAGTTCAACTCTGCATAGGAAACTGACAAGAACAGTATCTTCCCTTCAGTTCAATACACTGTACTTGCTGGAAACAGACGAGGGCTATTTGTACTTTGTATGTCAATGGGAGTACAAAAATAACTTTCCTAACCAGAAAGCTACTCTTGCTCATAAGTCCAGAAACTGCATGTGATTCAACTCCGTTTATGGATGTGAAACAAACACTAGCTCTTCTTAAAAGAAACACACTCAGCTTTTGAGAAAAAAGCACTCTTTTACTCTTCTGTGTTTCCTATATGGCCAGAACAGTAAGTTTGCTCAGAACAAAAGAACTTTGCTTCCCACACACTCGGGCCATATCTAGTTTAACTCTGCTTGAGAAACTGACGCGAACATTAGCTTCTCTTCAGTCCAATAAACTGTCCTTCCTGGGAATAGACACGAGTGCTATTTGTACTGTGTTTTGCAATGGGAGTGCAATAGTGACTTTCCTTACCAGAAAACAAGTCTTGCTCATCGGAGAGAAACTGCATGATGTTCAAGTCCGTTTATGAATGAAAAACAAACACTAGCTTGCTTTAAAGAAACACACTCTGCATTGGAGTAAGGAGTACTCTTCTACTCTAATGTCTTTCCAATAGGGCCAGAGCAGTGAGCATGCTCTGAACAAAAGAACTGTGCTTCCTACACTCACCGGACATATCTAGTTCAACTCTTCTTAGAATACTGACAAGAAAAGTAACTTCTCTTCAATCCAATACACTGTACTTTCTGGGAACAGACGCGAGTACTCTTCCCACTGTGTATGGCAAGGGAGTGTAATAGTGACATTCCTTACCAGAAAAGAACTCTTGCTCATAGGACCACAAACTGCATGAGATTCAACTCCGTTTATGAATGGGAAACAAACACTAGCTCGCCTTACAACAAACACACTCTGCTTTTGAGAAAAGAGCTCTCTTCTTCTCTACTGTGTTTCTCATAAACCCAGAACAGTGAGCTTGCTTGAAACAAAAGAACTGTGCTTTCTACACACAGGGGCCATATCTAGTTCAACTCTGCTTAGGAAACTGACAGGAAAAGTATATTCTCTTCAGTAAAATACACTGTACTTGCTGGGAACAAACGCGAGTGCTTTTTGCACTGTTTATGGCAATTTAAGCACAATAGTGACTTTCTTTAGCAGTAAACAACTCTAGCTCTTAGGACCAGAAATTGCATGTGATTCAACTCCGTTTATTAATGGGAATCAAACACTAGCTCGCCTTACAAGAAACACACTCTGCTATTGAAAAAAGAGCACTCCTACTCTACTGTGTTTCCTATAACGTCAGAACAGTGAGCTTGAACAAAACAAAAGAACTGTGTTCCCTACACTCCCGGGGCATATCTAGTTCAACTCTTCTTAGGATACTGACAAGAGCATTAGCTTCTCTTCAATCCAATACACTGTACTTGCTGCATACAGACGAGAGTGCTCTTTCTACTGTTTATGGCAAAGGGAGCACAATAGTGACTTTCCTTACTAGAAAACAAGAACAGTAGCTTCTCTTCAATCCAGTACTCTGTAATTGCTGGGAATAGACACGAGTGCTATTTGCAAGGTGTATGGCAATGGGAGTGCAATAGTGACTTTGCTTACCAGAAAACAACTCTTGCTTGTAGGACCAGTAACTGCATGTGATTCAACTCCGATTATGAATGGGAAACAAACACTAGCTCTCCTTACAAGAAACATACTCTGCTTTTGAGAAAAGAGCACTATTCTACTCTACTGTGTTTCCCATGGATCCAGACCAGTGAGCTAGCTCAGAAGAAAAGAACTGTGCATCCTACACAAACGGGACATATCTAGTTCAACTCTGCTTAGGAAAATGACAAGACCAGTAGCTTCTCTTCAGTCTGATACACTGTACTTGCTGGGAACAGATGCGAGTGCTATTTGCACTGTGTTTGGCAATGGTAGTGCAATAGTGAATTTCCTTACCAGAAAACAACTCGGGCATAGGACCAGAAACTGTATGTGATTCAATTCCGTTTATGAATGGGAAACCAACACTACCTTGCCTTCCAAGAAACACACTCTGTTTTTGAGAAAAGAGCACTCTTCTGCTCTACAGTGTTTCCTATAGGGCCAGAAGATTGAGCTTGCTCAGAACAAAGAACTGTGCTTCCTACACACGGGCCATATCTACTTCAACTCTGCATAGGAAACTCACAAGAACAGTAGCTTCTCTTAAGTCCAATTCATTGTACTTGCTGGGAACAGACGCGAGTGCTATTTGCACTGTGTATGGCAATGGGAGTGAAATAGTTACTTTCCTTACCAGAAAACAACTCTTGCTCATAGGATAAGAAATTGCATGTGATTCAACTCCATTTATGAATGGGAAACAAAAAAGAGCTCGCCTTACAAAAAACACACTCTGCTTTTGAGAAAAGAGCACTCTTCCACTCTACTGTGTTTCTTATAGGGCCAGATCAGTGAGCTTGCTCAGAAAAAAAGAACTTGCTTCTTACACACACGTGCCATATCTAGTTCAAATCTGCTTAGGAAACTGGCAAGAACAGTAGCTTCTCTTCAGTCCAATACACTGTACTTGCTAGGAACAGACGGGAGATCTATTAGCACTGTGTTTGGGAATGGGAGATCAATAGTGACTTTCCTTACCAGAAAACAACTCTTGCTCGTAACTCAGATACTGCATGTGATTCATCTCCATTTATAAATGGGAAACATACGCTAGCTCACCTTACATGAAACACACTCTGCTTCTGAGAAAAGAGCACTCCTTTACTCTTCTGTGTTTTTTATTGGATCAGAACAGTGAGATTGCTCATAACAAAGAACTGTGCTTCCTACACACGGGCCATACATAGTTCAACTCTTCTTAGGAAACTGACAAGAACAGTGCCTTCTCTTCAGTCCAATAATCTGTACTTGCTGGGAACAGATGCGAGTGCTATTTGCACTATGTAAGGCAATGTGAGCACAATAGTGACTTTCCTTACCTGAAAAAAACTCTTGCTCATTGGACCAAACACTGCATGTGACTCAGCTCCTTTTATGAATGGGAAACAAACACTATATCGCCTTAAAAGGAACAGAATCTGCTTTTGAGAAAAGAGCACCCTTCTACTCTACTTTTTTTTCTAAAGAGCCAGAAGAGTGAGCTTGCTGAGAACAAAAGAACTGTGCTTCCTACACAGAGGGCATATATAGTTCAACTCTCCTTAGGAAACTGACAAGAACAGTAGCTTCTCTTCAGGCCAATACACTGTACTTGCTGGGAACAGACGCCAATGCTCTTTGCACTGTGTATGGCATTAGGAGAACAGTAGTGACTTTCCTTACCAGAAAAAACTCTTGCTCCTACGACCAGAAACTGCATGTGATTCAACTCCGTTTATGAATGGGAAAAAAACACTAGCTCGCCGTACAAGAAACACACTCTGCTTTTGAGAAAAGAGCTCTCTTCTTCTCTACTGTGTTTCTCATGAATCCAGAACAGTGAGCTTGCTTGAAACAAAAGAACTGTGCTTTCTACACACAGGGGCCATATCTAGTTCAACTCTGCTTAGGAAACTGACAGGAAAAGTATATTCTCTTCAGTAAAATACACTGTACTTGCTGGGAACAAACGCGAGTGCTTTTTGCACTGTTTTTGGCAATTTAAGCGCAATAGTGACTTTCCTTAGCAGTAAACAACTCTAGCTCTTAGGACCAGAAATTGCATGTGATTTAACTCCGTTTATGAATGGGAATCAAACACTAGCTCGCCTTACAAGAAACACACTCTGCTATTGAAAAAAGAGCTCTCCTACTCTACTGTGTTTCCTATAACGTCAGAACAGTGAGCTTGAACAAAACAAAAGGATTGTGTTCCCTACACTCCCGGGGCATATCTAGTTCAACTCTTCTTAGGATACTGACAATAGCATTAGCTTCTCTTCAATCCAATACACTGTACTTGCTGCATACAGACGAGAGTGCTCTTTCTACTGTTTAGGCAAAGGGAGCACAATAGTGACTTTCCTTACTAGAAAACAAGAACAGTAGCTTCTCTTCAATCCAGTACTCTGTAATTGCTGGGAATAGACACGAGTGCTATTTGCAAGGTGTATGGCAATGGGAGTGCAATAGTGACTTTGCTTACCAGAAAACAACTCTTGCTTGTAGGACCAGTAACTGCATGTGATTCAACTCCGATTATGAATGAGATACAAATACTAGCTCTCCTTACAAGAAACATACTCTGCTTTTGAGAAAAGAGCACTATTCAACTCTACTTTGTTTCCCCTGGATCCAGACCAGTGAGCTAGCTCAGAAGAAAAGAACTGTGCATCCTACACAAACGGGACGTATCTAGTTCAACTCTGCTTAGGAAAATGACAAGACCAGTAGCTTCTCTTCAGTCTAATACACTGTACTTGCTGGGAACAGACGCGAGTTCTATTTGCACTGTGTTTGGCAATGGTAGTGCAATAGTGAATTTCCTTACCAGAAAACAACTCGGGCATAGGACCAGAAACTGTATGTGATTCAATTCCGTTTATGAATGGGAAACCAACACTACCTTGCCTTCCAAGAAACACACTCTGTTTTTGAGAAAAGAGCACTCTTCTGCTCTACAGTGTTTCCTATAGGGCCAGAAGATTGAGCTTGCTCAGAACAAAGAACTGTGCTTCCTACACACGGGCCATATCTACTTCAACTCTGCATAGGAAACTCACAAGAACAGTAGCTTCTCTTAAGTCCAATTCATTGTACTTGCTGCGAACAGACGCGAGTGCTATTTGCACTGTGTATGGCAATGGGATCGAAATAGTGACTTTCCTTACCAGAAAACAACTCTTGCACGTAAACTCAGATACTGCATGTGATTCATCTCCATTTATGAATGGGAAACATACGCTAGCTCACCTTACATGAAACACACTCTGCTTTTGAGAAAAGAGCACTCCTTTACTCTTCTGTGTTTTTTATTGGATCAGAACAGTGAGATTGCTCGTAACAAAGAACTTTGCTTCCTACACACGGGCCATACATAGTTCAACTCTTCTTAGGAAACTGACAAGAACAGTGCCTTCTATTCAGTCCAATAATCTGTACTTGCTGGGAAGAGACGCAAGTGCTATTTGCACTATGTAAGGCAATGTGAGCACAATAGTGACTTTCCTTACCTGAAAAAAACTCTTGCTCATTGGACCAAACACTGCATGTGACTCAGCTCCTTTTATGAATGGGAAACAAACACTATATCGCCTTAAAAGGAACAGAATCTGCTTTTGAGAAAAGAGCACCCTTCTACTCTACTTTTTTTTCTAAAGAGCCAGAAGAGTGAGCTTGCTGAGAACAAAAGAACTGTGCTTCCTACACAGAGGGCATATCTAGTTCAACTCTCCTTAGGAAACTGACAAGAACAGTAGCATTTCTTCAGGCCAATACACTGTAATTGCTTGAACAGACGCCAATGCTCTTTGCACTGTGTATGGCATTAGGAGAACAGTAGTGACTTTCCTTACCAGAAAACAACTCTTGCTCCTACGACCAGAAACTGCATGTGATTCAACTCCGTTTATGAATGGGAAAAAAACACTAGCTCGCCGTACAAGAAACACACTCTGCTTTTGAGAAAAGAGCACTCTTCTACTCTCCTGTGTTTCCAATAGGGCCAGAACAGTGAGCTTGCTCAGAACAAAAGAACTGTGCTTCCTACACACACGGGCCATATCTAGTTCAACTCTGCTTAGGAAACTGACAAGACCAGTAGCTTCTCTTCAGCCTAATACACTGTATTTGCTGGGAACAGACACGAGTGCTATTTGCACTGTGTTTGGCAATGGTAGTACAATAGCAACTTCACTTATCAGAAAACAACTGGGGCATAGGACCAGAAACTGCATGTGATTCAATTCCGTTTATGAATGGGAAACCAACACTACCTCGCCTTCCAAGAAATACACCCTGCTTTTGAGAAAAAAACACTCTTCTGCTCTACTGTGTTTCCAATATGGCCAGAACAGTGAGCTTGCTCAGAACAAAGAACTGTGCTTCCTACACACGGGCCATATCTACTTCAACTCTGCATAGGAATCTCACAAGAACAGTAGCTTCTCTTAAGTCCAATTCACTGTACTTGCTGGGAACAGACACGAGTGTTATTTGCACTGTGTATGGCAATAGGAGCGAAATAGTGACTTTCCTTACAGAAAACAACTCTTGCACATAGGATGAGAAACTGCATGTGATTCAACTCCATTTATGAATGGGAAACAAACAATCGCTTGCCTTACAAAAAACACACTCTGCTTTTGAGAAAAGAGCACTCTTCCACTCTACTGTGTTTCCTGTAGGGCCAGATCAGTGAGCTTGCTCAGAACAAAAGAACTTGCTTCTTACACACAAGGGCCATATCTAGTTCAACTCTGCTTAGGAAACTGACAAAAACAGTAGCTTCTCTTCAGTCCAATACACTGCACTTGCTGGGAACAGACGGGAGATCTATTAGCACTGTGTTTGGGAATGGGAGAGCAATAGTGACTTTCCTTACCAGAAATCAACTCTTGATCATAAACCCAGATACTGCATGTGATTCAACTCAGTTTATAAATGGGAAATATACGCTAGCACGCCTTACAAGAAACACACTCTGCTTTTGAGAAAAAAGCACTCCTCTACTCTTCTGTGTTTCCTATAGGGCCAGAACAGTGAGATTGCTCATAACAAAGAACTGTGCTTCTTATACACACACATGAGCCATATATACTTCAACTCTGCTTAGGAAACTGACAGGAACAGTGCTTTCTCTTCAGTCCATCACACTGTACTTGCTGGGAACAGACGCGAGTACTACTTGCACTGTGTTTGGAAATGGGAGCGCAATAGTGACTTTCCTTACAAGAACATAAATCTTGTTCAAAGGACTAAAAACTCCATGTGATTCAACTCCGTTTATGAATGAGAAACAAACACTAGATCTCCTTATAAGAAACACACTATGCTTTGAGAAAAGAGCACTCTTGTACTTTAATGTGTTTCCTATAGGGCAAGAAGAATGAGCTTGCTCAGAACAAAAGAACAATGCTTCCTACACACAAGGGCCATATCTATTTCAACTCTGCTTAGGAAACTGACGAGCAAAGTAGTTTCTCTTCAGTCCCACACACTGTGCTTGCTGGGAACAGACGCGAGTGTTATTTACACTGTGTATGCCAATGGGAGCGCAGTAGGGACTTTCCTTACCAGAACAAAATCTTACTCATCGGACCAGAATCTCTACGAGATTCAACTTTGTATATGAATTGGAAACAAGCACTATTTCGCCTTAAAAAAACACACTCTGCTTTTGAGAAAAGAGCACTCTTCTACTCTACTGTGTTTCATATAGGGCAAGAACAGTGAGCTTGCTCAGAACAAAAGAAATGTGCTTCCTACACACACGGGCCATATCTAGTTCAACTCTGCTTAGGAAATTGTCAAGAACAGTAACTTCTCTTCAGTCCAATACACTGTATTTGCTGGGAACAGACGCGAGTGCTATTTGCACTGTGTATGTCAATGGGAGCTCAATAGTGACTTTCGTTACCAGAAAACAACTCTTGCTTGTAGAACTAGAAACTGCATGTGATTCAACTCCATTTATTAATAGGAAACAAACACTAGCTTGCCTTACAAGAAACACACTCTGTTTTTGAGAAAAGAGCCATCTTTTACTGTACTCCATTTCCTATAGAGCCAGAACAGTGTACTTGCTCAAAAAAAGAACTGTGCTTCTTAAATACACAGGCCATATCTAGTTCAACTCTGCTTAAGAAACTGACAGGAACAGTAGCTTCTCTTCAGTCCCATACTCTGCACTTGCTGGGAACAGACGTGAGTGCTATTTGCACTGTGTATGTCAATGGGAGCACAATAGTGACTCCTCTTACCAGAAAACAACTTTTTCTCATAGGACCAGAAAATGCATGTGATTTAACTCCGATTATTTATGGGAAACAAACACTAGCTCACCTTACAAGAAACACAATCTCTTTTTGGGAAAAGAGCACTCTTCTACTGTACTCAGTTTCCTGTAGAGCCAGAAGAGTGAGCTTACTCAAAACAAACGAAATGTGCTTCCTACACACACAAGCCATATCTAGTTCAACTCTGCTTAAAAAATTGACAAGAGCAGTAGCTTCTCTTCAGTGCAATACATTGCACTTCCTGGGAACAAACGCCAGTGCTATTTGCCCTGTGTATGGCAATGGGAGCACAATACTGACTCTTCTAACCAGAAAACAACTCTTGCTTTTAGGACCAGAAACTGCATATGATTCAACTCCATTTATGAATGGGAAAGAAAAACTAGCTCGCCTTACAAGATACACACTCTGCTTTTGAGAAAAGAGCACTCTTCTACTCTACTTTGTTTCCTAAAGGGCAAGAACAGTGAGCTTGCTCAGAACAAAAGAACTGTGCTTCCTACATACACGGGCCATATCTAGTTCAACTCTGCTTAGGAAACTGACGAGAACAGTAGCTTCTCTTCAGTCCAATACACTTTATTTGCTGGAACATACGCGAGTGCTATTTGCACTTTTTATGGCAATTTGAGCATAATAGTGACTTTCCTTACCAGAAGAAAATGTCTTGTTCGTAGGACCAGAAACTGCATGTGATTCAACTCCGTTTATGAATGGGAAACAAACATTAGCTCGCCTTACTAGAACACACTCTGCTATTGAGAAAAGAGCACTCTTCTACTCTACTGTGTTTAGTACAGGGCTAGTAGAATGAGCTTGCTCAGAAAAAAAAAAACTGTGCTTCCTACACACGAGCCATATCTAGTTCAACTCTGCTTAGGAAACTGACAAGAACTGTAGTTCTCTACATTCCAACACACTGTACTTGCTGGGAAGACGCGAGTGCTATTTGCACTGTGTATGGCAATGGGAGCACAATAGTGACTTTCTTTACCAGAAAACAAGTCTTGCTGGTAGAACCAGAACCTGCATGTTATTCAACTCCGTTTATCAATGGGAAACAAACACTAGCTCGCCTTACAAGAAACACACTCTGCTTTTGAGAAAAGAACACTCTTCTACTCTACTGTGTTTCCACAGGGCCAGAATAGTGAGCTTGCTTAGAACAAAAGACCTGTGTTCCTATACACATGGACCATATCCAGTTCAACCCTCCTTAAGAAACTGAAAAGAACAATAGATTCTCTTCAGTCCAATACACTGTACTTGCTGGGAACAGACGTGAGTTGCAATTTGCACTGTATATGGCAATGGGGGCATAATAGTGACTTTCGTTACCAGAAAACAACTCTTGCTTGTAAGACCAGAACTGCATGTGATTCAACTCTGTCTATGAATGGGAAACAAACAGTAGCTCGCCTTACAAGAAGCACACTCTGCTTTTGAGAAAAGAGCTCTCTTCTACTCTACTGTGTTTCCTACAGGGCCAGAACAGTGAGCTTTTTCAGAACAAAAGAACTGTGATTCCTACACACAGGGGCCATATCTAGTTCAACTCTTCTTAGGAAAATGACAAGAACAGTACTTCTCTTCAGTCCAATACACTGTACTTACTGTGAACCGATGCCAGTGCTATTTGCACGGTGTATGTCAATGGGAGCACAATAGTGACTTTCCTTACCAGAAAACAACTCTTGCTCATAGGACCAGAAACTGCATGTGATTCAACTCTGTTTATGAATGGGAAACAAACATTAGCTCGCCTTACAAGAAACACTCTCTGCTTTTGAGAAAGAGTACTCTTCTACTCTACATTGTTTCCAAATGGCCAGAACAGTTAGCTTGCTCAGCACAAAAGACCTGTGCTTCCTACACTCGGGCCATATCAATTCTAATTAGGACTGACAAGAACAGTAGCTTCTCTTCAGTTCAATAAACTGTACTTGCTGGGAACAGACAAGAGTGCTATTTGCACTGTGTATGGCATTGGGAGAGCAATAGTGACTTTCCTTACCAGAAAACGCCTCTTGCTCGTAGGTCCAGAAACTGCATGTGCTTAAACTCCGTTTATGAATAGGAAACAAACAATACCTCGCCTTACAAGAAACACAATCTGCTCTTGAGAAAAAGGAACTTTTCTACTCTTCTGTGTTCCTGTAGGGCCAGAAGAGTGAGATTGCTCAGAACACAAGAACTGTGATTCTTACACAGGAAGCATATCTTGTTCAACTCTTCTTAGGAAACTGACAAGGAAAGTAGCTTCTCTTCAGTCCAAGAATCTGTGCCTGCTGGGATTGGACATCAGTGCTATTTGCACTGTGTATGGCATTGGGAGTGCAATAGTGACTTTCCTTACCAGAAAACAACTCTTGCTCGTAGAACCAGAAACTGCATGTGATTCAACTCCGTTTATCAGTGGGAAACAAAACTAGCTCTCCTTACAAGAAACACTGATTTTGAGAATAGAGCACTCTTCTACTCTACTGTGTTTCCTATAGAGCCAGAAGAGTGAGCTTGAGAAGAACAAAAGAACTGGCCTTCCTAAACACACGATCATATCTAGTTCAACTCTACTTAGGAAACTGAAAAGAACAGCAGCTTCTCTTCAGTCCAATACACTGTACTAGCTGGGAACAAATGCGAGTGTTGTTTGAACTGTGCATGGCAATAGGAGCACAATAGTGATTTTCCTTACCAGAAAACAACTCTTGCTCATGGGCCCATAAACTGCATGTGATTCAACTCCGTTTATGAATGGTAAACAATCACCACTGTTTATGTCAATGGGAATGCAATAGTGACTTAGCTTACCAGAAAACAACTCTATCTCGTAGGAACAGAAACTGCATGTGATTCAACCCCGTTTGTGAATAGGAAACAAACACTAGCTCGCCTTTCAAGAAACACACTCTGCTTTTGAGAAAAAAGCACTCTTGTACGCTACTGTGTTTCCTATTTGGCCAGAAGAGTGAGCTTGCACAGAATAAAAGAACTGTGTTTCATACACACAGGGGCAATAACAAGTTCAGCTCTGCTTTAGAAACTGAAAGGAACAGTAGCTTCTCTTCAGTCCAATACACTGTACATGCTGGGAACAGACACGAGTGCTATTTGCAGTGTGTATGGCAATGGAAGCACAACAGTGACTTTCCTTACCAGAAAACGTCCTCTTGCTCGTAGGACCAGAAACTGCATGTGCTTAAATTTCGTTTATGAATGGGAAACAGATGCTACCTTGCCAAACAAGAAACACACTCTGGTTTTGAGAAAAGAGCACTCCTCTATTCTACTGTGTTTCATATAGGGAGAGAAGGGTGAGGTTGCTCAGAACAAAAGAACTGTGCTTCCTACACACATGGGCAATATCTAGTTCAACCCTGCTTAGGAAAGTGACAAGAACACAAGTCTCTTCAGTCAAATACACTGTACTTGTTGGGAACAGATGCGAGTGCTATTTGCACTGTCTATGGCAATGGGATTGCAATAGTGACTTTCCTTACCAGAAAGCAACTCTTGCTCATAAGACCAGAAACTGCATGTTATTCAACCCCGTTTATGAACGGTAAACACAAACTATCTCGCCTTACAAGAAACACTGATTTTGAGAAAAGAGCACTCTTCTACTCTACTGTGTTTCCTATAGGGCCAGAACAGTGAGCTTGCTCAGAACAAAAGAACTGTGCTTCCTACACACCCGGTCCATATCTAGTTCAACTTTGTTTAGGATTCTGACAAGAACAGTACCTTCTCTTCAGTCCAATACACTGTTCTTGCTGGGAACAATCGCGAGTTCTATTTACACTGAATATGGCAATAGGAGCACAATAGTGACTTTCCCAACCAGAAAACAACTCTTGCTCTTAGGACCAGAAAATGCATGAGATTCAAATCCGTTTATGAATGGGAAACAAACAGTGGCTTGCCTTAAAAGAAACACACTCTGCTTTTGAGTAAAGAGCACACTTCTACTCTGCTGTGTTTCCTGTAGGGCAAGAACAGTGAGCTTGCTCAGAACAAAGAACTGTGCTTCCTACTAATATGGGCCATATTTAGTTCAAATGTGCTTAGGAAACTGAAAAGAAGTGTAGCTTCTCTTCAGTACAATACTGTACTTGCTGGGAACAAACATGAGTACTAATTGCAGTGTGTATGGCAATGAGAGTGCACTAGTGACTTTTTTTTACCAGAAAGCAACTCGTGCTCGTAGGAACAGAAACTGCATGTGATGCAACTGCGTTTATGAATGGGAAACAAACACTAGCTTGCCTTACAAGAAACACACTCTGCTTTTGAGAAAAGAGCACTCTTCTAATCTATTGTATTTTCTATAGGTCCAGAACTGTGAGTTTGCTCAGAAAAAAAAACAACTGTGTTTCCTACAAACACGGGACATATCTAGTTCAATTCTGCTTAGGATTCTGACAAGAACAGTAGCTTCTCTTCAGTCTAATACACTGTACTTGCTGGGAACTGTCGCAGGTGCTATTTACACTGTGTATGGCAAGAGGAGCGCAATAGTGACTTTAATTACCAAAAAACAACTCTTGCTCGTAGGACCAGAACTGCATGTGATTCAACTTTGTTTATGAATTTGAAACAAACACTAGCTTGCCTTACGAGAATAATACTCTGCTTTTGGGAAAATAGCACTATTCTACTCTACTGTGATTCCAATAGTGCCAGAACAGTGAGCTTGCTCAGAAGCAAAGAATTGTTCTTCTTACAAACACGGGACATACCTAGTTCATCTTTGCTTAGAAAACTGACAAGAACTGTAGCTTCTCTTCAGTCCAATAAACTGTACATGCTGAGAACAGACGCTATTGCTATTTGCACAGTGTATGGCAATGGGAACACAATACTAACTTTCCTTACCAGAAACAACTCTTGCTCGTAGCACCAGAAACTGAATGTCATTCAACTCCTTTTATAATTGGGAAACAAACACTAGTTCGCCTTACAGGAAACATACTCTGCTTTGAGAAGAGAGCACTCTTCTACTCTACTGTGTTTACTCTAGGGCCTGAAGAGTGGGCTAGCTCAGAAAAAAAACTGTGCTTCCCATACACACTGGCCATATCTAGTTCAGCTATGCTTATGAAAGTGAAAAGAACAGTAGATTCTCTTCAGTCCAAAACACTGTACTTGCTGGGAACAGATGCAAATGCTAATTGCACAGTGTATGGCAATGGGAGTGCAATAGTGACTTTCCTTACCAGAAAACAACTCTTGCTCCTAGGACCAGAAAATGCATGTGATTCAACTCCGTTTATGAATGGGAAACAAACAGTAGCTCGCCTTAAAAGAAACACACTCTGCTTTTGAGAAAAGAGCACTCTTCTACTCTACTGTGTTTCCTATAGGGCCAGAACAATGAGCTTGCTCAGAAAAAAAGAACTGTGCTTCCGACACAAACGGGCCATATCTTTTTCAACTCTGTTTAAAAAACTGACAAGAACAGTAGCTTCTCTTCAGTCCAATACACTGTACTTCCTGGGAACAGACGCGAGTGCTATTTGCACTGTGTATGGCAATGGGAGACCAATAGTGACTTTCCTTACCAGAAAAAAAAAAAAAAAAACTCTTGTTCCTAGGAAGAGAAGCCTCACATGATTCAACTCCATTTATGAATGGGAAACAAACACCAGCTTGCCTTACAAGAAACACACTCTGCTTTTGAGAAAAGAGCACTCTTCTACTCTACTGTGTTTCTTATAAGGCCAGAGTGAGCTTGCTCAGAAAAAATGAACTGTGCTTCCTACACACACAAGCCATATCTAGTACAATTCTGCTTAGGAAGTTGACAAGAACAGTAGGTTCTCTTCATTCCATTACAGGGTACTTTCTTGCAACAGACGCGATTGCTATTTGTACTGTGTGTGGCAGTGGGAGTGCAACAGTGAACTTTCTTACCATTAAACAACTCTTGCTCATAGGACAAGTAACTGCATGTGATTCAACTCTGTTTATGATGTTAAACAAACACTAGCTTGCCTTAAAAGAAACACACTAAGCTCTTGAGAAAAGAGCACTCTTCTACTCTACTGTACTTCCTGTAGGGCCAGAAGAGTGAGCTTGCTCAGAATAAAAGAACTGTGCTTTCTACACACACGGGCCATATCTAATTCAACTCTGCTTAGGAAACTAACAAGAACAGTAGTTTCTCTTCAGTCCAAAGAACTGTACTTGCTGAAAAAAGACGAGAGTGCTATTTGCCCTGTGCAAGGCAATGGGAGTGCAATAGTGACTTTTCTTTCCAGAAAACAACTCTTGCTCATAAGACCAGAAACTGTATGTAATTAAACTCCGTTTATGAATGGGAAACAAACTCTAGCTATCCATGCAAGAAACACACTCTGCTTTTGAGAAAAGAGCACTCTTCTACTCTACTATGTTTCCTAAAGCGCCAGAACAGTGAGCTTGCTCAGAACAAAGAACTGTGCATCCTACACACACGGGCCATATCTAGTTCATATCTGTTTAGAAAACTGACAAGAACTATAGCTCCTCTTCTGTCCAATACACTGTACTTGCTGGGAACCGACGCAAGTGTGTTTGGCAATGGGAACACAATAGTGACTTTTCTTACCAAAAGAAACTCTTGCTCAGATGACCAGAAACTGCATGTGATACAACTCCGTTTATCAATGGGAAACAAACCCTAACTTGCCTTGCAAGAAACACACTCTGCTTTTGAGAAAAGATCACTCTTCCACTCTACTGTGATTCCAAGGTGTCTGAAGAGTAAGCTTTCACAAAAAAAAATTAACTGTTCTTCAGACACACACGGGCCATATCTAGTTCAACTCTGCTTAGGAAACTGACAAGAACAAAAG
This sequence comes from Peromyscus eremicus, assembly GCF_949786415.1. Lineage (NCBI taxonomy): Eukaryota > Metazoa > Chordata > Mammalia > Rodentia > Cricetidae > Peromyscus > Peromyscus eremicus. The sequence continues at coordinate 148,001 of NW_026734336.1, read as the reverse complement.
CTTCTCTTCAGTCCAATACACTGTACATTCTTGGAACAGACGCGAGAGCTATTTGGATTGTGTATGGCAATGGGAGCTCAATAGCGACTACCTTACCAGAAAGCAACTCTTGTTCATAGGAACTGAACCTGCATATGATTCAACTCCGTTTATGAATGGGAAACAAACCTAGCTTGTCTTACAAGAAACACACTATGCTTTTGAGAAAAGAGCACTCTTCTACTCTATTGTTTTTCCTATAGGGCCAGAACAGTGAGCTTGATCAGAACTAAAGAACTGTGCATTATACACAAACACAAGCCATATCTGGTTCAACTCTGCATAGGAAACTGACAAGGACAGTAGCTTCTCCTCAGTCCAATACATTGTACTTTCTTGGAACAGACGCGAGTGCTACTTGGACTGTGTAAGTCAATCGGAGCTCAATAGCGACTTTCCTTACCAGACAACAACTCTTGCTCATAGGACCAGAAACTGCATTTGATTCAATTCCGTTTATGAATTTGAAAAAAACGCTAGCTCGCCTTACAAGAAACACACTCTGCTTTTGAAAAAAGAACACTCTTCTACTCTATTGTGTTTCCATAGGGCAAGAACAGTGAGCTTGCTCAGAACAAAAGAACTGTACTTGCTACACCCACGGGCCATATATAGTTCCACTCTGCTTATGAAACTGACAAAAACAGTAGCTTCTCTTCAGTCCAATACACTGCATTTGATGGGAACGGACGCGAGTGCTATTTGCACTCTGTATGGCAATGGGAGCCTAATAATGACTTTCCTTACCAGAAAACAACTCTTGCTCATAGGACCAGAAACTGCATGTGATTCAACTCCGTTTATGAATGGGAAACAAACACTTGCTCACCTTACTAGAAACACACACTGCTTTTGAGAAAAGTGCACTCTTCTACTCTACAATGTTTCCTATAGGGCCAGTACAGTGAGCTTGCTCAGAACAAAAGAACTGTGCTTCCTACACACACTTGCCATATGCAGTTCAACTCTGCTTAGGAAACTGACAAGAAAACTAGCTACTCTTCATTCCAATACGCTGTTCTTGTTGGGAACAGATGAGAGTGCAGTTTGCACTGTGTATGACAATGGGAAAGCAATAGTGACTTTCCTTCCAGAAAACAACTCTTGCTCGTAGGATCAGAAACTGCATTTGATTCAACTCCGTTTATGATGGGAAACAAACACTACCTCGCCTTACAAGAAAAACAATCTGCTTTTGAGAAAAGAATACTCATCTACTCTACAGTGATTCCTATACTGATAGAACAGTGAGCTTGCTCAGAACAAAAGAACTGTGCTTCCTAAACACACGGGCCATATCTAGTTCAACTCTGCTTAGGAAACTGTCAAGAACAGTAGCTTCTCTTCAGTCCAATACACTGTACTTGCTGGGAACAGATGCGAGTGCTATTTGCATTGTGTATGGCAATGGGAGCACAATAGTGTCTTTCCTAACCAGAAAACAACTCTTGCTTGTTGGACCAGAAACTGCACGTGATTCAACTCCATTTAGGAATGGGAAACAAACACTAGCTCGCCATACAAGAAACACACTCTGCTTTTGAGAGAAGACACTCTTCTTCTCAACTGTGTTTTCAATAGGCAAGAACAATGAGCTTGCTCAGAACAAAAGAATTGTGCTTCCTACACACACAGAACATATCTAGTTCATCTCTGCTTAGGAAATAGACAAGAAAAATAGCTTCTCTTCAGTCCAATACACTGTACTTGCTGGGAACACACGGAAGTATTTTTGTACTGTGCTTGGCAATAGGAGTGCAATTGTGACTTTCCTTACCAGAAAACAACTCTTGCAAGGAGGACCAGAAACTGGATTTGATTCAACAATGTTTATTTATGGGAAACAAACAATAGCTCACTTTAAAAGAAACATACTCTGCTTTTGATAAGAGAGTACTCTTCTATTCTAATGTTTTCCCTATTGGGCCAGAATAGTGAGATTGCTCAGAACAAAGAACTGTGCTTCCTACACACAAGGGCCATATCTAGTTCAACTCTGCTTAGGAAACGGTCAAGAACAGTAGCTTCTCTTCAGTCCAATACACTTTATTTTTTGGGAACAGTCGCGAGTGCTACTTTCACTGTATATGTCAAGCGAAGCACAATATTGACTTTTCTTACGAGAAAAGAACTCTTGCTCATAGGACCAGAAACTGCAAGGGATTTACTCCATTTAGGAATGCGAAACTAACAGTAGCTAGCCTTACAAGAAACACACTCGGCTTTTGAGAAGAGAGTATTCTTCTACTCCACTCTGTTTCCTATAGGGGCAGAACAGTGAGCTTGCTCAGAATAACAGAACTGTGCTTCCTGTATGCACGAGCCATATCTATTTCATCTGTGCTTATGAAACTGACAAGAACAGTAGCTTCTCTTCAGTCCAATACACTGTAGTTGCTGTGTATAGGAGCGAGCGCTATTTGCACTGTGTATGGCACTGGAAGCTGAATAGTGACTTTCCGTGCCAGAAAATAACTCTTTCTCGTTGGACCAGAAACTGCATGAGATTCAACTCGGTTTATGAATGGGAAGCAAACGCTAGCTTGCCTTACAAGAAACACACTCTGCTTTTGAAAAAAGAGCACTCTTCTTCTCTACTGTCTTTCCCATAGGGCCAGAAGAGTGAGCTTGCACAGAATAAAAGAACTGTGCTTCCTACATACAGGGACCATATCTATTTCCACTCTGATTAGGAAACTGACAAGAAGAGTAGCTTATCTTCAGTCCAAGAAACTGTGCTTTATGGGAACTGAAACAAGTGCTATTTGCACTGTGCATGGCAATGGGAGCACAATAGTGACTTTCCTTACCAGAAAACAACTCTTGCATGTGGGACTAGAAATTGCATGTGATTCAACTCCGTTTATGAATGGGATACAATCACTAGCTCCCCTTACAAGAAACACACTCTGCTTTTGAGAAAAGAGCACTCTTCTATTCTACTGTGTTTCTTTTAGGGCCAGAAAAGTAAGCTTGCTCAGAACAAAAAACTGTGCTTCCTACACACACAGGCCATATCTAGTTCAACACTGCTTAGGAAACTGACAAGAGCAGTAGCTTTTCTTCAGTCCAATATACTGTACTTGCTGAGAACAGATGCCAGTGCTATTTGCAATGTCTATGTCAATGGGAGCACAATAGTGACTTTCCTTACCAGAAAAGAACTCTTGCTCCTATAACAGAAACTGCATGTGATTCAACTCCGTTTATGAATGGTAAACAAAAACTAGCTTGCCTTACACGAAACACTGATTTCGAGAAAAGAGCACTCTTCTACTCTTCTGTGTTTCCTATAGGGCCAGAAGAGTGAGCTTGAGCAGAGCAAAAGAACTGGGCTTCCTACAAACACGGTCATGTCTAGTTCAACTCTGTTTAGGAAACTGAAAAGAATAGCAGCTTCTCCTCAGTCCAATACACTGTAATAGCTGGGAACAGACGCATGTGCTATTTGCACTGTGTATGGCACTGGGAGCTGAATAGTGACTTTACTTACCAGAAAATAACTCTTGCTCATTGGACCAGAAACAGCATGCGATTCAACTCGGTTTATGAATGAGATACAAACGCTAGCTTGCCTTACAAGAAACACAATCTACTTTTGAAAAAAGAGCACTCTTCTACTCTTCTGTGTTTCCTATAGGGCCAGAAGAGTGAGCTTGCTCAGAACAAAAGAACTGTGCTTCTGAGAGAAACAATCAATCAATGGGACCTCTTGAAACTGAGAAACTTTTGTAGAGCAAATGATATGGTCAACAAGGCAAAGCGACAGCCTACAGAATGGGAAAAGGTCTTCACCACCCCCACATCTGACAGAGGACTGATATCCAGAATATGTAAAGAACTCGAGAAATTTGACATCAAAATGCCCAACAGTCCAATTAAGAAATGGGGTATAGAACGAAGCAGAGAATTCTCAACAGAGGAAACTCAAATGGCTGAAAGACATTTAAGGAATTGCTCAACATCCCTAATCATCAGCAAAATGCAAATCAAAACAACTCTGAGATACCACCTAATGCCTGTCAGAATGGCTAAGATCAAAAACACTGAAGACACCTTATGCTGGATAGGATGTGGAGCTAGGGGAACTCTCCTCCACTGCTGGTGGGAATGCAAGCTTGTACAACCACTTTGGAAATCAATATGGCGCTTTCTTAGAAAATTGAGAATCCATCTCCCCCAAGATCCAGCTATACCACTCTTGGGCATATACCCAAGGAATGATCAACCCACCACAAAAGCACTTGTGCAGCTACGTTCATATCAGCATTGTTTGTAATAGCCAGAACATGGAAACAACCTAGATGCCCTTCAACTGAAGAATGGATAAACAAAATGTGGTACATATACACAATGGAATACTACTCAGCAGAGAAAAACAATGACATCATGAGGTTTGCAGACAAATGGATGGATCTAGAAAAAATCATCCTGAGTGAGGTAACCCAGACTCAGAAAGACAAACATGGTATGTACTCACTCATCGGAGGATACTAGATGTGGAACAAGGATGACTGGACTGCTACTCACATCACCAGGGAGGCTACATGGAAAACAGGACCCCAAGAAAGACACGGGGATCACCCAATGACAGAGAAATGGAATGAGATCTACATGAACAGCCTGGACATGAGTGGAGGTAGTGAAGGGCAAGGGTGGAGGAAAAGAGAGTTTGAGGGAGCGGAAGATCCCAGCTGGATCAACAACAGAGAGGGAGAACAAGGAATAGGAGACCATGGTAAATGAAGACCACATGAGAATAGGAAGAAGCAAAGTGCTAGAGAGGCCCACAGAAACCCACAAAGATACCCCCACAACAGACTGCTGGCAATGGTCGAGAGACAGCCCAAACTGACCTACTCTGGTGATGGGATGGCCAAACACCTTAATTGTCATGCCAGAAACCTCATCCAACTACTGAGGGATCTGGATGCAGAGATTCATGACTAGGCCCCAGGTGGATCTCTGGGAGTCCAATTAGCGAGAATGAAGAGGGTTTATATGAGTGAGAATTGTTGAGACCAAGGTTGGATAAAGCACAGGGACAAATAGCCAAAAGAACGGAAACATATGAAATATGAACCAATGGCTGAGGGTCACCAACTGCATTAGGCCCTCTGAGTGGGTGAAAGAGTTGATTGACCTGATCTGAATGGGAGGCAAGCAGGCAATGGGACCAAGTCCTGTGATCTTTGCATGAGTTGGCTGTTTGAAACCTTGGGCCTATGCAGGGTCCCTTGGCTCGGCATGGGAGGGGGGACTGGACCTACCTGGACTGAGTCTACAAGTTTGAACTCAGCTTGCGGAAAAGGCTTTGCCCTGGAGGAGAGAATGGGGGTGGGCGGGGGGGGAAGGTGAGGGGGGCAAAGGGGGGAAAACAAGGGAATCTTTGGCTTAAATGTAGAATTGAATTGTATTGCAAAATAAAAAAAAAGAACTGTGCTTCCTACACACACGGGACATATCTAGTTCAACTCTGCTTAGGAAACTGACAAGAACAGCAGCAGCTTCTCTTCAGTCCAATACACTGTACTATATTAGAACAGATGGGTGTGCTATTCGCACTGTGTATGGCAATGGGAGCGCAATAGTGACTTTCCTTACCAGAAAACAAGTCTAGCAAATAGGACCAGAAATTGCATGTGATTCAACTCCGTTTATGAATGGGAAACAAACACTAGTTCACCTAACAAGAAACACTGATTTTGAGAAAAGAGCACTCTTCTACTCTACTTTGTTTCTTATAGGGCCAGAAAAGTAAGCTAGCTCAGAACAAAGGAACTGTGCTTCCTACACACACGGGACATTTCTAGTTCAACCCTGCTTAGGAAACTGACAAGAACAGTAGCTTTTCTTCAGTCCAATACACTGTACTTGCTGAGAATGGACGCCAGTGCTATTTGCACTGTGTACGGCAATGGGAATACAATAGTGACTTCACTACCAGAAAACAACTCTTGGGTGTGACCAGAAACTGCGTGTGCTTAAACTCCGTTAATGAATGGAAAACAGATGCTAGCTTGGCACAAGAAACACACTCTGCTTTTGAGAAAAGAACACTCTTCTACTGTAATGTGTTTCCAAAGGGCCAGAACAGTTAGCTTGCTCAGAACATAAGAACTGTATTTCCTACACACGGCCACATCTAGTTCAACTCTGCTTAGGAAACTGACAAGAACAGTAAATTCTCTTCAGTCCAATACACTCTACTTGCTGGGAACAGACTCGAGTGCTTTTTGCACTGTGTATGAAAATGGGAGTGCAATAGTGACTTTCCTTACCAGAAAACAAGTCTAGCTCATAGGACCAGAAATTGCATGTGATTCAACTCAGTTTATAAATGTCAAACAAACAGTAGCTCGCCTAACAAGAAACACACTCTGGTTTTGAAAAAAGAGCACTCTTCTACTCTAAGGTTTTTCCTATAGGGAGAGAAGAGTGAGCTTGTTCAGAGCAAAAGAACTGTGATTTCTAAACACACGGGCCATATCTAGTTCAACACTGCTTAGGAAAGTGACAAGAACACAAGTATCTTCAGTCCAATACATTGTATTTGCTGGGAACAAATGCGAGTGCTATTTGCACTGTGTATGGCAATGGGGGCTCAATAGTGACTTTCCTTACCAGAAAAAAACTCTTGCTCATAGGACCAGAAACTGTATGTGATTCAACTCCGTTTATGAATGGAAAACAAAAACTAGCTCTCCTTACAAGAAACGTTGATTTTGAGAAAAGAGCATTCTTCTCATCTACTGTGTTTCCTATAGAGCCAGAAGAGTGAGCTTGAGCAGAACAAAAGAACTGGGCTTCCTACACACACGGTCATATCTAGTTCAACTCTGCTTAGGAAACTGACAAGAACACCAGCATCTCTTCAGTCCAATACACTGTACTAGCTGGGAACAGACGTAAATGCTGATTGCATTGTGTATGGCACTGGGAGCTGAATAGTGACTTTCCTTAACAGAAAATAACTCTTGCTCGATGGAACAGAAACTGCTTGTGATTCAACTCGGTTTATGAATGGGAAGCAAACGGTAGCTTGCCTTACAAGAAACACACTCTGCTTTTGAAAAAAGAGCACTCTTCTACTCTACTGTGTTATCTATAGGGCCAGAAGAGTGAGCTTGCACAGCATAAAAGAACTGTGCTTCCTACACACAGGGACCATATCTAGTTCCACTCTGCTTAGGAAACTGACAAGAAGAGTAGCTTATCTTCAGTCCAAGAAACTGTGCTTTATGGGAACTGAAACAAGTGCTATTTGCACTGTGCATGGCAATGGGTGCGCAATAGTGACTTTCCTTACCAGAAAACAACTCTTGCACGTGGGGCCAGAAATTGCATGTGATTCAACTGCGTTTATGAATGGGATACAATCACTAGCTCCCCTTACAAGAAACACACTCTGCTTTTGAGAAAAGAGCACTCTTCTATTCTACTGTGTTTCTCTTAGGGCCAGAAAAGTAAACTTGCTCAGAACAAAAAACTGTGCTTCCTACACACATGAGACATATCTAGTTCTACTCTGCTTAGGAAACTGACAAGAACAGTAGCTTTTCTTTAGTCCAATACATTGTATTTGCTGAGAACAGATGCCAGTGCTATTTGCAATGTGTATGTCAATGGGAGCGCAATAGTGACTTTCCTTACCAGAAAAGAACTCTTGCTCCTATAACAGAAACTGCATGTGATTCAACTCCATTTGTGAATGGTAAACAAAATCTTGCTCGCCTTACAAGAAACACTGATTTCAAGAAAAGAGCACTATTCTACTCTATTGTGTTTCCTCTTGGGCCGGAAGAGTGATCTTGAGCAGAACAAAAGAACTGGGCTTCCTACACACACGGTCATATCTAGTTCAACTCAGCTTAGGAAACTGAAAAGAACAGCAGCTTCTCTTCAGTCCAATACACTGTACTAGCTGGGAACAGACGCGAGTGCTATTTGCACTGTGTATGTAAATGGGAACACAATAGTGACTTTCCTTACCAGAAGACAAGTCTAGCTCATAGGACCAGAAAATGCATGTGATTCAACTCCGTTTATGAATGGGAAACAAACACTAGCGAGCCTATTAAGAAACACACTCTGGATTTGAAAAAAGAGCACTCTTCTTCTTTTTTTTTTTTTTTTTTTTTTTGGTTTTTCGAGACAGGATTTCTCTGTGCATCTTTGCGCCTTTTCCTGGATCTCACTTGGTAGCCCAGGCTGGCCTCGAACTCACAGAGATCCACCTGGCTCTGCCTCACGAGTGCTGGGATTAAAGGCGTGTGCCACCACCGCCCAGCGCTGGAGGGATAGCTTAGCTGTTAAAAAGCTAGGCTCACAACCAAAAGAGCACTCTTCTACTCTACTGTGTTTCCTATAGGGCCAGAAAAGTGATCTTGCTCAGAACAAAAGAACTGTGCTTCCTACACACAGGCCATATCTAGTTCAACACTGCTTAGGAATGTGACAAGAACACAAGTTCCTTCAGTCATATACACTGTACTTGCTGGAAACAGAATCGATTGCTATTTGCACTGTGTATGGCAATGGAGCACAATAGTGACTTTCCTTACCAGAAAACAACTCTTGCTCGTAGGACCAGAAACTGCATGAGATTCAACTTTGTTTATGAATGAGAAACAAACCCTAGCTTGCCTTACAAGAAACACACTCTGCTCTTGAGAAAAAGGAACTCTTCTACTCTACTGTGATTGCCATAGGGCCAGAAGAGTGAGATTGCTCAGAACAAAAGAACTGTGTTTCCTACACACACGAGCCATATCTAGTTCAACTCTGCTTAGGAAACTGACAAGAACAGTGGCTTCTCTTCAGTCCAAGAAACTGTGCTTGCTTGGAACGGATTTGAGTGCTATTTGCACTGTGTATGGCAATGGGAGCGCAGTAGTGACTTTCATTATCAGAAAACAACTCTTGATCATAGGACCAGAACCTTCATGTGATTCATCTCCGTTTATGAATGGCAAAAAAATACTACCTCGCCTTACAAGAAACATACTCTACTTTTGAAAAAAGAGCACTCTTCTACTCTACTGTGCTGTGGGATGATCTGTATGTCAAATGTGTTGCTGATTGTTCAGTAAATAAATCACTGATTGGCCATTGGCTAGGCAGGAAGTTTAGGTGGGACAAGGAGAAGAATTCTGGGAAGTGGAAGTCTGGGGGGGAGACACTGCCAGCCGACATCATGACAAGCCGCATGGAAAGATCCCCTTAAGCCACGAGCCATGTGGCAAGGTATAGATTAATGGAAATGGATTAATTTAAGAAATTAAGAACAGTTAGCAAGAAGCCTGCCACGGCCATATAGTTTGTAACTAATATAAGTCTCTGTGTTTACTTGATCGGGTCTGAGTGGCTGTGGGACTGGCGGGTGAAAGCGATTTGCCCTGACCGTGGGCCAGGCAGGAAAACTCAAGCTACACTACTGTGTTTCCTAAAGGGCCAGAAAAGTGAGTTTGCTCAGAACAAAAGAAGTGTGCTTCCTACACACATAGGCCATATCTAGTGAAACACTGCTTTGGAAAATGACAAGAACACAAGTCTCTTCAGTCCAATACACTGTACTTGCTGGGAACAGATGCGAGTGCTATTTGCACTGTGTAAGGCAATGGGAATACAATAGTGACTTTCACTACCAGAAAACAACTCTTGATCGAAGTACCAGAAACTACATGTGATTCAACTCCGTTTATGAATGGTAAACAAATACTATCTTGCCTTTCAAGAAACACAATCTGCTTTTGAGAAAAGATCTCTCTTCTACTCTACTGTGTTCCCTATAGGGCCAGAAGTTTGTGCTTGGTCAGAAATAATTAACTGTGCTTCCTGCACACGGGCCATATCTAGTTTAACTCTGCTTAGGAAACTGACAAGAACAGCAGCTTCTCTTCAATACAATACACTGTACTAGCTGGGAACAGATGCGAGTGCTATTTGCACTGTCTATGGCAATGGGAACGCAATAGTGACTTTCCTTACCAGAAAACAAGTCTAGCTCATAGGACCAGAAACTGCATGTGATTCAATTCTGTTTATGAATAGGAAACAAACACTAGCTTGCTCATCAAGAAACACACTCTGGTTTTGAGAAAAGAGCACTCTTCTACTCTACTGTGTTTCCTTTAGGGCCAGAACAGTGAGCTTGCTCAGAACAAAAGAACTGTGCTTCCTACACACGGGACATATCTAGTTCAACACTGCTTAGGAAAGTGACAAGAACACAAGTCTCTTCAGTCCAATACACTGTACTTGCTGGGTACAGATGCGAGTGCTATTTGCACTGTGTATGGCAATGGGAGCGCAATAGTGACTTTCCTTACCAGAAAACAACTCTTGCTCGTAGGACCAGAAACTGCATGTGATTCAACTCCGTTTATGAATGGTAAACAAAAACTAGCTCGCCTTACAAGAAACACTGATTTTGAGAAAAGAGCACTGTTCTACTCTACTGTGTTTCCTATAGGGCCAGAAGCGTGAGCTTGAGCAGAACAAAAGAACTGGGATTCCTACACATAGGGTCATATCTAGTACAACTCTGCTTAGGAAAATGACAAGAACAGAATGTAGGTAGAGTTTTCCTGCCTGGCCCACAGTCAGGACAAATCTCTCTCACCTGCCAGTCCCACAGCCGCTCAGACCGTACCAAATAAACACAGAGACTTATATTGGTTACAAACTGTATGGCTGTGACAGGCTTCTTGCTAACTGTTCTTACAGCTTAAATTAATCCATCTCCATTAATCTATACCTTGCCACATGGCTCGTGGCTTACCAACATCTTCACATGCTGTTCCTCATCGTGGTGGCTGGCAGTGTCTCTCTGACTCAGCCTTCCACTTCCCAGCTTTATTCTCCTCCTTGTCCCGCCTACACTTCCTGCCTAGCCAATGACCAATCAGTGTTTTATTTATTGACTAATTAGCAACACATTTGCCATACAGAACATCCCACAGCACTTCCCCTTTTTCTTTTTTTTCAAAAAGGAAGGTTTTAACCTTAACAAAGTAAAATTACATATAATTTGGGAAGTTGGGCGTAGCTTCTCTTACTACTTCCTGCTGGACGGGGGCGCTGTATCTTATGGGGAAACAAAATTTTAGAATTATGGAATAGTCCATTAGGCTGTATCATCTGAACCAGATGCCTTCAAAACATTCTGGATGTTGGATCATCTGGGCCATGGTGTCATCGGAGACCTTTCAGGGGGTCTTGGCTGGTCAAACCTGATGTATCTTAATCTGGAACAAATCCATAGCCTCTGGATTTCTGTGGAAACAAAAGCAGAGCCTCCTTTCCAAAGCAACATATACTTACATCCAAATTTTGAAATCAAGGTACCTTTAAAATATACATTTTAGCATACCTCAAAAGCTTTTACAATCAAATGTTTTCTGCAGTTAAAAATCCCAAAGACAACACAATCCAGATTCTCTACATAATATTCATTTCACATGGCTTATTTTTTATATTAGTTTTACTGTCTCTTTAAAGACTTTATTTCTTAAAACTATGTGTTTGTTTATATAACTGTATATATCACCTTTTTCTGTCTCTTTCAAGCCTACGTGTATTTTCCACACATTGTAAACTATTACATCTAGATCTGTCTTATTGTGAATCTATTGGATTAAACTGCAGCAGCTGTGGCACTGGAAGCGCAATAGTGACTTTCCTTACCAGAAAACAACTCTTGTTCGTAGGACCAGGAACTGCATGTGATTCAATTCCGTTTATGAATGGGAAACAAACACTAGCTCCCCTTCCAAGAACATGCTCTGCTTTTGAGAAAAGAGCACTCTTATACTCTACTGTTTTTCCTAGAGTGCCAGGACAGTGAACTTGCTCAGAACAAAAGAACTGTGCTTCCTAGACATGGGCGATATCTAATTCAACTCTTTTTAGGAAACTGACTAGAACAGTAGCTTCTCTTCAGTCCAATAAACTGTGCTTCCTGGGCACAGACACGAGTGCTATTTGCACTGTGTATGGCAATGGGAACGCAATAGTGACTTAGCTTACCAGAAAACAACTCTAGCTCGTAAAAACAGAAACTGAATGTGATTAAACTACGTTTATGAATGGAAAACAAACATGGCTCGCCTTAGAAGAAACACACTCTGCTCTTGAGAAAAGAGCACCTTTCTACTCTACTGTTGTTCCTATAGGGTCAGAAGAATGAGATTGCTCAGAACAAAAGAACTGTACTTCCTACACATACGGCCATATCTAGTTCCACTCTGCATAGGAAACTGACAAGAACAGTAGCTTCTCTTCAGTCCAATACACTGTACTTGCTGGGAACAGACACGAGTGCTATTTGCACTGTGTGTGGCATTGGGAGAGCAATAGTGACTTTTCTTACCAGAATATGCCTCTTCCTCGTAGGTACAAAAACTGCATGTGCTTAAACACCGTTTATGAATAGGAAACAAACAATGCCTCACATTACAAGAAACACACTCTGCTCTTGAGAATAAGTACCTCTTCTACACTTCTGTGTTTCCTGTAGGGCCAGAAGAGTGAGATTGCTCAGAATACATGAACTGTGCTTCCTACACACAGGGGGCATATCTAGTTCAACTCTTCTTAGGAAACTGACAAGAAGAGTAGCTTCTCTTAAGTCCAAGAATCTGTGCTTGCTGGGATCGGACATCAGTGCTATTTGCACTGTGTATTGCAATGGGTGTGCAATAGTGACTTTCCTTACCAGAAAACAAGTCTTGATATTAGGACAAGAAATGTGATTCAACTCCAGTTATGAATGGGAAACAAAACTAGGTTACCTTACAAGAAACACGGCCTTTGAGAAAAGAGCACTCTTCTACTCCACTGTGTTTCCTATAGGGCCAGAAGTGTGTGCTTGTTCAGAATCAAAGAACTGTGATTTCTACACATGGGCTATATCTAGTTTATCTCTGCTTAGGAAACAGAGAAGAACAGCAGCATCTCTTCATTCCAATACACTGTACTAGCTTGGAACAGATGCGTGTGCTATTTGCACTGTGTATGGCAATGGGAACGCAATAGTGACTTTCCTTACCAGAAAACAAGTCTAGCTCATAGGACGAGAAACTGCATGTGATTCAACACCGTTTATGAATGGCAAACAATCACTAGCTCGCCTAACAAAAAACACACTATGCTTTTGAGAAAAGAGCACTCTTCCACTCTACTGTGTTTCCTATGGGGAGAGAAGAGTGAGCTTGCTCAGAACAAAAGAAATGTGCTTCCTACACGCACGGGACATATCTAGTTCAACACTGCTTAGGAAAGTGACAAGAACACAAGTCTCTTCAGTCCAATACACTGTACTTGCTGGGAACAGATGCGAGTGCTATTTGCACTGTGTAAGGCAATGGGAATACAATAGTGACTTTCCTTACCAGAAAACAACTCTATCTCATAGGACCAGAAACTGCATGTGATTCAACTCTGTTTATGAATGGTGAACAAAAACTAGCTCGCCTTACACTAAACACTGATTTTGAGAAAAGAGCACTCTTCTAATCTACTGTGTTTCCTATAGGGCCAGAAGAGTAAGCTTGAGCAGATCAAAAGAACTGGTCTTCCTACACAAACAGTCATATCTAGTTCAACTCTGCTTAGGAAACTGTAAAGAACAGCAGCTTCTCTTCAGTCCAATACACTGTACTAGCTGAGAACAGAAGCAAGTGCTATTTGCACTGTGTTTGGCACTGGGAGCTGAATAGTGAATTTCCTTACCAGAAAATATCTCTTGCTTGTTGGACCAGAAACAGCATGTGATTCAACTCGGTTTATGAATGGGACACAAACGCTAGCTTGCCTTACAAGAAACCCAATCTGCTTTGGAAAAAAGAGCACTCTTCTACTCTTCTGTGTTTCCTATAGGGCCAGAAGAGTGAGCCTGTTCAGAACAAAAGAACTGCGCTTCTGAGAGAAACAATCAATGGGACCTCTTGAAACTGAGAAGCTTTTGTAGAGCAAATGATACGGTCAACAAGGCAAAGCGACAGCCTACAGAATGGGAAAAGATCTTCACCAACCCCACATCTGACAGAGGACTGATATCCAGAATATATAAGGAACTCAAGAAATTTGACATCAAAATGCCCAACAGTCCAATTAAGAAATGGGCTATAGAACTAAGCAGAGAATTCGCAACAGAGGAAACTCAAATGGCTGAAAGTCATTTAAGGAATTGCTCAACATCCCTAGTCATCAGCAAAATGCAAATCAAAACAACTCTGAGATACCACCTAATGCCTGTCAGAATGGCTAAGATCAAAAACACTGAAGACACCTTATGCTGGATAGGATGTGAAGCTAGGGGAACTCTCCTCCACTGCTGGTGGGAATGCAAGCTTGTACAACCACTTTGGAAATCAATATGGCGCTTTCTTAGAAAATTGGGAATCCATCTCCCCCAAGATCCAGCTATACCACTCTTGGGTATATACCCAAGGAATGCTCAACCACACCACAAAAGCACTGGTTCAGCCATGTTCATATCAGCATTGTTTGTAATAGCCAGAACATGGAGACAACCTAGATGCCCTTCAACTGAAGAATGGATAAACAAAATGTGGTACATATACACAATGGAATACTACTCAGCAGAGAAAAACAATGACATCATTAGGTTTGCAGACAAATGGATGGATCTAGAAAAAATCATCCTGAGTGAGGTAACCCAGACTCAGAAAGACAAACATGGTATGTACTCACTCATAGGAGGATACTAGATGTGGAACAAGGATGACTGGACTGCTACTCACATCACCAGGGAGGCTACCTGGAAAACAGGACCCCAAGAAAGACACGGGGATCACCCAATGACAGAGAAATGGAATGAGATCTACATGAACAGCCTGGACATGAGTGGAGGTAGTGAAGGGCAAGGGTGGAGGAAAAGAGAGTTTGAGGGAGCGGAAGATCCCAGCTGGATCAACAACAGAGAGGGAGAACAAGGAATAGGAGACCATGGTAAATGAAGACCACATGAGAATAGGAAGAAGCAAAGTGCTAGAGAGGCCCACAGAAACCCACAAAGATACCCCCACAACAGACTGCTGGCAATGGTCGAGAGACAGCCCGAATTGACCTACTCTGGTGATGGGATGGCCAAACACCCTAATTGTCGTGCCAGAAACCTCATCCAACTACTGAGGAATCTGGATGCAGAGATCCATGACTAGGCCCCAGGTGGATCTCTAGGAGTCCAATTAGTGAGAATGAGGAGGGTTTATATGAGAGAGAATTGTTGAGACCAAGGTTGGATGAAGCACAGGGACAAATAGCCAAATGAACGGAAACATATAAAATATGAACCAATGGCTGAGGGGTCACCAACTGGATCAGGCCCTCTGAGTGGGTGAAACAGTTGATTGGCCTGATCTGTTTGGGAGGCAAGTAGGCAGTGGGACCGGGTCGTGTGCTCATTACATTAGTCGGCTGTTTAAAACCTTGGGCCTATGCAGGGTCCCTTGGCTCGGCATGGGAGGGGGGACTGGACCTACCTGGACTGAGTCTACCAGGTTGATCTCTGCCTGCGGGCAAGGCTTTGCCCTGGAGGAGAGGCGAATGGGGTGCAGGTTGGGGGGGGAAGGTGAGGGGGCGGGAGGGGGGAAAACAAGGGAATCTTTGGCTGAAATGTAGAATTGAATTGTATTGCAAAATAAAAATAAAAAAAAGAACTGTGCTTCCTATACACACGGGACATATCTAGTTTAACTCTGCTTAGGAAACTGACAAGAACAACAGCTTCTCTTCAGTCCAATACACTGTACTATCTTGGAACAGATGGGTGTGCTATTTGCACTGTGTATGGCAATGGGAGCGCAATAGTGACGTTCCTTACCAGAAAACAAGTCTAGCTCATAGAAACAGAAACTGCATGTGATTCAACTCTGTTTATGAATGGGAAACAAACACTATCTCGCCTAACAAGAAACACACTCTGGTTTTGAGAAAAAAGCACTCACTTACTCTACTGAGTTTCCTATAGGGAGAGAAGAGTGACCTTGCTCAGAACAAAAGAATTGTGCTTCCAACACACACGGGCCATATCTAGTTCAACACTGCTTAGGAAACTAACAAGAACACAAGTCTCTTCAGTCCAATACACTGTCCTTGCTGGGACAGATGCGAGTGCTATTTGCACTGTGTATGGCAATGAAAGTGCAATAGTGACTTTCCTTACCAGAAAACAACTCTTCCTCTTAGGACCAGAAACTGCATGTGATCCAATCCGTTTGTGAATGGAAAACAAAAACTAGCTCTCCTTACAAGAAACATTGATTTTGAGAAAAGAGCACTCTTCTACTCTACTGTGTTTCCTATAGAGCCAGAAGAGTGAGCTTTAGCAGAACAAAAGAACTGGGCTTCCTACACACACGGTCATATCTAGTTCAACTCTGCTTAGGAAACTGAAAAGAACAGCAGCATCTCTTCAGTTCAATACACTGTACTATCTGGGAACAGACGTAAGTGCTGTTTGCACTGTGTATGGCACTGGGACCTGAATAGTGACTTTCATTCCCAGAAAATAACTGTTGCTTGTTGGACCAGAAACTGCTTGTGATTCAACTCAGTAAATGAATGGGAAACAAACGCTAGCTTGCCTTACAAGAAACAAACTCTGCTTTTGAAAAAATAGCACTCTTCTACTCCACTGTTTCCTATAGGGCCAGAAGAATGAGCTTGCTCAGAATAAAAGAACTGTATTTCCTACCCAGGCCATATCTAGTTGAACTTTCCTTAGGAAACTGACAAGAAAAGGAGCTTCTCTTCAGTCTGACACTTTGTACTTGCTGGGAACAGATGCGAGTGCTATTTGCACTGTGTATGGCAATGGGAGCACAATAGTGACTTTCCTTACCCGAAAGCAACTCTTGCTCTTAGGACCAGAAACTGCATGTGATTCAACTCCTTTTATGAATGGTAAACAAAAACTTGCTCCCCTTACAAGAAACACTGATTTTGAGAAAAGAGCACTCTTCTACTCTACTGTGTTTCCTATAGGGCCAGAAGCGTGAGCTTGAGCAGAACAAAAGAACTGGGCTTCCTACACACAGGGTCATATCTAGTTCAACTCTGCTTAGGAAACTGAAAAGAACAGCAGCTTCTCTTCAGTCCAATACACTGTACTTGCTGGGAACAGATGCGAGTGCTATTTGCACTGTGTATGGCAATGGGAGCGCAATAGTGATTTTCCTTACCAGAAAACAACTCTTGCTCGTAGGACCAGAAACTGCATGTGATTCAACTCTGTTTATGAATGGTAAACAAAAACTCACTCACCTTACAAGAAACACTGCTTTTGAGAAAAGTGCATTCTTCTACTCCCCTGTGTTTCCTATAGGGCCTGAAGAGTGAGCTTGAGAAGAACATAAGAACTGGGTTTCCTACACACACGGTCATATCTATTTCAACTCTACTTAGGAAACTGTCAAGAATAGCAGCTTCTCTTCAGTCCAATATACTGTACTAGCTGGGAACAGACACGAGGGTTATTTGCACTGGGTATGGTACTGGTAGCTGAATAGTGACTTTCATTACCAGAAAATAACTCTTGCTCATTGGACCAGAAACTGCAAGTGATTCGACTCGGTTCATGAATGGGAACGAAAGCTAGGTTGCCTTACAAGAAACACACTCTGTTTTTGAAAAAAGAGCATTCTTCTACTCTACTGTGTTTCCTATAGGGCCAGTAGAGTGTACTTGCTCAGAAAAAAAGAACTGTGCTTCCTACACACGGGACATATCTATTTCATGTTTCCTTAGGAAACTGACATGAACAGTAGCTTCTCTTCAGTCAAAGAAACTGCTGGGAACATACGCGAGTGCTATTTGCACTGTGCATGGCAAAAGGAGCACAATAGTGATTTTCCTTAACAGAAAACAACTGTTGCTCGTGGGACCAGAAACTGCATATGATTCAATTCCGTTTATGAATGGGAAAAAATCACTAGCTCGCCTTACAATAAACACACTCTGCTTTAGAGAGAAGAGCACTTGTCTACTCTAATGTGTTTCTTATAGGGCCAGAAAAGTAAGCTTGCTCAGAACAAAAGAACTGTGCTTCCTACACACACGGGACTTATCTAGTTCAACTCTACTTAGGCAACTGACAATAACATTAGCTTCTCTTCAGTCTAATAAACTGTACATGATGGTATAGACCCGAGTGCTATTTCCACTGTGTATGGCAATGGGAGCGCAATAGTGACTTTCCTTACCAGAAAACAACTCTTGCTCGTAGGACCAGAAACTGCTTGTGATTCAACTCCGTTTATGAATGGTAAACAAAAACTAGCTCACCTTACAAGAAACACTGATTTTGAGAAAAGAGCACTCTTTAACTCTATTGTGTTCCCTATAGGGCCAGAAGAGTGAGCTTGAGCAGAAAAAAAGAACTGGGATTCCTACACACACGGTCATATCTAGTTCAACTCTGCTTAGGAAACTGACAAGATCAGCATCTTCTCTTCAGTCCAATACACTGTACAATTGGGAACAGACGCAAGTGCTATTTGCACTGTGTTTGGCACTGTGAGCTGAATAGTAACTTTCCTTAACAGAAAATAACTCTTGCTCATTGGACCAGAAATTGCATGTGATTCAATTTGGTTTACGAATGCGAAACAAATGCTAGCTTGCCTTACAAGAAACACACTCTACTTTTGAAAAAAGAGTTCTCTTCTACTCTACTGTGTTTCCTATAGGGCCAGAAGAGTGAGCTTGCTCAGAACAAAAGAACTGTGCTTTCTACACACACAGGCCATATCTATTTCATCTTTCCTTATAAAACTGACAAAAACTGTAGCTTCGCTTCAGTCCTAGAAACTGTGCTTTGTGGGAACATACACGAGTGATATTTGCACTTTGCTTGGCAATGGGAACACAATAGTGATTTTCCTTACCAGAAAACAACTCTTGCTCGTGGGACCAGAAACTGCATGTGATTCAACTACGCTTATGAATGGGAAACAAAACTGGCTCGCCTTACAAGAAACACACTCTGTTCTTGAGAAAAGAGTACTCTTCGACTCTACTGTGTTTCCAATAGTGCCAGAAGAATGACATAGCTCAGAATAAAAGAAATGTGCTGCTTGCACACAAGGGCCATATCTAGTTCCACTCTGCTTAGGAAACTCTTGCTCGAAGGACCAGAAACTACATGTGATTCAACTACGTTTATGAATGGGAAACAAACACTAGCTCAACTTACAAGAAACACAATCTGTTTTTGTGAAAAGAGCATTCTTCTACTGTACTGTGTTTTCTAACGGTCCAGAAGAGTGAGCTTGCTCAGAACAAAAGAACTGTGCTTCCTACACACACGGTCTATATCTAGTTCAACTCTGCATAGAAAACTGACAAGAACAGTAGCTTCTTTTCAGTCCCATACACTGTCCTTCCAGGGAACAGAGGGGAGTGCTATTTGTACTGTGTATGGCAATGGGAGCACAATAGTGACTTTCATTACCAGAAAATAACTCTTGCTCGTAGGACCAGAAACTGCATGTGATTCAACTCCATTTATGAATGGGAAACAAACACTACCTCGCCTTATATGAAACCCACTCTGCTTTTAAGAAAAGAGCACTCTTCTTCTCTACTGTGTTTCTTTATAGGGCCCGAACTATGAGCTCTCTCACAACAAAAGAACTGAGCTTTCTACACACACGGGCCATATACAGTTCAACTCTGCCTTGGAAACTGACAAGAATAGTAGATTCTCTTCAGTCAAATACACTGTACTTAATGGGAACAACGCAAGTGCTATTTGTACTGTGTATGTCAATGGGAGGACAATAGTGAACTTCCTTACCAGAAAACAACTCTTGCTCGTAGGACCAGTAACTGCATATGATTCAACTCCATTTATGAATGGGAAACAAACACTAGCTCGCCTTACAAGAAACACACTCTGCTTTTGAGAAAAGAACACTCATCTACTCTACAATGTTACCTATAGGGCCAGAACAGTGATCTTGCTAAGAATAAAAGAACTGTGCTTCCTATACACATGGGCCTTATCTATTTCAACTCTGCTTAGGAAACTGACAAGAACAGTAGCTTCTCTTCAGTCCAATAAACTGTACTTGCTGGTAATAGGCACGAGCGCTATTTGCACTGTGTATGGCAATGGGAGCCCAATACTGACTTTCCTTACCAGAAAACATCTCTTGCTCATACGACCAAAAACTGCATGTGATTCAACTCTGTTTCTTATTGGAAAACAACGAGTGGCTAGCCTTACAGTAAACACACTCTGCTTTTGAGAAAAAAGCACGTTTCTACAATACTGTGTTTCAAATAGGGATAGAACACTGAGCTTACTCATAACAAAAGAACTGTGCTTCCTACACACACGGCCCATATCTATTTCAACTCTGCTTAGGAAACTGACAAGAACAGTAGCTTCTCTTCTGTGCAATATTCTGTATTGCTGAGAACAGACGTGATTGCTATTTGCAATTATTATGTTATTTGGAAGTCAGTAGTGACTTTCCTTACCAGAAAACAACTCTTGCTCGTAGGACCAGAAACTGCATGTTATTAAACTCCGTTTATTAATGGGAAACAAACACTAACTCTCCTTACAAGAAACCCACTCTGCTTTTGAGAAAAGGCACACTTCTACTCTACTGTGTTTCCTATAGGGCCAGAACAGTGAGCTTGCTCACAACAAAAGAACTGTGCTTTCTACACACATGGGATATATACATGTTCAACTCTCATTAGGAAACTGACAAGAACAGTAGGTTCTCTTCGATCCAGTACACTGTACTTGCTGGGAAGAGATGCCAGCTCTTTAGCACTGTTTATGGCAATGGGAGCACAATAGTGACTTTCCTTACCAGAAAACAACTCTTGCTTGTAAGACCAGAAACTACACATGATTAAACTCTGTTTAAGAATAAGAACAAGGACTAGCTTGCCTTACAAGAAACCCACTCTGCTGTGAGAAGAGAGCACTGCTATAATGTACTCTGTTTCCTAAAGGGCCAGAACAGTGAGCTTGCTCAGAACAAAAGGACTGTGCTTCCTACACACGGGTCATATCTAGTTCAACTCTACTTAGGTAGCTGACATGAACAGTAGCTTCTCCTCAGTCCAATACACTGTACTTGCTGATAACAGATGTGAGTGCTATTTGCACTGTGCATGTCAAAGGGAGCGCAATATTGACTTTCCTTATCAGAAAACATCTTTTGCTCATAGGACCAGAAATTACATGTGATCCAACTCTGTTTATGAATGTGAAACAAACACTAGCTCACTTACAAGAAACACACTCTGCTTTTGATAAAAGAGCACACTTCTACTATACTGTATTTGCTATCGGGCCTGAACAGAGTGCTTACTCAGAAAAAAAAAAAAAAAACAACAACATTGCTTCCTACACAGATGGACCATATCTACTTCAACTCTGCTTAGGATACTGACAAGAACTGTTAGTTCTCTTCAGTCCAATACACTGTATTTGCTGGGAAAAGATCCGACTGCTATTTGCTCTGTGTATGGCATTGGAAGCACAACAGAGACTTTCCTTACGAGAAAACAACTCTGACTCGTAAGACCAGAACCTGCATGTGATTGAACTCCGTTTATGAATAAGAAACCAAAACTAGCTCTCCTTACAAGAAACACACTCTACTTTTGAAAAAAGAACACTCTTCTACTCTACTCTGTTTTATATGGCCAGAACAGTGAGCTTGCTCATTACAAAAGAACTGTGCTTCCTACACACACAGGACATATCTAGTTCAACTCTGCTTAGGAAACTGGGAAGAATATTACCATCTCTTCAGTCCAATACACTGTAATTGCTGGGAACAAATGCAAGTGCTATTTGCACCGTGTACGACATTGGGAGCACAATAGTGACTTTCTTTACCAGAAAAAAAAATCTTGCTAGTAGGACAAGAAACTGCATGTGATTCTACACCATTTATAATTGTGAAACAACACTAGCACGCCTTACTAGAAACACACTCTGCTTTTGAGAAAAGAGCACTCTTCTACTCTACTCTGTTTCCTACAGGGCCAGAAAAGTGAGATTTCTCTAAACAAAAATCTGTGCTTCTAACACACATTGGCCATATCTAGTTCAACTCTGCTTAGGAAACTGACAAGAACATTAGCTTCTCCTCAGCCCAATATGCTGTGCTTGCTGGGAACAAAAGTGAGGGCTATTTGTACTGTGTATGGCAGTGGGAGCACAATAGTGACTTTCTTTACCAGAAAACAACTCTTATCGGTAGGACCAGAAACTGCATGTGATTCCACTCCGTTTCGAATGGGAAACGAACACTATCTCGCCTTATAAGAAACAAATTCTGCTTTTAAGAAAAGAGCACACATCTACTCTAATGTGTTTCCTATAGGGTCAGAACAGTGTGCTTGCTCAGAAAAAAAGAACTGTGCTTCCTACACACACGGGCCCTATCTAAGTCAACTCTGCATAGGAAACTGAAAAAAACAGGATCTTCTCTTCAGGCCAATACAATGTACTTGCTGGGAACAGATGCGAGTGCTATTTGCACTGTGTATGTCATTGGGAGCACAATAGTGACTTTCATTACCTGAAAACAACTCTTGCACATAGGACCTGAAACTGAATGTGATTCAACTCTGTTTATGAATGGGAAACAAACTTTAGCTCGCCTGACAAAAACACACTCTGCTTTTGAGAAAAGACCACACTTCTACTCTACTGTGTTTTCTATAGGGCTTGAACAGTGAGCTTGCGCAGAAAAAAGAACTGTGCTTACTACACACAAAAGCCCTATCTAATTCAACTCTGCATAGGAAACTGACAAGAACTTTAGCTTCTCTTTATCCCAGTACACTGTACTTCGTGGGAACAGACGCAAGTGCTATTTGCATTGTGTACGGCATTGGGACCGCAGTAGTGACTTTCCTTACCAGAATACAACTCTTGCTCTAAAAGACCGGAAACTGCATGTGATTCAACACCGTTTATGAATGGGAAACAAACACTAGGGCGTCTTACAAGAAACACACTACGCTTTTGAGAAAAGAGCACTCTTATACTCTACTCTGTTTCCTATTCGGCCAGAACAGTGAGCTGGCTCATAACAATAGAACTGTGTGTCCTACACACACGGGCCATATCTACTTCTACTATGCTTAGGAAACTGACAAGAACAGAAGCATCTCTTCACCCCAATACACTGTACTTGCTAGGTACAGACGCGAGATCTTTTTGCACTGTGTATGACAATGGGAATGCAATAGTGACATTCCTTACCAGAAAACAACTCTTGCTCATATGACCAGAAACAGCATGTGATTCCACTCCCTTTATGATTGGGAAACAAACACTAGCTCATCTTACAAGAAACACCCTCTGCTTTAGAGAAGAGCACTCTTCTACTGTACTCTGTTTCCTGCAGTGCCAGAACAGGGAGCTTGCTCAGAACAAAATAACTGTGCTTCCTACACACACGGGCCATATCTAGTTCAACTCTGATTAGGAAACTGACAAGAACAGTAGCTTCACTTCAGCCCAATACACTGTCATGGCTAGGAACATACGCGAGTGCAATTTGTACTAAGTATGGCAATGGGAGTGCAATAGTGACTTTCCTTAGAAGAAAACAAATTCTGCTCATAGGACCAGAAACTGCATGTGATTCAACTCCATTTATAAATGCAAAACCAACTCTAGCTCGCCTTACAAAAAACACACTCTGCTTTTGAGAAAGGAACACACTTCTACTCTACTGTGTTTCCAAAGGGCCAGAGCAGTGAGGTTGCTCTGAACAAAATTACAGTGCTTCCTACACACATGGGTTCAAATCTGCCTAGGAAACTGACAAGAACAGTAGCTTCTCTTCTGTCCAATACACTATAATTGCTGGGAAAAGACGCGAGTGCTATTTGCATTGTGTATGGCAATATGAGCGCAATAGTGACTTTCCATACAAGGAAACAGCTCTTGCTCTTAAGACAAGAAACGGCATGTGATTCAACTCTGTTTATGTAGTAGAAACCAATCCTACCTTTCCTTACAAGGAACACACTCTGCTTTTGAGAAAAGAGCACTCTTCTACTCTACTCTGTTTCTCATATGGCCAGAACAGTGAGCTTGCTCAGCACAAAAGAACTGTGTTTCAAAACACATGGGCCATATCTAGTTCAACTCTGCTAAGGAAACTGACAAGAGCAGTAGCTTATCTTCCTTTCAATACACTGTACTTGCTGGGAAAAGACGTGAGGGTTATTTGTACTGTGTATGTCATTGGGAGCAAAGAGTGACTTTCTTTACCAGAAAACAACTCTTGCTCGTGGCACCAGAAACTGCATGTGATTCTACACCATTTATTATTGTGAAACAACACTAGCACGCCTTACTAAAAACACACTGTGCTTTTGAGAAAAGAGCACTCTTCTTCTCTACTCTGTTTATTACAGGGCCAGAACAGTGAGCTTGCTCTAAACAAAAATCTGTGCTTCCTACTCAGACCGGCCACTCCTAGTTCAACTCTTCTTACGAAATTGGCAAGAACATTAGCTTCTCTTCAGTCCAATACACTGTACTTGCTGGGAACAAATGTGAGGGCTATTTGTACTGTGTATGGCAAAGGGAGCACAATAGTGACATTCCTTACTAGAAAAAAATTCTAACCTGTAGCACCAGAAACTGCATGTGATTCGACTCTGTTTATGAATGGGAAACCAACACAATCTCGCATAACATGAAGCACATTCTGCTTTTGAGAAAAGAGCACACTTCTACTCTACTGTGTTTCCTAAAGTGTCAGAACAGTGAGATTGCTCATAACAAAAGAACTGTGCATCCTCCACACATGGGCCATATCTAATTCAACTCTGCTTAGGAGACTGACAAGAACATTACCTTCTCTTCAGTACAATACACTGTCCTTGTTGAAAACAGACTCTTGTGCTATTTGCACTGTGTAAGGCAATGGGAGCGCAATACTGACTTTCCTAACCAGAAAACAACTCTTTGTCGAAGGACCAGAAACTGCATGTGATTCAACTCTGTTTTTTCAATGAGAAAAAAACACTAGCTCGCCTTACAAGAAACACACTCTGCTTTTGAGAAAAGAGCACTCTTTATTCTACTCTGTTTCCTATAGGTGCAGAACAGAGTGCTTGCTCAAAACAAAAGAACTGTGCTTCCTACACACACGGGAATTATCTAGGTCAACTCTGCTTTGGAAACTGACAAGAACAGTAGTTTCTCTTCAGCGCAATACACTGTACTTGCTGGGAACAGACGAGAGTGCTCTTTTTACTGTGTATGCCATTGGGAGCACAATAGTGACTTTTCTTACCAGAAAACTATTCTTGGTAGTAGGAGCAGAAACTGCATGTGATTCTACTCCGTTAATGAATGCGAAACAAACACTAGCTTGCCTTACAAAAAACACACTCTGTTTTTGAAAAAAGAGCACTCTTCTACTCTACTCTGTTTCCTATATGGCCAGAACAGTGAGCTTGCTCAAAACAAAAGAACTGTGCTTCCTACAAACAAAGGCCATACCTAGTTCAAGTCTACTTAGGAAACTGAGAAGAACAGTAGCTTCTCTTCAGTCTGAAACACTGTACTTGCTTTAAACAGACCTGAGTGCTATTTGCACTGTATGGCAAAGGGAGTGCATTAGTGAATTTCCTTACCAGAGAACATCTCTTGTTCGTAGGACCAGAAACTGCATGTGATTGAACTCGGATTTTGAATGTGAAACCAAAACTCGCTAGCCTTACAAGAAACACACTCTGTTTTTGAAAAAAGAGCACTCCTCTTTACTCTGTTTCCTACAGGGCCAAACAGTGATCTTGCTCAGAACAAAAGAACTGTGCTTACTAAAAAATCAGACCATACCTAGTTCAACTCTGCTATGGAAACTGACAAGAACATTAGCTACTCTTCAGCCCAATACTCTGTACTTGCTGGGAACAGACATGAGTGCTATTTGTTCTTTGAATGGCAATGGGAGCACAATAATGACTATCCTTACCAGAAAAATACTCTTGAACTTAAGTACAGAAACTGCATGTGATTCAGCTCCGTTTCTGTGGTGATATCCAACACTACATTGCCGTACAAGAAACACAATCTGCTTTAGCGAAAAAAACACTCTTCTATTCTACTCTGTTTCCTATAGGGACAGAACAGTGAGATTGCCTAGAACAAAAGAACTGTGCTTCCTCCACACAAGGCCCTATCTAGTTCAACTCTGCTTAGTAAACTGACAAGAACAGTAGCTTATCTTCAGACCAATATACTGTACTTGCTTGGAACAGACGCGCGTGCTATTTGCATTGCGTATGGCAATGGGAGTGCAATAATGACTTTCCTTACCAGAAAACAAATCTTACTCGTAGGACCAGCAACTGCATGTGATTCAACACCATTTAAGAATGTGAAACAAACAGTAGCTCGTCTTACAAGACACACTCTCCTTTTGAGAGAAGAGCACTCTTTCACAAAACTGTGTTGCCTATATGGTCAGAACAGTGAGCTTGCTCAGAACTAAAGAAATGTGCTTCCTAAACACACAAGCCATACCTAGTTCAAGTCTGCTTAGGTAACTGACAAGAAGAGTAGCTTCTCTTCAGTCCAATACACTGTACTTGCTGGGAACAGATTCCAGTGCAATGGAAATTGGAGCGAAATAGTGACTTTCCTTACCAGAAAACAACTCTTCCACGTAGGACCAGAAACTGCATGTGATTCAACTCCGTTTATGAATGGGAAACAAACACTAGTTCTCCTTACAAGCAACACACTCAACTACTGAGAAAAGCTCACTCTTCTACTCTACTGTGTTTCCTATTGGGCCAGAAGAGTGAAATTGCTCAGAAAAAAACTGTGCTTCCTACACACACGGGCAATATCTAGTTTATCTCTGCTAAGGAACTGAGAAGAACAGCAGTTTCTCTTCATCAAATACCCTGTACTTGCTGGGACTTACTCGAGTGCTATTTGCAATGTGAATGGCAATGGGAGCGCAATATTGACTATCCTTACCAGAAAAAAAACCTTTCTCATAGGAACAGAAACTGCATGTGATTCAACTCCATTTGTGAATGGAAAACAGCATTATCTTGCCTTACAAGAAACACACTCTGCTTTTGAGAAAAGAGCACTCTTCTACTCTACTCTGTTTCCTATATGGCCAGAACAGTGAGCTTGCTCAGAACAAAAGAAATGTGCTTTCTACACACATGGGCCATATCTAGTTCAACTATGCTTAGGAAACTTACAAGAAAAGTAGCTTCTCTTCAGTCCAATATACTGTACGTGCTGGGAACAGACTCAAATGCTATTTGCACTGTGTATTGCAATGGGAGTGCAATAGTGACTTTCCTTACCAGAAAAAAACTCTTGCTTGTAGGTCCAGAATCTGCATGTGATTCAGCTCCGTTTATGAATGGGAAACAAACTCTAGCTCGCCTTATAAGAAACACACCCTGCTTTTGAGAAAAGAGCACTCATCTACTCTACTGTATTTCCTATAAGCTAGAACAGTGAGCTTGCTCAGAACAAAAGAACTGTGCTCCCAACACACACAGGCCATATCTAGTTCAACTCTCCTTAGGAGACTGACAAGAGCAGAAGCTCCTCTTCAGTCCAATACACTGTACTTGCTGGCAACAGACGCGAGTGCTATTTGCACTGTGTATGGCAATGGGAGCGCAATAGTGACTTTCCTTACAAGAAAACATCTCTTGCTCATAGGACCAGAAACTGCAGGTGATTCAACTCTGTTTATCAATGGGAAAAAAATACTAGCTCGTCTTACAAGAAACACATTCTGCTTTTGAGAAAAGAGCACTCTTCTACTCTACTGTGTTTCCATGGGGCCAGAACAGTGAGCTTTCTCAGAACAAAAGAACTGTGCTTCCTACACACATGGACCATATCTAGTTCAACTCTACTTAAGAAACTGACAAGAACAGTAGCTTCTCTTCAGTCCTATACACTGTAATAGCTGGAAACAGACGCAAGTGCTATTTGCACAGAATATGTCAATGGAAGCATAATACTGACTTTCCATACCAGATAACTACTCTTGTTCATAGGACCAGAAACTGCATGTGATTCAACTCCGTTTATGAATGGAAAACAAACAATAGCTCGCCATACAAGAAACACACTCTGCTTTTGTGAAAAGAGCACTCTTCTACTCTACTGTGTTTCTGTAGTGCCAGAACAGTGAGCTTGCTGAGAAAAAAGAACTGTTCTTCCTACACACACGCTGTATATACAGTTCAACTCTGCTTTGGAAACTGACAAGAACAGTACAATTCAGTCCAATACACTGTACTTGCTGGGAACAGACCCTAGTGCTTTTTGCACAGTATATGGCAATGGGAACATAATAGTGTCTTTCCATTCCAGAAAACAACTCTTGCTCAAAGGACCAGAAACTCATGTGATTCAACTCCATTTATCAATGGAAAACGAACAGTAGCCCGCCTTACAAGAAACACACTCTTCTTTTGAGAAAAGAGCACTCTTCTATCTGCTCTGTTTCAACAGGGCCAGAACAGTGAGTTTGCTCAGAACAAAAGAACTGTGCTTCCTACACACACCGGGCATATCTAGGTCAACTCTGCTTAGGAAACTGACAATAAGAGTAGCTTCTCTTCAGTCCAATACATGTACTTGCTGGGAACAGACGCGCGTGCTATTGCACAGTGTATGAAATTGGGAACACAATAGAGACTTTCTTACCAGAAAATAACTCACGCTTGTAGGACCAGAAACTGCATGTGATTCAACTCCGTTTATGAATGGAAACCAAACACTAGCTCGTCTTACAAGAAATACATTCTGCTTTTCAGAAAAGAGCACTCTTCTACTCAACTGTGTTTCCTATAGTGCCAGAACTGTGATCTTGCTCAGAACAAAAGAACTGTGCTTCCTACCCACACGGACCATATACAGTTCAACTCTGCTTAGTAAACTGACAAGAACAGTAGCTTCTCTTCAGTCCAATACACTGTACTTGCTGGGAACAGATGCGAGTGCTATTTGCACTGTGTATGGCAATGGGAGCGCAACAGTGACTTTTCTTACCAGAAAGCAACTCTTGCTCTTAGGACCAGAAACTGCAAGTGATTCAACTCCGTTTATGAATGGGAAACAAACACTAGCTCACCTTACAGAAACACACTCTGCTTTGAGAAAAGAGCACTCTTCTACTCAACTGTGTTTCCTAAAGTGCGTGAACTGTGAGCTTGCTCAGAACAAAAGAACTGTGCTTCCTACACACACGGGCTATATACACGTTCAACTCTGTTTAGGAAACTGACAAGAACAGTAGCTTCTCTTCTTTTCAATACAATGTACTTTCTGGGAACAGACGCGAGGTCTATTTTCTCTGCGTATGGCAATGGGAGCTCAATAGTTAATTTCCTTACCAGAAAACAACTCTTGCTCATAGGACCAGAAACTGCATGTGATTCAACTCCGTTTATGAATGTGAAACAAACACCAGGTCGCCTTACAAGAAACACATTCTGCTTTTCAGAAAAGAGCACTCTTCCACTCTACTCTGTTTCCTATAGGGCCAGAACAGTGAGCTTGCTCAGAACAAAAGAACTGTGCTTCCTACACACCGGGGCATATCTAGTTCAACTGTGCATAGGAAACTGAAAAGAACAGTATCTTCTCTTCAGTCCAATACACTGTAGTTCTTCGAAACAGATGCAAATGCTTTTTGCACTGTGTATGGCAATGGGATCACAATAGTGACTTTCAATACAAGAAAACAACTCTTGCTCGTATGACCAGAAACAGCATGTGATTCAACTCCGTTTATGAATGGGAAACAAACACTAGCTCGCCTTACAAGAAACACACTTTGCTTTTGAGAAAAGAGCACTCTTCATCTGTACTGTGTTTCCCTAAGGCTAGTACAGTGAGGTTGCTCAGAACGAAAGAATTGTGCTTCCTACACACGGGCCATACCTAGTTCAACTCTGCTTAGGAAACTGACAAGAACAGTAGATTCTCTTCAGTCCAATACACTGTACTCGCTGGGAACAGACGGGAAAGCTATTTGCACTGTGTATGGCAATGGGATCACAATAGTGACTTTCCTTACCACAAAACAACTCTTACTCATAGGACCAGAAACTGCATGTGATTCAACTTCATTTATGAATGGGAAACAAACACTAGCTCTCCTTTCAAGTAACACACTCTGCTTTTGGGAAAAGAGCATTCTTCTACTCTACTGTGTTTCTTATAAGGCCCGAACTATGAGCTTGAAGAGAACAAAAGAATTGTGCTTCCTAAACACACAGGCTACGTACATGTACAAATCTGCTTAGAGAACTGACAAGAACAGTAGGTTCTCTTCAGTTAAAAACACTGTACTTGCTGGGAACAGACACGAGTGCTATTTGCAATTTCTATGGCAATGGGAGCGCAATAGTGACTTTCCTCACCAGAAAACAACTCTTGTGAGTAGGACCATAACCTGCATGGAATTCAACTCCATTTATGAATGGAAAACAAACACTAGCGCGCTTTACAAGAAACACACTCTGCTTTTGAGAAAAGAGCAATCTTTGCCTCTACTGAGTTTCCTATAGGGCCAGAAAAGTGAGCTTGCTGAGAACATAAGATCTGTGTTTCCTACAAACACGGGTAATATCCAGTTCAACTCTGCTTAGGAAACAAACAAAAACAGTAGCTTCACTTCAAGCCAATATACTGTACTTCCTGGGAATAAGCGCGATTGCTACTTGTACTGGGTATGGCAATGGGAGCACAATAGTGACTTTCCTTACCAGAAAACAACTCTTGCTTGTAGGACCAGAAACTGCATGTGATTCAACTTCGTTTATGATTGAGAAACAAACACTAGCTTGCCTTACAAGAAACACACACTGCATTTGAGAAAAGAGCACTCTTCTACTCTAGTGTGTTTCCACAGGGCCAGAACAGTGAGATTGCTCAGAACAAAAGACCTGTGCTTCCTACACACATGGACCATATCTAGTTCAACACTGCTTAAGAAACTGACAAGAACAATAGCTTCTCTTTAGTCCAATACAGTGTACTTGCTGGGAACAGATGCGAGTTGCAATTTGCACTGTATATGGCAATAGGGACATAAGGGTGACTTTCCTTACCAGAAAAAATCTCTTTCTCATAGGACCAGATACTTCATGTGATACAACTCCTTTTATGAATGGGAAACAAACACTAGCTCGCCTTACAAGAAACACACTCTGCTTTTGAGAAAAAAGAACTCCTCTACTCTACTGTGTTTCCTGTAGAGCCAGAAAAATGAGCTTCCTGAGAACAAAAAACTGTGCTTCTTACAAACACAGGTAATATGTAATTCAACTTTGCTTAGCTAACTTAAAAGAACAGTAGATTCTCTTCAGGCCAATACACTGTGCTTGCTGGGAACAGGCAAGATTGCTATTTGTACTGTGTATGTCAATGGGAACACAATAGTTACTTTCCTTTCAGAAAACATCTCTTGCTGGTAGAACCAGAAACTGCATGTGATTCGACTCCATTCATGAATGGGAAACAAACACTAGCTCGCCTTACAAGAAACACACTCTGCTTTTGAGAAATGCGCACTCTTCTACTCTACTGTGTTTCTGTAGGGCCAGAACAGTTAGCTTGCTCAGAACAAAAGAACTGTGCTTCCTACACACACGTGTCATATCTAGTTCAACTCTGCTTAGGAAACTGACAAGAAGAGTACTTCTCTTCAGTCCAATACACTGTACTTTCTGGCAACAGACGCGAGTGCTTTTTTACTGTGTATGGTAATGGGAGAACAATAGTGACTTTCCTTACTAGAAAACAGCTCTTGCTCATAGGACCAGAAACTGCATTGGATCCAACTCCGTTCATGAATGAGAAATAATCACTAGTTCACCTTACAAGAACACACTCTGCTTTTGAGAAAAGAGCACTCTTCTACTCTACTGTGTTTCCTACAGGGCCAGAACAGAGTGCTTGCACAGAACAAAAGAACTGTGCTCCCTAAACACAGGGGCCATATCTAGTTCAACTCTGCTTAGAAAACTGACAAGAACAGTAGATTTTCTTCAGTCCAATGAACTGTACTTGCTGGGAACAGATGCTAGTGCTATTTTCACTGTGTATGGCAATGGGAGCATAATAGTGACTTTCCTTACCATACAAAATCTCTTGTTCATAGGACCAGAAACTGCATGAGATTCATCTCCATGTAAGAATGGGAAACAAACACTATCTCACCTTAAAAGAAACACATTCTGCTTTTGATAAAAGAGCACTCTTCTACTCTACTGAGTTTCCAAAGTGCCAAAAAAGTAGGCTTGCTCAGATCAAAAGAAATGTGCTCCCTAAACACATGGGCCATATCTAGTTCAACTCTACTTAGGAAACTGACAACAACTGTAGCTTTTCTTCAGTCCAATGCACTGTACTAGCTGGGAACAGACGCAAGTGCTATTTGCACTGTGTTGCAATGGGAGCACAGTAGTTACTTTCCTTACCAGAAAACAACTCTTGCACATAGGACCAGAAACTGCATGTTATTCTACTCCGTTCATGAATGCAAAACAAACACTATCTTGCCTTACAAGGAGCACACTCTGCTTTGAGAAAAGAGCACTTTCTACTCTATTGTGTTTCCTATAGGGCCAGAACAGAGTGCTTGCACAGAACAAAAGAACTGTGCTCCCTACACACAGGGGTCATATCGAGTTCAACTCTGCTAAGAAAACTGTCAAGAACAGTAGGTTTTCTTCAGTCCAATACACTGTACCTGCTGGGAACAGAAGCAAGTGCTACTTTCACTGTGTATGGCAATGGGAGCAAAATATTGACTTTCCTTACCATAAAAATCTCTTGCTCTTGGGACCAGAAACTGCATGTGATTCAACTCCGTTTATGAATGGGAAACAAAAGGTTGCTTGCCTTACAAGAAATACACTCTGCTTTTGAGAAAAATGCACTCTTTACTCTACTGTGTTTCCTATACGGCCAGAACAGAAAGCTTGCTAAGAGCAAAAGAACTGCGCTTCCTACACACACGGGCCATATCTAGTTCAACTCTGCTTAGAAAATTGACAAGAACAGTAGCTTCTCTTCAGTCCAATACACTGTACTTGCTGGGAAGAGATACGAGTGCTATTTTCACTGTGTATGGCAGTGGGAGGATAATAGTGACTATTTTTTTTTTTTACCAGAAAACAACTCTTGCTAGTAGGACCAGAAACTGCATGTGATTCACCTCATTTATGAATGGGAAAGAACACTAGCTCGCCTTACAAGAAACACACTCTGCTTTTGAGAAAATAAAAGAGCACTCTTCTACTCTACTGTGTTTCTGTAGGGCCAGAACAGTTAGCTTGCTCAGAACAAAAGAACTGTGCTTCCTACACACACGGGCCATATCTAGTTCAACTCTGCTTAGGAAACTAACAAGAAGAGTAGCTTCTCTTCAGTCCAATACACTGTACTTTCTGGGAACAGACGCGAGTGCTATTTGCACTGTGTATGGTAATGGGAGCACAATAGTGACTTTCCTTACCAGAAAACAACTCTTGCTCATAGAACCAGAAGCTGCATGGGATTCAACTCCATTCATGAATGAGAAATAATCCCAAGCTCACCTTACAAGAACACACTCTGCTTTTGGATAAGAGCACTCTTTTACTCTACTGTGTTTCCTACAGGGCCAGAACAGAGTACTTGCACAGAACAAAAGAACTGTGCTCCGTAAACACATGTGCAATATCTAGTTCAACTCTGCTTAGAAAACTGACAAGAACAGTAGATTTTCTTCAGTCCAATGCACTGTACTTGCTGAGAACAGATGCTAGTGCTATTTTCACTGTGTATGGCAATGGGAGCATAATAGTGACTTTCTTTACCATACAAAAACTCTTGCTCGTAGGACCAGAAACTACATGAGATTCATCTCCATGTAAGAATGGGAAACAAACACTATCTCGCCTTAAAAGAAACACACTCTGCATTTGAGAAAAGAGCACTCTTCTACTCTACTGAGTTTCTTAAGTGCCAAAAAAGTGAGCTTGCTCAGAACAAAAGAACTGTGGTCCCTAAGCACATGGGCCATATCTAGTTCAACTCTGCTTGGAAACT
This sequence comes from Peromyscus eremicus, assembly GCF_949786415.1. Taxonomy (NCBI): domain Eukaryota; kingdom Metazoa; phylum Chordata; class Mammalia; order Rodentia; family Cricetidae; genus Peromyscus; species Peromyscus eremicus. The sequence goes on along the minus strand of NW_026734336.1, from coordinate 113,830 downwards.
GACAACAACAGTAGCTTTTCTTCAGTCCAATGCACTGTACTAGCTGGGAACAGACGTGAGTACTATTTGCACTGTGTTGCAATGGGAGCACAGTAGTGACTTTCCTTACCAGAAAACAACTCTTGCTCATAGGACCAGAAATTGCATGAGATTCAAATCCACGTAAGAATGGGAAACAAACACTATTTTGCCTTAAAAGAAACACACTCTGCTTTTGAGAAAAGAGCACTCTTCTACTCTACTGAGTTTCCAAAGTGCCAAAAGAGTGAGCTTGCTCAGAACAAAAGAACTGACTCCCTACACACATGGGCCATATCTAATTCAACTCTACTTAGGAAAATGACAACAACAGTAGCTTCTCTTCCGTCCAATACACTGTACTTGCTGGGAATAGAGACGAGTGCTATTTGCAGTGTGTTGAAATGGGAGCACAGTAGTGACTTTCCTTACCAGAAAACAATTCTTGCTCTTAGGACCAGAAACTGCATGTGATTCTACTCCATTTATATGTGAAAAAAACACTATCTTGCCTTACAAGGAGCACATTCTGCTTTTGAGAAAAGAGCACTTTCTACTCTATTGTGTTTCCTATAGGGCCAGAACAGAGTGTTTGCACAGAACAAAAGAACTGTGCTCCCTACACACAGGGACCATATCTAGTTCAACTCTGCTAAAAAAAACTGACAAGAACAGTAGGTTTTCTTCAGTCCAATATACTGTACCTGCTGGGAACAGACACGTGTGCTATTTTCACTGTGTATGGCAATGGGAGCGCAATATTTACTTTCCTTACCATAAAAAAACTCTTGCTTTTAGGAGCAGAAACTTCATGTGATTTAACTCCGTTTATGAATGGGAAACAAATGCTCGCTTGCCTTACAAGAAACACACTCTGCTTTTGAGAAAAATGCACTCTTTACTCTACTGTGTTTTCTATAGGGCCAGAACAGAAAGCTTGCTCAGAACAAAAGAACTGTGCTTCCTACACACACGGGCCATATCTAGTTCAACTTTGCTAAGAAAATTGACAAGAACAGTAGCTTCTCTTCAGTCCAATACACTGTACTTGCTGGGAAGAGTTACGAGTGCTATTTTCACTGTGTATGGCAATGGGAGGGCAATAGTGACTTTTTTTTTTTACCAGAAAACAACTCTTGCTAGTAGGACCAGAAACTGCATGTGATTCACCTCGTTTATGAATGGGAAACAACACTAGCTCGCCTTACAAGAAACACACTCTGCTTTTGAGAAAAGAGCACTCTTCTACTCTACTGTGATTCCTATAGGGCCAGAAGAATGAGCTTGCTCAAAAAAAGAAATTGTGTTTCCTTCACACACGGGTCATATCTAGTTCAACTCTGCATAGGAGACTGACAACAACAGTAGCTTCTCTTCGGTCCAATTCACTGTACTTGCTGGGAACAGACGTGAGTGCTATTTTCACTGTTTTGCAATGGGAGCACAATAGTGATTTTCCTTACCAGAAAAAAACTCTTGCTTGTAAGTCTAGAAACTGCATGGTATTCAACTCTGTTTATGAATGGGAAACAAATACTAGCTAGTCTAACAAGAAACACACTCTGCTTTGGAGAAAAGAGCACTCTTCTACTCTACTGTATTTCCTATAGGGACAGAACAGTGAGCTGCTCAGAACAAAAGAACAGTGCTTCCTACACACATGGGTCATATCTAGTACAACTCTGCTTAGAAATCTGACAAGAACAGTAGCTTCTCTTCAGTCCAATAAACTGTACTTGCTGTCAAGAGACATGAGTGCTATTTGCACTGTGTATGGCAATAGGTGCACAATTGTGATGTTCCTTACCAGAAATCAACTCTTCCTCGCAGGAACAGACTGCATGTGATTCAACTCCGTTTATGAATGTGAAACAAACACTGTCTTCCCTTACAAGAAGGACACTCCGCTTTTTAGAAAAGAGCACTTTCTACTCTATTGTGTTTCCTATAGGGACAGAACAGAGTGCTTGCACAGAACAAAAGAACTGTGCTCCTTAAACACAGGGGCCATATCTAGTTCAACTCTGCTTAGAAAACTGACAAGAACAGTAGATTTTCTTCAGTCCAACACACTGTACTTGATGGAACAGACGCAAGTGCTATTATGTCTGTGTATGGCAATGGGAGCGCAATAGTGACTTTCCTTACCATAAAAAACTCTTGCTCCTAGGACCAGAATCTGCATGTGATTCAACTCCATTTATGAATGGGAAACAAATACTAGCTTGCCTTACAAGAAACACACTCTGCTTTTGAGAAAAGAGCACTCTTCTTCTCTACTGTGTTTCCTAAAGGGCCAGATCAGTGAACTTGCTAGGAACAAAAGAACTGTCTTCCTACACACACGGGCCATATCTAGTTCAACTGTGCTTAGGAAACTGACAAGAACAGTAGCTTCTTTTCAGTTTAATACACTGTATTTTCTAGAACAGACGCGAGTTCTATTTGCACAATGTATGACAATTGGAAGACAATAGTGACTTTCCTTATTTGAAAATAACTGTTGCTTTTAGGAACAGAAACTGCATGTGCTTCAACTCCGTTTATGAATGGGAAACGAACACTAGTTCGCCTTACAAAAATCACACTCTACTTTTGAGAAAAGAGAACTCTTCTACTCTACTGTGTTTCCTATAGGGACAGAACAGTGAACTGCTCAGAACAAAAGAACAGTGCTTCCTACACACACAGACCATATCTAGTTCAACTCTGCTTAGAAATGTGACAAGAACAGTAGCTTCTCTTCAGTCCAATAAACTGTACTTGCTGGGAACAGAGGCGAGTGCTATTTGCACTGTGTATGACAAAGGGAGCACAATAGTGACTTTCCTTACTCGAAAACAACTCTTGCTCATAGGAACAGAAACTGCATGTGATTCAACTTCGTTTATGAATGGGAAACAAACGCTAGCTCGCCTTACAAGAAACACACTGTAATTTGTGAAAAGAACACTAATGTACTCAACTGTGTTTCCTATAGGGACAGATAAGTGAGCTGCTCAGAAAAATGAACTGTGCTTACTAAACACACGGGCCATATCTAGTTCAACTTTGCTTAGGAAAGTGACGAAAACAGTAGCTTCTCTTCAGTCCAATACATTGTACTTGCTGGGAACAGACGGGAGGAATTTTGCACTGTGTATGGAAATGGGAGCGCCATAGTGACTTTCCTTACCAGAAAACAAATCTTCCTCTTAGGTACAGAAACTGGATGTGATTCAACTCCTTTTATGAATGGAAAAGTGACACTAGCTCGCCTTCCCGGAAACACACTCTGCTTTTTAGAAAAGAGCAATCTTCTAATCTACTTTGTTTCCAAAGTGCCAGAACAGTTAACTTGCTCAGAACAAAAGAACTGTTCTGCCTACACACTCAGGTCATATGTAGTTCAACTCTGCTTAGGAAACTGAAAAGAACAGTTGCTTCTCTTCAGTACAATACACTGTACTTTCTGGGAACAGACAAGAGTCCTGTTTTCACTGTGTATGGCATAGGGAGGGCAATAGTGACTTTGCTTACCAGAAAACAACTCTTTCTTGTACGACCAGAAACTGCATGTAAGTCACTTCATTGATGAATGGGAAACAAACACTCGCTTGCCTTACAAGAAACACACTCCACTTTAAAAAAAAAAAAAGCACTCTTCTACTCTACTGTGTTTCCTATAGGGCCAGAAAAGTGAGCTTGCTCAGAACAAAGGAACTGTGCTTCCTACACCCACGGGCCATATCTAGTTCAACTCTGCTAGGTAACGGACAAGAACAGTAGCTTCTCTTCAGTCCAATACACTGTTCTTGCTGCGAACAGACTCGAGTGCTATTTGCACTCTGTATGGCTATGGGAGCACAATTTTGACTTTTCTTACCAGAAAACAATGATTGATCATAGGACCAGAAACTGCATGTGATTCAACTCCGTTTATGAATGGGAAACAAACACTAGCTCGCATTACAAGAAACACACTCTGCTTTTGAGAAAAGATCTCTCTTCTATTGTACTGTGGTTCCTATAGGGCAAGAACAGTGATCTTGGTCAGAACAAAAGATCTGTGCTTCCTAAACACACGAGGCATATCCAGTTCACCTATTCTTAGGAAACTGACAAGAACTGTACCTTCTCTTCAGCACAATAAACAGTACTTGCTGGGAATAGACAAGAATACTATTTGTACAATATATAGCAATGGGATCACAATATTGACTTTCCTTACCAGAAAACAACTCTTGCTCATAGGACCAGAAACTGCATGTGATTCAACTCCGTTTATGATTGGGAAACAGATGCTAGTTCACCTTACCAGAAACACACTCTTCTTTTGAGAAAACAGCACTCTTTTACTCTACTATGTTTCCAAAGGGCTAGAACAGTTAGCTTGCTCAGAACAAAAGAACTGTGCTTCCTACACACTTGGGCCACATCTAGTTCAACTCTGCTTAGGAAACTGACAGGAACACTAGCTTCTCTTCAGTCCAATACATTGTACTTGCTGGGAACCGATGTGAGTGCTGCTTGCACTGTATATGGCAATGGAAAAGCAATAGTGACATTTCATACCAGAAAACAACTTTTGCTCTTAGGACTGGAAACTGCATGTGATTCAACTCCGTTTATAAATGGGAAACAAACACTAGCTCGCTTTATGATAAACACACTCTGCTTTTGACAAAAGAGCACTCTTCTACTCTACTGTGTTTCCTATAGGGCCAGAACAGAGAGCTTACTCAGAACAAAAGAACTGTACTTCTTACACACTCGGACCATATCTAGATCAACTCTGCTTAGGAAACTGACAAGAACAGTATTATCTCTTCAGTTCTATAAACTGTACTTGCTGGAAACAGATGCGAGTGCTATTTTCACTGTGTATGGCATGGGAGCACAATAGTGACTTTCCTTACCAGAAAACAACTCTAGCTCGTAGGACCAGAAACTGCATGTGATTCAACTCTGTTTATGAATGATAAACAAACACTAGCTCGCTTTACAAGAAACACACTCTACTTTTGAGAAAAGAGCACTCTTCTACTATACTGTGTTTCCAATAGGCCAGAATAGGGAGCTGCTCAGAATAAAAGAACTGTGCTTCAAACACACACGAGCCATATCTAGTTCAACTCTGCTTATGAAACCTACAAGAACAGTAGCTTCTCTTCAGTCCAGTACACTGTACTTGCTGAGAACAGATGCGAGTTCTATTTTCACTGTGTATGACAATTGGAACGCAATTGTGACTTTACTTACCAGAAAACAACCCTTGCTCGTATGACCAGTAACTGCATGTGATTCAACTCCGTTTTTGAATTCAAAACAAACAATACCTTGCCTTACAAGAAGCACACTCTAGTTTTGAGAAAAGAGCACTTCTCTACTCTATTGTGTTTCCTAAAGGGCCGGAACAGAGTGCTTGCACAGAACAAAAGAACTGTGCTCACTACACACACGGGTAATATCTAGTTCAACACTGCTTAGGAAACTGATAGGAACAGTAGCCTTTCTTCAGTCCAATACAATGTACTTGCTGGGAACAAACGCGAGTGCTATTTTCACTGTGTATGGCAATGGGAGCACATTAGTGACTTTCCTTATGAGAAAACAACTCTTGCTTGTACGACCAGAAAATGCATGTGTTATACCTCCATTTAAGAATGTGAAACAAACATTACCTCGCCTTAAAAGAAACACACTCTGCTTTTGAGAAAAGAGCACTCTTCTACTCTACTGTGTTTCCTTAAGGGTCAGAACAGTGAGCTTGCTCAGAACAAAAGAACTGTACTTCCTACACACTCGGGCCATATTTAGTTCACCTCTGCTTAGGAAACTAAAAAGAACAGTAGCTTCTATTCAGTCCAATAAACTGTATTTGCTGGAACAGACTCGAGTGCTATTTGCCTTAAGTGTGGCAATGTGAGCACAACAGTAACTTTCCTTACTAGAAAACAACTCTTGCTCTTAGGAACAGAAACTGCATGTGATTCAAATCCGTTTATGAATGGGAAACAAATGCTAGCTCGCCTTACAAGAAACACACTCTGCTTTCGAGAAAAGAGCACTCTTCTACTCTACTCTGTTTTCTGTAGAGCCAGAAGAGTGAGCTTGCTCAGAACAAAGGAACTGTGCTTTTACACACTCGGGCCATATCTAGTTCAACTCTGCTTAGGAAACTGACAAGAACAGTAGCTTCTCTTCAGTCCAATACACTGTACTTGCTGGGAACAGACACGAGTTCAATTTGAAATGAGTATAGCAATTGGAACACAATAGTGACTTTCCTTACCAAAAAACAACTCTTGCTCATAGGACCAGAAACTGCATGTGATTTAACGCCATTTATGAATGGGAAACAAACACTATCTTGCCTTGCAAGAAGCACACACTGCTTTTGAGAAAAGAGCAGTTTTCTACTCTATTGTGTTTCCTATAGGGCAGAACAGAGTGCTTGCACTGATCAAAAGAACTGTGCTCCTTACACACGGGCCATATCTAGTTCAACTCTGCTTAGGAAACTAACAAGAACAGTAGCTTCTCTTCAGTCTAATATACTGTACTTGCTGGGAACAGACGCGAGTGCTATTTGCACTGTGTATGGCAATGGGAGCACAATAGTGACTTTCCTTACTAGAAAACAACTCTTGCTCATAGAAACAGTAAATACATGTGTTTCAACTCCGTTTATGAATGGGAAACAAATGCTAGCTCGCCTTACATGAAACACACTCTGCTTTTGATAAAATAGCACTCTTCTACTCTACTGTGTTTCTAATAGGGCCAGAACAGTGAGCTTGCTCAGAAGAAAAGAACTGTGCTTCCTACACACATGTGCCATATCTAGTTCAACTCTGCTTAGGAATCTGACAAAAACAGTAGTTCTTTAGATCCAATACACTGTACTTGGTGGGAACGTATGTGAGTGTTATTTGCACTGAGTATGGCAATGGGAGCACAATAGTGACTTTCCTTACCAGAAAACAACTCTTGCTCGTAGAATCAGAAACTGCATGTGATTCAACTCCGTTTATGAATGGGAAACAAGCACTAGCTCGCCTTACAAGAAACACACTCTGCTTTTGAGAAAGTGCTCTCTTCTACTCTACTGTGTTTCCTATAGGGCCAGGAGAGTGAGCTTGCTCAGAACAGAAGAACTGTGCTTCCTACACACACAAGCATATCTAGTTCAACTCTGCTTAGGAATCTGACAAGAACAGTAGGTTCTCTTCAGTCCAATACACTGTACTTGCTGGGAACAGACGCGAGTGCTATTTGCACTGTGTATGGCAATGGGAGCGCAAAAGTGACTCTTCTTAGCAGAAAACAACTCTTGCTCGTAGGACCAGAAACTGCATGGGATTCAACTCCAATTATCTATGGGAAACAAACACTATTTCGCTTTACAAGAAACCCACTATTCTATTGAGAAAAGAGCACTCTTCTACTCTACTGTTTTTCCTATAGGGCCAGAACAGTGAGCTTGCTCAGAACAAAAGAACTGTGCTTCCTACACACAAGCGCCATATCTAGTTCAACTCTGCTTAGGAAACTGACAAGAATAGTAGCGTCTCTTCAGTCCAATACACTGTACTTGCTGGGAACAGACATGAGTGCTATTGGCACTGTGTATGTCAAAGGGAGCACAAAAGTGACTTTCATTACCAGAAAACAACTCTTGCTCATAGGACCAGAAACTGCATGTGATTCAACTCTGTTTATTAATGGGAATCAAACACTAGCTTGTCTTACAAGATTCACACTCTACTTTTGAGAAAAGAGCACTCTTCTACTCTACTGTGTTTCCAATAAGCCAGAAGGGTGAGCTTGCTCAGAATAAATGAACTGTTCTTCCTAAACACACAGGGCATATCTAGTTCAACTCTGCTTAGGAAATTGACAAGAACAGTAGCTTTACTTCAGACCAATACACTGAACTTGCTGGGAACAGACGCGAGCACTTTTAGCATTGTGTATGTCAGTGGGAGCACAATAGTGACTTTTGTTACCAGAAAACAACTCTAGCTCGAAGGACCAGAAACTGCATGTGATTCAACTCTGTTTATTAATGGGAATCAAACACTAGCTTGTCTTACAAGATTCACACTCTGCTTTTGAAAAAAAGCAGTTTTCTATTCTACTGTGTTTCCTGTAGAGTCAGAACTGTGTGCTTGCACAGAACAAAAGAACTGTGCTTCCTACACATGGGCCATATCTAGTTCACTCTGCTTTGGAAAGTGACAACAACAGTAGCTTCTCTTCAGTTCAATACACTGTACTTGCCGGGAACAGACACGAGTGCTATTTGCACTGTATATGACAAAGGGAGCACAATAGTGACTTTCCTTACAAGAAAACAACTCTTGCTCATAGGAAAAGAACCTGGATGTGATTCAACTCCTTTAATGAATGGGAATCAAACAATAGCTTACCTTACAAAAAACCACACTCTGCTTTTGAGAAAAGAGCACTATTCTACTCTACTGTGTTGCTTTTGGGCCAGAAAAGTCAGCTTGCTCAGAACAACAGAAATGTGCTTCCTACACACACAGGCCATATATAGTTTAACTCTGCTTGGTAAAATGACAAGAACAGTAGCTTCTCATCAGTCTAATACACTGTACATGCTGGGAAGAGAAGCAAGGGCTATTTGCACTGTGTATAGCAGTGGGACCACATTAGTGATTTTCCTAACCAGAAAAAACCTCTTGCTCGTAGGACCAGAAACTGCATGTGATTCATGTCTGTTTATGAATGTGAAACAAACGCTCTCTCCTCTTATAAAAACACACTCTGCTTTTGGGAAAAGAGCACTCAGCTCCACTAATGTGTGACCTATAGGGCCAGAAGGATGAGCTTGATCAGAACAAAAGAACTGTGCTTCCTAAACACACGGGACATATCTAGTTCAACTCTGCTTGGTAAACTGACAAGAACTGTAGCTTCTCTTCAGTAACACTCTCTGCTTTTGAGAAAAAAGCACTCTTCTACTCTATTGTGTTTCCAAAAGGCCAGAACAGTGAGATTGCTCAGAACAAAAGAACTGTGCTTTGTACACACACGGCCATATCTCATTCAACTCTGCTTAGAGAACTGACAAGAACAGTAGCTTCTCTTCAGTCCAATCGACTGTACTTGCTGGGAAGAGATGCGAGTGCTTTTTGCACTGTGTAAGGCAATGGGAATGCAATAGTGACTTTCCTTACCAGAAAACAACTCATGCTTGTGGGACCAGAAACTGCATTTCATTCAACTCCGATTGTGAATGAGAAACAAACACTAGCTCACCTTACAAAAAACCCACTGTGCTCTTGAAAAAAGCACACTTCTACTCTACTGTGTTTCCTACAGGGCCAGAAGAGTGAGCTTGCTCAGAACAAAAGAACTATGCTTTCTACACACCGATCATGTCTAGGTCAACACTGCTTAGGAAACTGACAAGAACAGCAGCTTCTCTTCAGTCAAATACACTGGACTTGATGGGAACAGACGTGAGTGCTATTTGCACAGTATATTGCAATCAGTGTGCAATAGTGACTTTCCTTACCAGAAAATAACTCTTTCTTGTAGGACCAGAAAATGCATGTGATTCAACTCCGTTTCTGAATGGCAAACAAACACTAGCTCGCTTATAAAAAACACACTCTGCTTTTGGGAAAAGAGCACTCTTCTCCTCTACCGTGTTTTCTATAGGGCCAGAAGATTGCTCTTCCTCAGAACAAAAGAACTGTGCTTCCTACACATGGGCCATATCCAGTTCATCACTGCATAGAAATGTGACAAGAACACAAGTCTCTTCAGTTATATACACTGTACTTGCTGGGAACAGATTCGAGTGCTATTTGCACTGTGTATGGCAATTGGAGTGCAATAGTGACTTTCCTTACCAGAAAACAACTCTTGCTCTTGGGACCAGAAACTGCATGTGATTCAACTTCGTTTATGAATGAGAAACTAACACTAGCTCGCCTGACAAGAAACATACTTTGCTCTTGAGAAAAAGGAACTCTTCTACACTACTGTGATTGCTATAGGGTCAGAAGAGTGAGATTGCTCAGAACAAAAGAACTGTGCTTCCTACAGACAGGGGCCATATCTAGTTCAACTCTACTTAGAAAAATGACAAGAAGAGTGGCTTCTCTTCAGTCCAAGAAACTGTGCTTGCTGTAAACGGACTTGAGTGCTATTTGTACTGTGTATGGCAATGGGAGCACAATAGTGACTTTCCTTACCAGATAACAACTCTTGCTCGTAGGACCAGAAACTGCATGTTATTCAACTCCATTTATGAATGGGAAACAAAAATTAGCTCGCCTTACAAGAAACACTGCTTTTGAGAAAGAGCACTCTTCTACTCTACTTTGTTTCCTATAGGGCCAGAAAAGTGAGTTTGCGCAGAACAAAAAAACTGGGCTTCCTACACACACGGGACATATCTAGTTCAACTCTGCTCAGGAAACTGACAAGAACAGTAGCTTCTTTTTAGTCCAATACACTGAACTTGCTGGGAACAGACTTGAGTGCTATTTGCACTGTGTATTGTAATCAGTGCACAATGGTGACTTTCCTTTCCAGAAAATAACTCTTTCTTGTAGGACCAGAAACTACATGTGAATCAACTCCGTTTATGAATGGCAAACAAACGCTAGCTCACCTTATAAAAATCACATTCTGCTTTGGGGAAAAGAGCACTCTTCTACTCTACTGTGTTTCCTATAGGTCCAGAAGAGTGAGCTTGCTCAGAACAAAAGTACTGTGCTTCCTACACACACGGGACATATCAAGTTCAACTCTATTTGGTAAACTGACAAGAACTGTAGCTTCTCTTCAGTAACACACTCTGGTTTAGAGAAAAGAGCACTCTTCTACTCTACTGTGTTATCAAAAGGCCAGAACAGTGATATTCTTCAGAACAGAAGAACTGTGCTTCCTACACACATGGGCCATATCTAGTTCAACTCTGCTTAGGAAACTGACAAGAACAGTAGCTTCTCAACAGTCCAATACACTGTACTTTTTGAGAATGGACGCCAGTGCTATTTGCACTGTCTATAGCAATGGGAGCACAATAGTGACTTTCCTTACCAGAAAAAAACTCTTGGTCGTGGGACCAGAAATTGCATGTGCTTAACCTCAGTTTATGAATGGAAAACAGATGCTAGCTCGCTTTACAAAAAACACACTCTGCTTTTGAGAAAGGAGCACTCTTCTACTAAAATGTTTTTCCAAATGGCCAGAACAGTTAGCTCGCTCAGAACAAAAGAACTGTATTTCCTACACACGGGCCATATCTAATTCAACTCTGGTTAGGAAACAGACAAGAACAGTGGGCTCTCTTCTGTCAAATACACTGTACTTGCTGGGAACAGAAGCGAGTGCTTTTTGCATTGTGTATGGCAATGGGAGCACAATAGTGACTTTCCTTACCAGAAAACAAGTCTAGCTCATAAGAACAAAAACTGCATGTGATTCAACTCCATTTATGAATGGGAAACAAACACTAGCTCGCCTAACAAGAAACACTGATTTTGAGAAAAGAGCACTCTTCTCATCTACTGTGTTTCCTAAAGGGCCAGAAGAGTGAGCTTGTGCAGAACAAAAGAACTGGGCTTCCTACACACAAGGTCATATCTAGTTCAACTCTGTTTAGGAAACTGAAATGTACAGCAGCTTCTCTTCACTCCAATACACTATACTAGCTGGGAACAGACGCGAGTGCTATTTGCACTATGCATGGAAAAGGGAGCACAATAGTGATTTTCTTCACCAAAAAACAAGTCTAGCTCATAGGACCAGAAACTGCATGTGATTCAAATCAAAAGAACTGTACTCCCTACACAAACAGGCAATATGTAGGTCAACTCTGCTTAGGAAACTGACAAGAACAGTAGCTTCTCTTCAATCCAAAACACTGTACTTGCTGTGAACAGACGCCAGTGCTATTTGCACTGTGTATGGCTATTGGAGCGCAATAGTGACTTTCATTACCAGAAAACAACTCTTTCTGGCAGGACCAAAACCTCCATATGATTCAACTCCATTTATGAACGGGAAAAAAAACACTAGCTCGCCTTACAAGAAACACACTATGCTTTTGAGAAAAGAACACTCTTCTATTCTACTGTGTTTCCAAAGGGCGAAAGAGTGAGCTTGCTCAGAATAAAAGAACTGTGTTTCCTACACACATGGGCCATATCTAGTTCAACTCTGTTTAGAAAACTGACAAGAACAGTTCTTCTCTTCAGTCTAATATAATGTATTTGCGGGGAACAGATGAGTGTGCTATTTGAACTATGTATGGAATTGGGAGCTAAATAGTGACTTTCATTACCAGATAACAACTCTTGCACATAGTACTAGAAACTGCATGTGAATCAAGTCCGTTTATGAATGGGAAACAAACATTACCTCGCCTTTCAAGAAACACACTCTGCTTTTGAGAAAAGAGCACTCTTCTTCTCTACTGTGTTTCCTGTAGGGCCAGAAATATGAGCTTGCTCAGAACAAAAGAACTGGGCTTCCTACACACTCAGACCATATCTAGTTCAACTCTGCTAAGAAAACTGACCAGAACAGTAGCTTCTCTTCAGTCTAATACAGGGTACTTGTGGTGAATAGACGCGAGTGATATTTGCACTGTGTATGGAAACGGGAGCACAATAATTACGTTCCTTACCAGAAAACAACTCTTGCTAGTTGGACAAGAAACTACATGTCATTCAACTCAGTTTATGAATGGCAAACAAACACCTGCTCGTCTTTCAAGAAACACAATCTGCTTTTGAGAAAAGAGCACTCTTCTACTCTACTGTGTTTCCAATAGGGCCAGAAGAGTGAGCTTGCTCAGAAAAAAAGAACTTTGCTTCCTACACACACGGGTCATATAAATTTCAACTGTCCTTAGAAAACTGACAAGAACAGTAGGTTCTCTTCAGTCCAATACACTAATCTTTATGTAAAAGACGCGAGTGCTATTTGCACTGTGCATTCCAATGGGAGGGCAATAGTGTCATTTCTTACCAGAAAACAACTCTTGCTAAGAGGACCAGAAACTGCATGTGATTCAACTCCGTTTATGAATGGAAAACAAACACTAACTTGCCTTGCAAGAAACTCAATCTGTTTTTGAGAAGAAAGTACTCTTCTATTTACTGTGTTTCATATAGTGCCAGCTCAGTTAGCTTGCTCAGAACAAAAGAACTGTGCTTCGTACACACACGAGCCATAGGTAGTTCAACTCTGCATAAGAAACTGACAAGAAGAGTATCTTCTATTCATTCCAATACACTGTACTTGCTGGGTTCAGACCCGAGTGCTATTTGCACTATGTATGGCAATAGGAGCACAAAATAGACTTTCCTTACCAGAAAACAACTCTTGCTCTTAGGACCAGAAACTGCATATGATTCAACTCCATTTACGAATGGGAACTAAACACTATCTTGCCTTACAAGAAACACACTCTGCTTTTGAGAAAAAAAGCACTCTTCTACTCTACTCTGTTTCTTATAAGGCCAGTATAGTGAGCTAGCTAGTAACAAAACAACTGGGCTTCCTACACACAGGAGCCATATCTAGTTCAACTCTGCTTAAGAAAATCACAAGAACAGTAGCTTTTCTTCAGTCCAATACAGGGTACTTGCTGGGAACAGATGCAGTGCAATTTGCACTGTGTATGGCAATGGGAGCACAATAGTGACCTTCATTACCTGAAAAGAACTCTTGTTAGTAGGACCAGAAACTGCATGTGATTCAACTCCGTTTGTGAATGGGAAACAATCACTAGCTTTCCTTACAAGAAACACACTCTGCTTTTGAGAAAAGTGTACTCTTCTACTCTACTGTGTTTCCTAAAGAGCCAGAAGAGTAAGCTTGCTAAGAACAAAAGAACTGTGCTTCCTACACACGGGTCATATTTTGTTAAACTCTGCTTAGAAAACTGACAAGAAAAGTAGCTTCTCTTCAGTCCAATACACTGTACTTGCTTGGAACAGACGCGAGTGCTCAATAGCGACTTTCCTTACCAGAGAACAACTCTTGCACGTACAACCAGAAACTGCATTTGATTCAACACCATTTAAAGATAGGAAACAAATGCTAGCTCACCTTACAAGAAACACACTCTGCTTTTGAGAAAAGAGCACTCTTCTACTCTACTGTGTTTCCATAGGGGCAGAACAGTGAGCTTGCTCAGAATAAAAGAACATTGCTTCCTACACACACGTGCCATATATACTTCAACTCTGCTTATAAAACGACAAGAAGAGTAGCTTCTCTTCAGTCCAATGCACTGTACTTGCTGGGAATAGACGCGAGTGCTATTTGCACTCTGTATGGCATATGAGCGTGATAATGACTTTCCTTATCAGAAAACAACCCTTGCTCGTAGGACAGAAAACTGCATGTGATTCAACTTCATTTATGAATAGGATACAAACACTAGCTTGCCTTACAAGAAACACACTCTGCTTTTGAGAAAAGAGCACTCTTCTACTCTACTGTATTTCCTATAGATCCAGAAGAGTGAGCTTGCTCAGAACAAAGGAACTGTAGTTTCTATACAAACTAGCCATATCTAGTTCAACTCTGCTTAGGAAACTGATAAGAAGAGTAGCTTCTTTTCAGTCCAATAAACAGTAATTGCTGGGAACAGACGCGAGTGATATTTGCACTGTGTACTGCAATGGGAGGACAATAGTTACTTTTCTTACCAGAAAACAACCCTTGTTCGTAGGACCAGAAACTTCGTGTGATTCAACTCCATTTATGAATGAAAAATAAACACTAGCTCGCCTTACAGGAAATACACTCTGCTTTTGAGAAAACAGCACTCTTCTCTTCAGTATTTCCTAGAGTGCCAGAAGAGTGAGCTTGCTCAGTACAAAGAACTGTGCTTCCTACACACACAGGCCATATTTAGTTCAACTCTGCTTAGGAAACTGACAAGAACTGCAGCTTCTTGTCAGTCCAATACACTGTACTTGCTGGGAAGAGACATGAGTGCTATTTCCACTGTGTATTGCAATGGCAGTAGCTTCTCTTCAGTCCAATACACTGTATTTGTTGGGAACAGACGCGAGTGCTATTTGCACAGAGTATGAAAATTGGAGCGCAATAATGACTTTCCTTTCCAGAAAACAAATCTTGCTCATAGGACCAGAAAATGCATGTGATTCAACTCCGTTTATGAATGGGAAACAAACACTAGCTCACCTTCCAAGAAACACACTCTGCTTTTGAGAAAAGAGTACTCATCTACTCTACTGTGCTTCCTATAGTGCCAGAACAGTGAGCTTTCTCAGAACTAAAGAACTGTGCTTCATACACACACGAGCCATATCTACTTCAACTCTGATTAGGAACCTGAAAAGAACAGAAGCTTCTCTTCAGTCCAATAATCTGTACTTGGTGGGAACAGACGCGAGTGCTATTTGCACTGTGTATGGAGGTGTGAGCACAATAGTGACTTTCCTTACCGGAAAAAAACTCTTGCTAGTAGGATCAGAAACTGCATGAGATTCAACTCCGTTTAAATGGGAAAAAAAACACTAGCTCGCCTTAAAAGAAATACACACTGCTTTTTACGAAAGAGCAGTATTCTACTCTACTGTTTTTCCTATTAGGGCCCGAAGTGTGAGCTTGCTCAGAAGAAAAGAACTGTGCTTCCTACAAACACGGGATATATCTAGTTCAGAATCTGCTTATGAAGCTAACAAGAACAATAGCTTTCATTCAGCCAAATACACTGTACTTGAGGAGAACAGATGAGAGCGCTATTTGCACTGTGTATGGCAATGGGAGAGCAATAGTGACTTTCCTTACCAGAAAACAACTCTTGCTCGTTGGACCAGAAATTGTATGTGATTCAACTCCGTTTATGAATGGGAAACAAACACTAGCTCTCCTTACAAGAAACACACTCTGCTATTGAGAAAAGAGCACTCTTCTACTCTACTGTGTTTTTTATAGGGCCAGAACAGTGTGCTTGCTCAGAACAAAAGACTGTGCTTTTTAACCACACGGGCCATATGTAGTTCAACTCTGCTTAGAACATTAACAAGAGCAGTAGCTTCTCATCAGTCCAAAACACTGTATTGCTAGGAAAAGACGCGAGTGCTATTTTCACAGTGTATGTCAATGGGAGCACAATAGTGACTTGCATACCAGATAACAACTCTGTCTCATAGGACCATTATCTGCATGTGATTCAATGACGTTTATGAATGGGATACAAACACTAGCTCGCCTTACAAGAAACACACTCTGCTTTTGAGAAAAGAACACTCCTCTACTCTACTGTGTTTCCTATAGGGCAAGAAGAATGGCCTTGCTCAGAACAAAAGAACTGTGTTTCTTAAACACACGGGCCATATCTAGTTCAACTCTGCTTAGGAAACTGACAAGAACAGTAGCTTCTCTTCAGTCCAATACACTCTACTTGATGGGAAGAGACACGAGTGCTATTTACACTGTGTATGGCAATGGGAGCGCAATAGTGACTTTCCTTACCAGAAAACAACTCTTGCTCATAGGACCAGAAACTGCATGTGATGCACATCCATCTATGAATGGCAAACAAACACCAACTCTCCTTACAGGGAACACATTCTGTTTTTGAGAAGAGAGCACTCTTCTACTCTACTGTGTTTCCTATAAGGCCATAACAATGAGCATCCTCAGAAAAAAAGAACAGTGCTTCCAAAACACACGGGACATATCTAGTTCAACTCAGCTTGGAAACTGACAAGAACCGTAGCTTCTGTTCAGTCCAATACACTGTGCTTGCTGGGAACAAATGCGAGTGCTATTGGTACTGTGTATGGCAATGGGAGCCCAATAGTGACTTTCTTTATCATAAAAAAAACTCTTGCTCGTAGGTCCAGAAACTGCATGTGATTCAACTCCGTTTATGAATGGGAAACAAACAGCAACTCGCCTTACTGATAACACACTCTGCTTTTGAGAAAAGAGCACTCTTCTAATCTTTTGTGATACCTGTACGACCAGAAGAGTGATCTTGCTCAGAACAAAGAACTGTACTTCCTATACACACTGGCTATCTTGCTCAACTCTGTTTAGGAAACTGACAAGAACAGTACCTTCTCTTCAGTCCAATACACTGTACTTGCTTAGAACAGATGCGAGTGCTATTTGCACTCTGAATGGCAATGGAAGCACAATAGTGACTATCCTTACCAGAAATCAACTCTTGCTCATAGGATGAGAAACTGCATATGATTCACTCCGTTTATGAATGGGAAACAAACACTAGCTTGCCTTACAAGAAACACACTGTGCTTTTGTGTAAAGAGCACTCTTCTACTATTCTGTGTTTCCTGTAGGTTCAGAACAGTGAGCTTGCTCAGAACAAAAAAAAATATGCTTCCTACACACACGGGCCATATCTAGTACAACTCTGTTTAGGAAATTCACAAGAACAGTACCTTCTCTTCAGTCCAATACACTGTATTTGATGGGAAGAGACACGAGTGCTATTTGCACAGTGTATTGCAGTGGGAGCACAATAATGTCTCGTTTACCAAATAACAACTCTGTCTCATAGGAACATTATCTGCATGTGATTCAGCTACGTTTATGAATGGGAAACAAACACTAGCTCTCCTTACAGGAAACACATTCTGCTTTTGAGAAAAGAGCACTCTTCTACTCTACTGTGTTTCCTATAGGGCCAGAAAAGTGAGCTTGCTCAGAACAAAAGAATTGTGCTTCCTACACACAAAGGCCATATCTAGTTCAAATCTGCTTAGGAAACTGACAAGACCAGTAGGTTCTCTTCAGCCCAATACATTGTACTTGCTGTTAACAGAGGCAAGTGCTATTTGAACTGTTTATGGCAATGGGAGCACAATAGTGACTTTCCTTACCAGAAAACATCTCTTATTCATAAGATCAGAAACTGCATGTGAATCAACTCTCTTTATGAATGGGAAACAAACACTAGCTCCCCCACAAGAAACACACTCTACTTTTTAGAAAAGAATACTCTTCTACTCTACTGTGTTTCCTATAGAGCCAGAATAGTGAGTTGCTCAGAAGAAAAGAACTGTGCTTCCTACACACACAGACCATATCTAGTTCAACTCTGCTTAGTAAATAACAAGAACAGTAGCTTCTCTTCAGTCCAAAACACTGTACTTGCTAGGAGCAGACACGAGTGCTATTTGCACTGAGCATGGCAATGGGAGCACAATAGTGACTTTCCTTACCAGAAAACAACTCTTGTTCGTAGGAACATAAACTGACTGTGATTCAACTCTGTTCATGAATGGGAAACACAGACTAGCTTATTACAAGAAACACACTGTGGTTTTGAGAAAGGAACACTCTTCTATTCTACTGTGTTTCCTTTAATGCCAGAAGAGTGAGCTTGCTCAGAACAAAAGAACTGTGCTTCCTACAAACACGGGATATATCTAGTTCAGAATCTGCTTATGAAGCTAACAAGAACAATAGCTTTTATTCAGCCAAATACACTGTACTTGAGGAGAACAGATGAGAGCGCTATTTGCACTGTGTATGGCAATGGGAGAGCAATAGTGACTTTCCTTACCATAAAACAACTCTTGCTCATTGGACCAGAAATTGTATGTGATTCAACTCTGTTTATGAATGGGAAACAAACACTAGCTCGCCTTTCAAGAAACACGAGAGAAATTTGCACTGTGTAAGACAATGGGAGCACAATAGTGACTTTCATAACCAGAAAACAACTCTTGCTCATAGGACCAGAAACTTCATGTGATTCAAATCCGTTTATGAATGGGAAACTAACACTAGCTCAACTTACAAGAACCACAATCTGCTTTTGAGGAAAGAGCACTCTTCTACTCTAATGAGTTTCCTATAGGGCCAGAACAGTGAGCTTGCTCGAAAAAAAAAGAACCGTGCTTCCTACACACACAAGCCGTATCTAGTTAAACTGATCGTAGGAAAATGACAAGAATTGTAGCTTCTATTCAGTCCAATACACTGTACTTGCTGGGAGAAGATGCGAGTGCTATTTGCACTGTGTATGGCAATGGGAGCTCAATAGTGACTTTCCTTACCAGAAAACAACTCTTGCTCTTACGACCAGAAACTGCATTTGATTGAACTTGGTTTATGAATGGAAAACCAACACTAGCTCGCCTTACAAGAAACACATTATGATTTGAGAACAGAGCACTCTTCTACTCTACTGAGTTTCCTATAGTGCCAGAACAGTGATCTTGCTCAGAACAAAAAACTGTGCTTCCTACACACATGAGCCACATCTAGTTCAATTCTGCTTAGAAAACTGACAAGAACAGTAGCTTCTCTTCAGTCCAATATACTGTACTTGCTGGTAAGAGAGGCGAGTGCTATTTGCACAGTATATGACAATAGTAGCACAATAGTGACTTTCCTTACACGAAAACAACTCTTGCTCATAGGACCAGAAACTGCATGTGATTGAACTCCGTTTATGAATCAGAAGAAAACTCTAGCTCGCCTCCAAGAAACACACTCTGCTTTTGAGAAAAGAGCACTCTTCTACTCTACTGTGTTTCCTATAGGGTCAGAACAGTGAGCTTGCTCAGAACAAAAGAAAAGTGCTTCCTAAACACACGGGCCATATCTAGTTCAACT
This sequence comes from Peromyscus eremicus, assembly GCF_949786415.1. Classification (NCBI taxonomy): domain Eukaryota; kingdom Metazoa; phylum Chordata; class Mammalia; order Rodentia; family Cricetidae; genus Peromyscus; species Peromyscus eremicus. Next base: position 94,201 of record NW_026734336.1, on the reverse strand, counting down.
CTGCTTAGGAAACTGACAAGAAGAGTAGTTTCTCTTCAGTCCAATATACTGTACTTGCTGGGAACAGACGTGAGTGCTATTTGTACAGTATATGACAATGGTAGCACAATAGTGACTTTCCTTACCAGTAAACAACTCTTGTTCATAGGACCAGAAACTGCATGTGATTCAACTCCGTTTATGAATCAGAAACAAACACTAGCTCACCTCCAAGAAACACACTCTGCTTTGAGAAAAGAGCACTCTTCTACTCAACCATGTTTCCTATAGGGCCAGAAGAGTGAGCATGCTCAGAACAAAAGAAATGTGCTTCCTACACACCTGGGCCATATCTAGTTCAAGTCTGCTTAGGAACTGACAAGAACAGTAGATTCTCTTCAGTCCAATACTCTGTACTTGCTGGGAACAGACACAAGAGCTATTTGCACTGTGTTTGGCAATGGTAGTACAATAGTGACTTTCCTTACCAGAAAACAACTCTTGCACATAAAACAAGAAACTGCATGTGATTCAATTCCGTTTATTAATGGGAAACCAACACTACCTCGTCTTCCAAGAAACACTCTCTGCTTTTGAGAAAAGAGCACTCTTCCTCTCTACTGTGTTTCCTACAGGGCCAGAAGAGTGAGCTTGCTGAGAACAAAAGAACTGTGCTTCCTACACAGGGCATATCCAGTTCGACACTGCTTAGGAAACTGACAAGAAGAGTAGCTTCTCTTCAGTCCAATATACTGTACTTGGTGGGAAGAGACGCGAGTGCTATTTGCTCTGTGTATGGCAATGGGAGCGCAATAGTGACTTTCCTTACCAGAAAACAACACTTCTCGTAGGAATAGAAACATCATGAAATTCATCTCCGTTTATGAATGGGAAACAAACACTAGATCGCCTTACAAGAAACACACGCTGCTTTTGAGAAGAGTACTCTTCTACTCTACAGTGTTTCATATAGGGCCTGGATTGTGAGCTTGCTCCGAACAAAAAAAACTGTGCTTCCTGCTCACACGGGACTCATCTACTTCATCTCTGCTTAGAAACTGACAAGAACAGTAGCTTCTCTTTAGTCCAATACACTGTAATTGCTTGGAACAGACGTGAATGCTATTTGCACTCTTTATGGCAATGGGAGTACAATAGTGACTTTCTTTACCTGAAAACATCTTTTGCTCATAGGACCAGTTACATCTAGAGCAACCCTGCTTAAGAAACTGTCAAGAACAGTAGCTTCTCTACAGTAAAATACCCAGTACATGCTGGAAACAGACACGAGTACTATTTGCACTGTGTATAGCAATGGGAACACAATAGTGTCTTTCCTTACCAGAAAACAACTCTTGCTAGTATGGCCAGAAACTGCATGTGTGTCCACTCCGTTTATGAATGGGAAAAAAACACTAGCTCGCCATTCAAGAAACCCACTCTGTTTTTGAGAAAAGAGCACTCTTCTACTCTACTGTGTTTCCTATAGGGCCAGAACAGTGAGATTGCTCAAAAGAAAAGAACTGTGCTTCCTACATACACGGGCCATATCTAGTTCAACTCTGGATAGAAAACTGACAAGAACAGTGGCTTCTCCTTAGTCCAATACACTGTACTTGCTGAGAACAGATATGAGTGCTATTTTCAATGTATGGGAATGGGAGCACAATAGTGACTTTCCTTAGCAGACAACAGCTCTTGTTCATAGTACCAGGAACTGCATGTGATTCAACTCCGTTTATGACTGGGAAACAAACACTAGCTCTCCTTACAAGAAACACGCTCTGCTTTTGAGGAAAGAGCACTCTTCTACTCTAATGTATTTCCTATTGGGCAAGAACAGTGAGCTTCCTCATAACAAAAGAACTGTGCTTCCTACACATACGGGGCACATCTAGTTCAAGTCTGCTTAGGAATGTGAGAAGAACAGTATCCTCGAGTCAGTCCAATACACTGTAATTACTGGGAACAGAAGCGAGTGCTTTTTGCACTGTGTATGGCAATGGGAGCACAATAGTGACTTTCCTTAACAGAAAACAACTGTTGCACATAGAATCACCAACTGCATGTGATTCAACTCCGTTTGTGAATGGGAATCCAACACTAGCTCGCCTTATAAGAAACACACTCTGATTTGAGAAAAGAGCAATCTTCTACCCCACTTTGTTTCCTATAGTTCCAGAACAGAGATTTGCACAGAACAAACAAACTGTGATTCCTACACACACGGGACACATCTAGTTCAACTCTGCTTCGGAAACTGACAAGAAGAGTAGCTTCTCTTCAGTCCAATACACTGTATCTGCTAGGAACCGACGCGAATTCTGTTTGCACTGTGTATGCCATGGGACCACAATGGTGATTTTCCTTACCAGAAAATAACTCTTGCTCTTAGGACCAGAAATTGCATGTGATTCAACACCGTATATGAATGGGAAACAAACACTAGCACGTCTTACGAAAAACCCACTCTGCTTTTGCAAAAAGAGCACTCTTCTACTATACTTTGTTTTCTATGGAGCCAGAACTGTGAGATTGCTAAGAATAAAAGAACTGTACTACCTACTCTCACGGGCCATAATTAGTTCAACTCTTCTTAGAAAATTGACAAGAACAGTATGTTTTCTTCAGTTCAATACACTGAACTTGCTGGGAACAGACGCGAGGGCTATTTGCATTGTGTATGCCATGGGACCACAATGGTGATTTTCCTTACCAGAAAATAACTCTTGCTCTTAGGACCAGAAATTGCATGTGATTCAACACCTTATAAGAATGGGAAACAAACACTAGCACGTCTTACGAAAAACCCACTCTGCTTTTGCAAAAAGAGCACTCTTCTACTATACTTTGTTTTCTATGGAGCCAGAACTGTGAGCTTGCTAAGAACTAAAGAACTGTACTACCTACTCTCACGGGCCATAATTAGTTAAACTCTTCTTAGAAAATTGACAAGAACAGTATGTTTTCTTCAGTTCAATACACTGAACTTGCTGGGAACAGACGCGAGGTCTATTTGCATTGTGTATGGCAATGGGAGCTCAATAGTGACTTTTCTTACCAGAAAATAACTCTTGCTCATAGGACCAGAAACTACATGTGATTCAACTCCGTTTATGAATGGGAAACAAACACTAGCTCTCCTTACAAGAAAAACACTCTGCTTTTGATAAAAGAGCACTATTCTACTCTACTGTGTTTCCATAGGGCCAGAAGAGTTAGCTTGCTCAGTGTAAAAGAACTGTGATTCCTGCACACATGGGCCATATCTATTACAACTCTGCTTAGAAACTGATAAGAACAGTAGTTTCTCTTCAGTCCAATACACTGTACTTGCTCGGAACAGAGGCAAGTGCTCTTTGCATGGTGTATGGGAGCACAAAAGTGACTTTCCTTACCAGAAAAGAACTCTTGCTTGTAGAACCAGAAACTGCGTGTAATTCAACTACGTTTATGAATGGGAAACAAAAACTAGCTCACCTTAGAAGAAACACAATCTGCTATTTAGAAAAGAGCACTCTTCTTCTCTATTCTGTTTACTATAGAGCCAGAAAAGAGAGCTTGCACAGAACAAAAGAAATGTGCTACTTACAAACATGAGCCATATTAGTTCAACTCTGCTTAGGAAACTGACAAGAACAGTAGCTTCTCTTGGTTCCAATTACTGCTCTTGCTGGGAACAGACGCAAGTGCTATTTGCACAGTATATGGCAATGGGAGAGCAATAGTGACTTTACTTACCAGAAAACAACTCTTGCTCGTAGGACCAGAAACTGCATGTGATTCAACTCCATTTCTGACTGGGAAACAAACACTAGCTCTCCTTACAAGAAACACACTCTGCTTTTGAGAAAAGAGCACTCTTCTACTCTACTGTGTTTCCTATACAGCCATAAGAGTGAGCTTGCTCAGAACAAAACAACTATGCTTTCTACACACAAGGCACATATCTAGTACAACTCTGCTTAGGAAACTGACAAGAAGAGTAGATTCACTTCAGTCCAATGCACTGTAATTGCTGGAAACAGACACCCGTGCTATTTGCACTGTGTATGTCAATGGGAGCACAATAGAGATTTCCTTACCAGAAAGCAACTTTTGCATGTAGGACCAGAAACTGCATGTGATTCAACTCTGTTTAAGAATGGAAAATGAACACTAGCTCGCCTTACAAGAAACACACTCTGCTTTTGAGGAAAGAACACTCTTCTACTCTACTCTGTTTCCTATACAGCCAAAACTGTGAGCTTGCTCAGAATAAATGAACTGTGCTTCCTACCCACACGGGCCATATCTAGTTCAACTCGGCATAGAAAACTGACAAGAACAGTAGCTTCTCTTCATTCCAATACACTGTACTTCCTGGGAACAGATGCAAGTGCTATTTGCACTGTGTATGGCAATGGGTGCACAATAGTGACTTTCCTTACAAGAAAACAAGTCTTGCTTTTAGGACCAGAATCTGCATGTGATTCAACACCGTTTATCAATGGAAACAAATACTAGCTTGCCTTACATGAAACACACTCTGCTTTTGAGAAAAGAGCATTCTACTACTCTACTGCGTTTCCACAGTGCCAGAACAGTGAGCTTGCTCAGAACAAAAGAACTGTGCTTCCTACACACAGGGACCATATCTAGTTCAACTCTGCTTAAGAAACTGACAAGAACAGTAGCTTCTCTTCAGTCCAATACACTGTACTTGATGGGAGCAGACGTGAGGGCTATTTGCACTGTGTATGGCAATGGGTGGGCAATAGTGACTTTCCTTACCAGAAAACAAATCTGGCTCGTAGGACCAGAAACTGCATGTGATTCAACTGTGTTTATGAGTGGAAAACAAACGCTAGCTCGCTTTGCAAGAAACATACTCCACTTTTGAGTAAAGAACACACTTCTACTTTATTGATTTTTCTATAGGGCCAGAAAATTGAGCTTGCACAGAACAAAAGTACTGTGCTTCATACACACACGGGCCATATGCAGTTCAAATCTGCTTAAGAAACTGACAAGAACAGTACCTTCTCTTCAGTTCAAAATCACTGTACTTGCTGGGAACAGAGGCGAGTGCTATTTGCACTGTGGATGGCAATGGGAGCACAATAGAGACTTTCCTTACCAAAAAACAATGCTTGCTCGTAGGACCAGAAACTACATGAGATTCAACTCAGTATATGAAAGGGAAAGAAACACTAGCTCATCTTACATGAAACACACTCTGGTTTTGAGAAAAGAGCACTCTTCCACTCTAGTCTGTTTCCTATAGAGAGAGAAAAGAGAGCTTGCACAGAACAAAAGAAATGTGGTTCCTACAGACATGAGCCATATGTAGTTCAACTCTGCTTAGGAAACAGACAAGAACAGAAGCTTTTCTTCATTCCAATTACTGTACTTGCTAGGAACAGACGCGAGTGATATTTGCACTGTGTATGGAAATAGGAGCGCAATAGTGGCTTTCCTTACCAGAAAACAACTCTTGCTTGTAGGACCAGAAACTGCATGTGATTCAACTCCTTTTATGAATCCGAAACAAACACCAACTCCCTTTACAAGAAACACACTCTACTTTGGAGAAAAGCACACTGTTCTACTCTAGTGTTTTTCTAATAGGGTCAGAAGATTGAGCTTGCTCAGAACAAAAGAACTGTGCTTCCTACACACACGGGACATATCTATTTTAACTCTGCTTAAGAAACTTACAAGAACAGTAGCTTCTCTTCAATTAAATACACTGTAATTGCTGGGAATAGAGGCGAGTGTTATTTGCCCTGTGGATGGCAATGGGAGCAAAATAGAGACTTTCCTTACCAGAAAAGAACTCTTGCTTGTAGGACCAGAAACTGCACGTGATTCAACTCCGTTTATGTATGGGAAACAAAAACTAGCTCGCCTTAAAAGAAACACACTCTGCTTTTTTGAAAAGAGCCCTCTTCTTCTCTACTCTGTTTCCTATAGGGCCAGAAAAGAGAGCTTGCACAGAACAACAGAATTATGCTTCCTACACACATGAGCCATATGTAGTTCAACTCTGCTTAGAAATCTTACAAGAACAGTAGCTTTTCTTCATTCCAATTACTGCATTTGCTGGGAACAGACGCAAGTGCTATTTGCACAGTATAAGGCAATGGGAGTGCAATAGTGACTTTCCTTAACTGAAAACAACTCTTGCTCGTAGGACCAGAAACAGTATGTGATTCAACTCCGTTTATGAATGGGAAACAAACACTACCTCTCCTTACAAGTAACACAATCTGCTTTTGAGAAAAGAGCACACTTCTGCTCTACTGTGTTTCCTATAGGGCCAAAGGTGTGAGCTTGCTCAGAACAAAACAACTGTGCTTCCTACAAACAAGGCATATATCTAGTTCAACTCTACTTAGGAAACAGATAAGAACAAAGGCTTCACTTCAGTCCAATACAGTGTAATTGCTGGGAACAGATGTGCATGCTATTTGCACTGTGTATTTCAATGGGAGCGCAATAGTGACTTTCCTTACCAAAAAACAACTCTTGCTCATAGGACCATAAACTGCATGTGAATCAAATCTGTTTAAGAATGGAAACAAACACTAGCTCGCCTTGCAAGAAACACACTCTGCTTTTGAGAAAAGAGCACTCTTGTACTCTACTCTGTTTCCTATAGGGCCAAAACAGTGAGCATGCTCACTGTTTCATATAGGGCCAGAAGAGTGAGCTTGCTCAGAACAAAAGTACTGTGCTTCCTACACACACGGGCCATATCTATTTCAACTCTATTTTGGAAACTGACAAGAACAGTAGCTTCTCTTTAGTCCAATACACTGTACTTGCTGTGAACAAACGCCAGTGCTATTTGCACTGTATATTGCAATGGGAGCATAATAGTGACTTGGATAACAGATAACAATACTGTCTCGTAGGACCATTATCTGCACGTGATTCAAGTATGTTTATGAATGGGAAACAAACACTAGCTCACCTTAGAAGAAACATACTCTGTGTTTGAGAAAAGAGCACTCCTCCATTCTACTGAGTTTTTTATAGGGCCAGAAGAGTGTGCTTGCTCAGAACAAAAAACTCTGCTTCCTACTCACACAGTCCATATCTAGTTCAACTCTGTGAGGAACACTGACAAGAACAGCTTTTCTTCAGTTCAATACACTGTACTTGCTGGAACAGAAGCGAGTGCTATTAGCACTGTGTATGGCAATGGGAGCACAATAGTGACTTTTCTTACCAGAAAACAACTCTTGCTTGTAGGATTAAAAACTGCATGTGATTCAGCTCCGTTTATGAATGGGAAACAAACACTAGCTCTTCTTACAAGAAACACACTCTGCTTTTGAGAAAAGAGCACTCTTCTACTCTGCTGTGTTTCCTATAGGGCCAGAACACTGAGCTTGCTCAGAACAAAAGAAGTGTGCTTCCTACACACACGAGCCATATCTACTTCAACTCTGGTTAGGCAACTGACAAGAACAGAAGCTTCTCTTCAGTCCAATAGACTGTACTCACTGGGAACAATACCAGTTCTATTTGCACTGTGTATGGCAATGGGAGCACAATAGTGTCTTTCTTTACCAGATAACAACTCTTGCTCATAGCACCAGAAACTGTTGGTGATTCAACTCCATTTATGAATGGTAAACAAACACTAGCTCGCCTTAAGAAATACACTCTGCACTTCATAAAAGAACACTCTTCTACTCTACTGTGTTTCCTATAGGGCCAGAACAGTGAGATTGCTCAGATCAAAGAACTGTACTTCCTACACATTCGGGCCATATCTAGTTCAACTCTGTTTAGGAAACTGACAAGTACAATACATTCTCTTCAGTCCAATACACTGTACTTGAATGGAACAAACATGAGTGCTCTTTGCACTGTGTATGACAATAAGAGTGCAACAGTTACTTTCCTTACTAGAAAACAACTCTTGCTCATAGGACCAGAAACTGAATGTGATTCAACTCCGTTTATGAATGGGAAACAAACCCTAGATCTACTTACAAGAAACACAGTCTGCCTTTGAGAAAAGAGCACTCTTCTACTCTACTGTGTTTCCTATAGGGCCAGAACAATGTGCTTGCTCAGAACAAAAGAACTGTGCTTCCTAACCAAACGGGCCATATCTAGTTCAACTCTGCTTAGAACATTAACAAGAGCAGTAGCTTCTCATCAGTCCAAAACACTGTATTGCTGGGAACAGACGTGAATGCTATTTGCACAGTGTATATCAAAGGGAGTACAATAGTGACTTGCATACCAGATAACAATTCTGTCTCGTAGGACCATTATCTGTATGTGATTCAACGACGTTTATGAATGGGATACAAACACTAGCTCGCCTTACAAGAAACACACTCTGCTTTTGAGAAAAGAATACTCTTTTACTCTACTGTGTTTCCTATAAGGCAAGAAGAGTGAGCTTGCTCAGAACAAAAGAACTGTGCTTCCTAAACACACGGGCCATATCTAGTTCAATTCTGTGTAGGAAACTGACAAGAACAGTAGGTTCTCTTCAGTCCAATACACTCTACTTGATGGGAAGAGACACCAGTGCTATTTCACTGAATATGGCAATGGGAGCACAATAATGTCTTTCCTTACCAGAAAACAACTCTTGCTCGTAGGACCAGAAACTGTATGTGATTCCACTCTTTTTATGAATGGGAAAGAAACACTTGCTCGCCTTACAAGAAACACACTCTGCTTTTGTGAAAAGAACACACTTCTTCTCTACTGTATTTCCTATAGGGCCAGAAGAATTAGCTTGCTCAGAACAAAAGAACTGTGCTTCATACACACGGGCCATATCAAGTTCAACTCTGCTTAGGAAACTGACAAGAACAGTACCTTCTCTTCAGTCCAATACACTGTACCTGCTGGGAATAGACGAGAGTGCTATTTGAACTGTGTATGGCAATGGGAGCGCAATAGTGTCTTTCCTTACCAGAAAACAACTCTTGCTCATACGACCAGATACTGCATGTGAGGCACATCCGTTTATGAATGGGAAACAAACACCAACTCTCCTTACAGGGAACACATTCTGATTTTGAGAAGAGAGCACTCTTCTTCTCTACTGTGTTTCCTATAGAGCCATAACAGTGAGCTTCGTCAGAACAAAAGAACAGTGCTTCCTACACACACGGGCCATATCTAGTTCAACTCAGCTTAGGAAACTGACAAGAACCGTAGCGTCTGTTCAGTCAAATACACTGTACTTGCTGGGAACAGATGCGAGTGCTATTTGAACTGTGAATGGCAATGGAAGCACAATAGTGACTATCCTTACCAGAAAACAACTCTTGCTCATAGGACCAGAAACTGCATGTGATTCAACTCCGTTTAGGACTGGGAAACAAACACTAGCTCGCCTTACAAGAAACACACTTTGCTTTTGTGTAAAGAGCTCTCCTCTACTGTACTGTGTTTCTTGTAGGTTCAGAACAGTGAGATTGCTCAGAACAAAAAAAAAACTATGCTTCCTAAACACACGGGCCATATCTAGTTTAACACTGTTTAGGAAATTGACAAGAACAGTACCTTCTCTTCAGTCCAATACACTGTACCTGCCGGGAACAGACACGCGTGCTATTTGTACTATGTAGGGCAATGGGAGCACAATAGTGACTTTCCTTACTAGAAAACAACTCTTGCTTGTAGGAGCAGAAAGTGCATGTGATTCAACTCTGTTTATGAAAGGGAAAAAAACACTAGCTTTCCTTACAAGAAACACACTCTGCTTTTGAGAAAAGGGCACTCTTCTACTGTACTGTGTCCTATAGGGCCAGAACAGTGAGCTTGCTCAGAACAGATGAACTGTGCTTCCTACTCACACGGGCCATATTTTGTTCAACTCTGTTTAGGAAACTGAAAAGAACAGTAGGTTCTCTTCAGTCCAATACACTGTACTTGTGTGAAAAGACGCGAGTGCTATTTGGTCTTTGCATGGAAAAGGGATTGTAATAGTGACTTACCTTACCAGAAAACAACTCTAGCTTGTAGGACCAGAAACTGCATGAGATTCCCATTTATGAATGGGAAACAATCACTAGCTCATCTTACAAGAAACACACTCTGCTTTTGAGAAAAGATCACTCTTCCACTCTATGATATTTCCTAAATTGCTAGAACAATGAGCTTGCTCAGAACAATTGAACTGTGCTTCCTACATATACGGGCCATATCTCGTTCAAATCTGCTTAAGACGCTGACAAGAACAGTAGCTTCTCTTCAGTCCAGTGCACTGAACTTGCTGGGAACAGACGTGAGTGCTATTCGCACTGTGTATGGCAATGGGAGTGCAATAGTGACTTTCCTTACCAGAAAACAACTCTTTTCATAGAACCAGAAACTACATGTGATTCAACTCCGTTTGTGAATCGGAAACAAACAATAGATCACCTTAGAAGAAACACACTCTGCTTTGAGAAAAGAGCATTTTTGTACTCTACTGGGTTTCCTGTAGGTCCAGAACAGTGAGCTTGCTCTGAACAAATGAACTGTGCTTCCTACATACACGGGACATATCTAGATCAACTCGGCTTAGGAAACTGACAAGAACAGTAGCTTCTCTTTAGTCCAATACACTCTACTTGCTGGTAAAAGACTCGAGTGCTATTTGCACTGTGTATGGCAAGGGGAGCGCTGTAGTGACTTTCCTTTCCAGAAAATAACTCTTGTTCATAGGACAAGAAACTGCAAGTGATTCCACACCATTTATGAATGGGAAACAAACACTAGCTCGCCTTACAAGAAACACAATCTACTTTTGAGAAAACAGCACTCTTCTACTCTACTGTGTTTCCTGCAGGTCCAGAACAGTGAGCTTGCTCAGAACAAAAGAACTGTGCTTCCTACACACACGGGCCATATCTAGTTCATCTCTGCTTAAGAAACTTACAGGAACAGTAGCTTTTCTTCATTCCTATAAACGGTACTTGCTGGGAACAGACTCGAGTGCTATTTCCACTGTGTATGTCAATGGGAGTGCAGTAGTGACTTTCCTTATGAGAAAACAACTCTTGCTCATAGGACTAGAAACTGCATGTAATTCAATTCCGGTTATGAAAGGTAAACAAACACTAGCTCGCCCTAAAAGAAACACACTGTGCTTTTGAGAAAAGGGCACTTTTTTACTCTACTGTGTTTCCTATAGGCCCACTACATTGAGCTTGCTCAGAACAAATGAACTGTTCTTCCTACTCTCATTGCCCATATCTAGTTAAACTCTGTTTAGGAAACTGACAAAAAAAGTAGCTTCTCTTCAGTCCAATACACTACACTTGCTGGGAACAGACGTGAGTGCTAATTGCACTTTGCATGGCAATGGGAACGCAATAGTGAATTTCCTTACCAGAAAACAACTCTTGCTTGTAGGACCAGAAACTGCATGTGATTCAACTCCATTTATGAATGGGAAACAAACCCTAGCTCACCTTACAAGAAACACAATCTGCTTTTGAGAAAACAGCACTCTTCTACTCTACTGTGTTTCCTGCAGGTCCAGAACAGTGAGCTTGCTCTGAACAAACGAACTGTGCTTCCTCTACATACTGGAATTATCTAGATCAACTCAGCTTAGGAAACTGACAAGAACAGGAGCTTCTCTTCCATCCACTGCACTGTACTTGCTGGGAAGAGACTCGAGTGCAATTTGCACTGTGTATGGCAATGGGAGCACAGTAGTGACTTTCCTTTCCAGAAAACTACTCTTGCTCATAGGACAAGAAACTGCATGTGATTCAACTCTGTTTATGAATGGGTAACAAACACTAGCTCACCTTACAGGAAACACACTCTGCTTTTGAGAAAAGTGCACTCTTCTATTGTACTGTGTTTCCTATTGGGCCAGAACAGTGAACCTGCTCAGAACAAAAGAACTATGCTTCCTACACACGGGCCATATCTAGTTCAACTCTGTTTAGGAAACTGATGAAAACAGTCGCTTCTCTTCAGTTTAATAAACTGTACTTGCTGGGAACTGATGCTAGTGCCCTTTCCACTGTATGGAAATGGGAGCAGAATAGTGACTTTCCTTACCAGAAAACAACTCTTGCTCGTAGGACCAAAAACTGCATGTGATTCAACTCTGCGTAGGAAGCAAAACAACTTTGCTTCATACACAGACAGAACATATCTACTTCAGTTCTGCTTAGGAAACTGACAAGAACTTTAAGTTGTCTTCAGTCCAATACACGGTAGTTGCTGGGAACAGACGAGAGTGCTATTTGCACTATGTATGGCATTGGGAGCACAATAGAGACTTTCCTTACTAGAAAACAACTCTTACTCGTAAAAACAGATCCCACATGTGATTGAACTCCGTTTATGAATAAGAAACCAAAACCAGCTCACCTTACAAGAAACACACTCTACTTTTGAAAAAAGAACACTCTTCTACTCTACTCTGTTTTATACGGCCAGAACAGTGAGCTTGCTCATTACAAAAGAACTGTGCTTCCTACACACACTGCCCATATCTAGTTCAACTATGCTTAGGAATCTGGCAAGAATATTACATTCTCTTCAGTCCAATACACTGTACTTGCTGGGATCAGACGCGAGTGCTATTTGCACTGTGTACGACATTGGGAGCACAATAGTGACTTTCTTTACCAGAAAAAAATCTTTCTCATAGGACAAGAACCTGCATGTGATTCTACACCATTTATGATTGGCAAACATCACTAGCATGCCTTACTAGAAACACACTCTGCTTTTGAGAAAAGTGCACTCTTCTAATCTACTCTGTTTCCTACAGGGCCAGAAAAGTGAGATTTCTCTAAACAAAAATCTGTGCTTCTTACACACACTGGCCCTATATAGTTCAACTCTGCTTAGGAAACTGACAAGAACATTAGCTTCTCCTCAGACCAATACACTGTGCTTGCTGGCAACAGACATGGGGGCTATTTGTACTGTGTATGGCAATGGGAGTACAATAGTGACTTTCTTTACCAGAAAACAACTCTTATCGGTAGGACCAGAAACAGCATGTGATTCCCCTCCGTTTATGAATGGGAAACCAACACTATCTCGCCTTATAAGAAACAAATTCTGCTTTTGAAAAAAGAGCACACATCTCCTCTAATGTGTTTCCTATAGGGTCAGAACAGTGTGCTTGCTCAGAAAAAAGAACTCTTGCTCATAGGACCTGAAACTGAATGTGATTCAGCTCTGTTTATGAATGGGAAAGAAAAAATAGCTCGCCTGAAAAAACACTCTCTGCATTTGAGAAAAGACCACACTTCTACTCTACTGGGTTTTCTACAGGGCTTAAACAATGAGCTTGCTCAGAAAAAAAGAACTGTGCTTCCTACACACACAAGCCCTCTCTAGTTCAACTCTGCATAGGAAACTGACAAGAACAGTAGCTTCTGTTCAGCACAATAAACTGTAATTTCTGGGATCAGACGCAAGTGCTATTTCATTGTGTATGGCATTGGGATTGCAGTAGTGACTTTCCTTACCAGAATACAACTCTTGCTCTAAAAGACCAGAAACTGCATGTGATTCAACACCGTTTATGAATGGAAAACAAACACTAGCTCGCCTTACAAGAAACACACTTTGCTTTTGAGAAAAGAGTACTCTTCTACACTACTCTGTTTCCTATGCGGCCAGAACAGTGAGAAGGCCAATAACAATAGAACTGTGTGTCCTACACACACGGGCCATATCTAGTTCTACTATGCTTAGGAAACTGACAAGAACAGAAGCATCTCTTCAGCCCAATGCACTGTACTTGCTAGGCACAGACACGAGTGCTTTTTGCACTGTGTATGGCAATGGGAGCACAATAGTGACATTCCTTACCAGAAAACAACTCTTGCTGATATGACCAGAAACAGCATGAGATTCAAATCCGTTTATGAATGGGTAAAAACCACTAGATGCCTTACAAGAAACACACTGTGTCTTTGAGAAAGGAACACTCTTCTACTCTACTGGGTTTCGTACAAGACCAGAACAGTGATCTTGCTTGTTAGTTAAAAACTGTGTTTCCTACACATATGGGCCATATCTAGTTCAACTCTGCTTGAAAAACTAACAAGAACAGTAGATTCTCTTCAGGCCAATACATTGTACTTGCTGGGAAGAGACTCGAGTGCGATATGCATTGTGTATGGCAATGGGAGAGCTATTGTGACTTTCCAAAACCGAAAACAACTCTTGCTCTTAGGACCAGAAACTGCATGTGATTCAACTCCGTTTATGAATGGGAAACAATCACTAGCTCACCGTACAAGAAACACACTCTGCATTTGAGAAAGGAGTACTCTTCTATTCTACTGTGTTTCCTACAGGGCCAGAACAGTGAGCTAGCTCAGAACAAAAGAACTGTACTTCCTACATACACGAGCCATATCTAGTTCAAATCTGCTTAGGAAACTGTCAAGAACAGTTGCTTCTCTTCAGTCCAATTCACTGTAATTGCTGGGAACAGAAGGGAGTGCTTTTTGCACTGTGTATGGCAAAGGGAGCACAATAGTGATTTTCATTATCATAAAACAACTCTTCCTCGTAGGACAAGAAACTGCATGTGATTCAACTCCGTTAATGAATGGGAAACAAACACTATCTCGCCTTACAAGAAACACACTCTGCTTTTGCAAAAAGAACACTTTTGTACTCTACCCTGTTTCCTAAAGGCCAAAACAGTAAGCTTGCTCAGAACAAAAGAACTGTGCTTCCTCCACACACGGGCCATATCTATTTCAACTCTGCTTGAGAAACTGACAAGAACAGTAGCTTCTCTTCAGTCCAATACACTGTATTTGCTGGGAACATACGCGAGTGCTATTTGCACTGTGTATGGCAAAGGGAGAGCAATAGTGTCTTTCCTTACCAGAAAAAAACTCTTGCTCATAGGAACAGAAAGTGCATGTGATTCAACTCATTTTAGAATGGGAAACAAACACTAGCTCGAATTAGAAGAAACACACACTGCTTTTGAGAAAAGAGCATTCTTGTATTATACACTGTTTCCTATATAGCCAGAACAGTGAGCTGGTTCAGAAAAAAACTCTTCTTAATACACTCACGGGCCATATCTAGTTCAACTCTGCTTAGGAAACTGAAAAGAACAGCAGTTTCTCTTCAGTCCAAAACACTGTACTTGCTGGGAACAGACTCGAGTGCTATTTGCACTATGTAAGGCCAAGGGAGCACAATAGTGACTTTCATTACCAGAAAAGAGCTCTTACACGTAGGACCAGAATCTGCATGTGATTCAACTCTGTTTAGACATAGAAAACAAAAACTACCATGCCTTACGAGAAGCCCACTCTGCTTTTGAGAAAAGAGCACTCCTCTACTCTTCTGTGTTTTTTATAGGGCCAGAACAGTGAGCTTGCTCAGAACAAAAGAACTGTGCTCCTACTCATACATGGGCCATCTCTAGTTCAACTCTTCTTAGGAAACTGACAAGAACAGTAGGTTCCCTTCAGTCCAATACACTGTACTTGCTGGGAAGAAATGCCAGGGCTATTTGCACTGTGTATGACAATGGGAGTGCAATAGTGACTTTCCTTACCAAAAAACAACTCTTGCTCATAGGACCAGAAAGTGCAGGCAATTCAACTCCGTTTATGAATGGGAAACAAACGCTAGCTCACCTTACAAGAAACATACTCTGCTTTTAAGAAACGAGCACTCTACTACACTACTGTGTTTCCTATACGGCCAGAACAGTGTGCTCAGAACAAAAGAACTGTGCTTCCCATACACTCGGGCCATATCTAGTTCAACTCTGCTTGAGAAACTGACGTGAACAGTAGCTTCTCTTCGGTCCAATACACAGTCTTTCCTGGGAATAGACGCGAGTGCTATTTGCACTATGCATGGCAATGGGAGCACAATAGTGACTTTCCTTACTAGAAAACAACTCTTGCTCTTCGGACCAGAAACTTCATGATATTCAACTCTGTTTATGAATGGGATACAAACACTAGCTCGACTTAAAGAAACACGCTCTGCATTGGAGTAAGTAGCACTCTTGTACTCTAATGTGTTTCCAATAGGGCCAGAACAGTGAGATTGCTCAGAACAAAAGAACTGTCCTTCCTACACACACGGGCCATATCTATTGCAACTCTTCTTAGGATACTGACAAGAAAAGTAGCTTCTCTTCAATCCAATACACTGTACTTGCTGGGAACAGACGCGAGTACTCTTTCCACTGTGTATGGCAAAGAGAGCATAATAGTGACATTTTACCAGAAAAGAACTCTTGCTCATAGGACAAGAAACTGCATGAGATTCAACTCCGTTTATGAATGGGAAACAAACACTTGCTCGCCTTACAACAAACACACTCTGCTTTTGAGAAAAGACCTCTCTTCTTCTCTACTGTGTTTCTCATAATTTCAGAACAGTGAGCATGCTTAGAACAAAAGAATTGTGCTATCTACACACGGGCCAAAACTAGCTCAACTCTGCTTAGGAAACTGACAGGAAAAGTATAATCTCTTCAGTCCAATACACTGTACTTGCTTGGAACAAATGGCAAAGGAAGCGCAATAGTGACTTTCCTTAGCATAAACAACTCTTGGTCTTAGGACCAGTAACTGCATGTGATTCAAATCAATTATGAATGGGAAACAAATACTAGCTCGCCTTACAAGAAACTTACTCTGCTTTTGAGAAAAGAGCACTCTTCTAGTCTACTGTGTTTCCTATAGTTCCAGAACAGTGAGCTGGCTCAGAACAAAAGAACTGTGCATCCTACCCAAAGGGACCTTATCTATTTCAACTCTGCTTAGGATACTGACAAGAACAGTACCTTATCTTCAGTACAAAACACTGTAATTGCTGGGAGCAGACATGAGTGCTATTTGCTCGGTGTATTACAATGGGAGCATAATAGTGACTTTCTTTACCTGAGAAGAACTCTTGATCGTAGGACCAGAAACTGCATGTGATTCCACTCCGTTTATGAATGGGAAACAAACACTAGCTCGCCTTAAGAGAAACACTCTCTCTTTTGAGAAAAGAGCACTCTTTTACTCCACCCTGTTTTCTATAGGGCAAGAAGAGTGAGCTTGCTCAGAAAAAAAGAAATGTGCATCCTACACACATGGGCCATATCTAGTTCAACTCTACTTAAGAAACTGACAAGAACAGTAGCTTCTCTTAAGTCCAATACACTGTACTTGCTGGGAACAGATGCGACAACTATTCGCACTGTGTATGGCAATGGGAGCCCATTGTGAATTTTTTTACCAGAAAAAAAACTCTTGCTCGTAGGACCAGAAACTCTATGTGGTTCAACTTCTTCCATGAATGGAAAAGAAACACTAGCACACCTTAAAAGAAACACACTCTGCTTTTGAGAAAAGAGCACTCTTCTACTCTATTGTGTTTCCTCTGGCCCTGATGAGTGAGCTTTCTCAGAAAAAAAGACCTCTGCTTCCTACACACACACCATATCTAGTTCAACTCTACTTAACAAACTGACAAGAACAGTAGCTCTCTTCAGTCCAATACACTGTACTTGCTGGAAAAAGACGCCTGTGATATTTGTACTGTTTAGGGCAAAGGGAGCACAGAAGTTACTTTCCTTACCGGAAAATATGTCTTGCTCGTAGGAGCAGAAACTACATGTGATTCAACTCCTTTTATGAATGAGAAACAAACACTAGCTCTCCTTACAAGAAACTCTCTGCTTTTGAGAAAAGAGGACTCTTCTACTCTACTGTGGTCCTATGCAGCCAGAACAGTGAGCTTGCTCAGAACAAAAGAACTGTGCTTCCTAAACACACGGGCCATATCTCGTTCAACTCTGCTTTGGAAACTGACAAAACAGTAGCTTCAATTCAGTCCAATACATTGTTCTTGCTGGAAACAGACATGAGTGCTATTTGCACTTTGTATGGAAATGGGAGTGCAATAGTGACTTTCTTTACCAGAAAACAACTCTTGCTCTTAGGACCATAAACTGTATGTGATACATCTCCTTTCATGAATGGGAAACAAACATTAGCTTGCCTTACTAGAAAAACATTCTGCTTTTGAAAAAAGAGCACTTTTCTACTTCACCCTGTTTCCTAAAGTACAAGAAGAGTGAGCTTGCTCAGAAAAAAGAACTGTGCTTCCTACACACACGGGACATATCTAGTTAAACTCTGCTTGAGAAACTGAGAACAACAGTAACTTCTCTTGAGTCCAATACACTCTACTTGCTTTGAATAGACTCGAGTGCTATTTGCACTGAGTATGGCAATGGCAGCACGATAGTGACTTTCCTAACCAGAAAACAACTGTTGCTAAAAGGACCAGAAACTGAATGTGATTTATCTCCGTTTATGAATGGGAAACAAACACTATCTTGCCTTACAAGAAACACACTCTGCTTTTGAGAAAAGAGCATTCTTCTACTCTACTGTGTTTCTTATAGGGCCAGAAGAGTGAGCTTGCTCAGAAGAAAAGAAATATGTTTCCTAAACGCGGGTCCATATCTACTTCAACTCTGCTTGGGAAACTGACAAGAACAGTAGCTTCTCTTCGTCAAATAGACTGTACTTGCTGGGAAAACATGTGAGTACTATTAGCAACAAGTAAGGCAATGAGAGCACAGTAGTGACTTTCTTTTCCAGAAAACAGCTCCTGCTCGTAGGACAAGAAACTGCATGTAATTCAACTCCATTTATGAATGGGATACAAACATAAGCTTGCCTTTCAAGAAACACACTGAGCTACTCCACCTTGTTTCCTAAACTGCAAGTAGAGTGAGCTTGCTCAGAAAAAAAGAACTGTGCTTCCTACACACACGGGCCATATCTAGTTAAACTCATATCTAGAGCACTGTTCTACTCTACTGTTTTTCCTATAGGGCCATAACAGTGAGGTTGCTTAAAACTAAAGAACTGTGTTTTCTACACACTCAAGCCATATCTAGTAAAACTCTCCTAGGGAAACTGACAAGAACAGTAGCTTCTCTTCACTGCAATACACTTTACTTGCTTGGAACAGACGCGAGGGCTATTTGGGCTGTGTAATGCAATGTGAGCTCAATAGCGACTTTCCTTACCAGAAAATAACTCTTGTTCATAGGACCAGAACCTGCCGTGATTCAACCCTGTTTATGAATGGGAAACAAACGCTAGCTCGCCTTACAAAAAACACACTCTGCTTTCGAGAAAAGAGCACTCTTCAATTCAATTGTTTCTCCATAGGGCCAGAACAGTGAACTTGCTCAGAACAAAAGAACTGTACTTCCTACACACACAGGCCATATCTACTTCAACTCTGCTTAGGAAACTGACAGGAACAGTAGCTTCTCTTCAGTCCACTACACTGTATTTGATGGGAACGGACGCGAGTGCTATTTGCACTGTGTATGGCAATGGGAGCCCAATAATGCCTTTCCTTAACAGAAAACAACTCTTGCTCATAAGACTGGAAACTGCATGTGATTCAACTCCCATCATGAATGGGAAATAAACACTAGCTCGCCTTACAAGAAATGCACTCTAATTTTGAGAAAAGAGCACTCTTCTACTCTACAGTGTTTCCTATAAGGATAGAAGAGTGAGTTTGTTCAGAACAAAAGAACTGTGCTTCTTACACACACAGGCCATATCTAGTTCAACTCTGCTTAGGAAACTGACAAGAACAGTAGCTTCTTTTCAGTCCAATACACTGTACTTGCTGGGAACATACGTGAGTGCTATTTGCAATGTTTAATGCAATGGGAGTGCAATATTGACTTTCCTTATTAGAAACACCTCTTGCTCATAGGACCAGAAACTGCATTGTGATTCAACTCCATTTTGGAATGGGAAAAAAACCCTAGCTCTCCTTAAAAAAACACACTCTGCTTTTTAGAAATAGCACTGATCTACTCTACTACGTTTCCTATAATTCCAGAAAAGTGAGCTTTCTCAGAACAAAAAAACTGTGCTTTGTACATTCCAGCCATATTAGTTCAACTCTGAATAGGAAACTGACAAGGATAGTAGCTTCTCTTCAGTCCAATACACTGTACACTCTTGGAACAGATGCGAGAGCTATTTGGACTGTGTATCGCAATGGGAGGTCAATAGCGACTTTCCTTACCAGAAAACAACTCTTGATCTTAGGAACAGAAACTGCATTTGATTCAACTCCTTTTATAAATGGGAAACAAAACTAGCTACTCTTACAAGAAACACACTCTGCTTTTGAGAAAATAGCACTCTTCTACGCTACTGTTTTTCCTATAGGGCCAGAATAGTGAGCTTGATCACAACTAAAGAACTGTGCTTCCTACACACACACGAGACATATCTAGTTCAATTCTGCTAGGGAAACTGACAAGAAGAGTAGCTTCTCTTCAGTCCAATACACTGTACTTGCTTAGAACAGACGCGAGTGCTATTTGGACTGTGTAAGGCAATGGGAGCTCAATAGAAACTTTCCTTACCAGAAAACAACTCTTGCTCATAGGACCAGAAACTGCATTTGATTCAACTCCATTTATGAATTGGAAAAAAAACTCTAGCTCACCTTACAAGAAACACACTCTGCTTTCGAGAAAAGAGCACTCTTCTTCTCTATTGTGTTTCCATAGGGCCACAACAGTGAGCTTGCTCAGAACAAAAGAACTGTACTTCCTACAAACACGGGCCATATCTACTTCAACTCTGCTTAGGAAACTGACAAGAATAGTAGATTCTCTTCAGTCCAATACACTGTATTTGATGGGAACGGACGCGAGTGCTATTTGTACTCTATATGGCAATGGTCACCCAATAATGACTTTCATTACCAGAATACAACTCTTGCTTGTTGGACCAGAAACTGCATGTGATTCAACTCCGTTTATGTATGAGAAACAAACACTTGCTCGCCTTACTAGAAACACACACTGCTTTTGAGAAAAGAGCACTCTTCTTCTCTACAGTGTTTCCTATAGTGCAATAACAGTCTGCTTGCTCAGAACAAAAGAACTGAGCTTCCTAAACAAACGGGCCATATCCAGTTCAACTCTGCAAGGAAACTGACAAGAACCGTAGCTTCTCTTCAGTCCAATTCAGTGTACTTGCTATGAACAGAAGCGAGTGGTATTTGCACTGTGTATGGCAATGGGAACACAATAGTTACTTTCTTACAAGAAAACAACTCTCGCTCATAGACCAGAAACTGCATGTGATACAACTCTGTTTATGAATGGGAAACAAACACTAGCACACCTTACCAGAAACACTCTGTTTTTGATAAAAGAGCACTCTTCTACTCCACTTTGTTTCTTATAAGGCCAGAATAGTGAGCTTGCTCAGAACAAAAGAACTGTGCTTCCTACACACACGGCCCATATATAGTTCATCTCTACTTAGGAAACAGACAAGAACAGTAGCTACTCTTCAGTCCAATACACTGTACTTGCTGGGAACAGACACGAGTGCTATTTGCACTGTGTATGGCATTGGGAGCGAAATAGTGACTTTCCTTACCAGAAAACAACTCTTGCACCTAGGACAAGAAACTGCAAGTGATTCAACTCCGTTTATGAATGGGAAACAAACACTAGCTCGCCTTACAAGAAACACACTCTGCTTTTGTGAAAAAAGCATTCTTCTACTATACTGTGTTTCCGAAGGGCAAGAACAGTTAGCTTGCTCAGAACAAATTAACTTTGCTTCCTACACAAAGGAGCATATCTAGTTCAACTCTGCTTAGGAAAATGACAAGAACAGTAGCTTCTCTTCAGTCCAATACACTGTACTTCCTGGGAACAGACGTGAATACTATTGTACAGTGTATGACAATGAGACCGCAATAGTGACTTTCTTTACCAGAAAACAACTCTCGCTCATAGGAACAGAGACTGCATGTGATTCAACTCCATTTATAAATGGGAAACAAAAACTACCTGTCTTTACAAGAGACACTCTGCTTTTGAGAAAAGAGCACTCTTGGACTTTACTGTGTTTCCATAGGGCTAGAACAGTTTGCTTGCTCAGAACAAATGAACTGTGTTTCCTACACACGGGGAATATCTAGTTCAACTCTGCTCAGGAAACTGATAAGAACAGTAGTTTTTCTTCAGTCCAATACACTGGACTTGCTGGGAACAGACGCCAATGCTATTTGCACTGTGTATGGCAATGGGAGCACAGTAGTGTCTTTCTTTACCAGAAAACAACTTTTGCTCTTAGGACGAGAAACTGCATGTGATTCTACTCCGTTTTTGAATGGAAAACAAACACTAGCTTGCCTTACAAGGAACACACTCTGCTTTTGACAAAATTGCACTCCTCGACTCTACTGTGTTTCCATAAGGCCAGAAGAGTTTACTTGCTCAAAACAAGAGAACTGTGCTTCCTACACACACGGGCCATATCTAATTCAACTCTGCTTAGGAAACTGACAAGAAGAGTAGCTTCTCTTCAGTCCAATACGCTGGACTTGCTGGGAAAAGACACGAGTGCTATTACACAGTGTATGGCAATGGCAGCACAATAGTGAATTTCATCACCAAAAACAACTCTTGTTCATAGGACCAGAAACTGCAAGTTATTCAACTCTGTTTATGAATGGGAAACAAACACTAGATGTCCTTACAAGAAACACACTCTGCTTTTGTGAAAAGAGCACTCTTCTACACTACTGTATTTCCGTAGGGCCAGAACAGTTAGCTTGCTCAGAAGAAAAGAACTGTGCTTCCTAAAAACACAGGGCATATCTAGTTCAACTCTGCTTAGGAAACTGATAAGAACAGTAGCTTCTCTTCAGTCCAATACACTGCACTTGCTGGGAACAGACACGAGTGCTATTTGCACTATATACGGCAAAGGGAGCATAATAGTGACTTTCCTTTCCAGATAACAAGTCTTGCTCGTAGGACCAGAAAATGTATGTGATTCAACTCCGTTTATGAAGGGGGAACCAAGACTAGCTCGCCTTACAAGAAATACACTCTGCTTTTGAGAAAAGAACACTCTTCTACTCTACTGTGTTTTCTATAGGGCCAGAACAGTGAGCTTGATAAGAACAAAAGAAATATGCATCCTACACACACGGGCCATATCTAGTTCAAGTCTGCTTAAGAAACTGACAATAACAGCAACTTCTCTTCAGTCCAATACACTGTACTTGCTGGGAACAGACGCGAGTGCCATTTGCACTGTGTATGGCAATGGGAGCGCAATAGTGTCTTTCCTTACCAAAAACCAACTCTTGTTCCTAGGACCAGAAACTGAATGTCTTTCAACTCCATTTACAAATGGGTAACAAACGCTAGCTCGACTATCAAATAAAACACTCTAATTTTGAGAAAAGTACACTCTTCTACTCTACTGTGTTTCCTATAGGGTCCAAACAGTGATCAAGCTCAGAACAAAATAACTGTGCTTCCTAAACACACTGGCCATATCTAGTTCAACTCTGCATAGAAAACTGACAAGAACAGTAACTTCTCTTCAGTCCAATACACTGTACTTCCAGGGAACAAACGCGAGTGCTATTTGTAATGTGTATGGCAATGGGAGTGCAATAGTGACTTTCCTTACCAAAAAACAACTCTTGCTCATAGAACCAGAAACTGCATGTGATTCAACTCTGTTTAGTGGGAAACAAACAATAGCTCGCTTTACAAGAAACACACTCTGCTTTTGAGAAAAGAGCACTCTTCTTCTCTACTGTGTTGTTTATAGGGCCGGAACTGTGAGCTTGCTGAGAAAAAAAGAACTGTGCTTCCTACACACAGGGGCCATATCTAGATCAACTCTGCTTACAAAACTGACAAGAACAGTAGCTTCTCTTCACTCCAAAAACTGTACTTGCTGGGAAGAGAGGTCAGGGCAATTTGCACTGTATATGACAATGGAAGTGCAATAGTGACTTTCCTTAGAAGAAAACAACTCATGGTCATAGGACCAGAAAGTGTATGTGATTAAATTCCGTTAATGAAGGGAAAACCAACACAACCTCACATTGCAAGAAATGCACTCTGCTTTTGAGAAAAGAGCACTCTTCTATTCTACTGTGTTTCCATAGGACCAGAACAGTTAGCTTGCTGAGAACAAAACAACAGAGCTTCCTATACACAGGGGGTATATCTAGTTCAACTCTGCTTTGGAAACTGACAAGAACCGTAGCTTCTCTTCGGTCCAATACACTGTCCTTGTTGGGAACAGACGCGAGTGCTGTTTGCACTATGTTTGACAATGGGAGTGCAATAGTGACTTTCCTTACCAGAAAACAACTTTTGCTCGTAAGACCAGAAACTGCATGTGATTTTACTCTGTTTTTGAATGGGAAACAAAGATAACGTCGCTTTTCATGTAACATACTCTGCTTTTGCGAAAAGAGCACTCTTCTACTCTACTGTGTTTCCTATAGGGCTAGAACAGTGAGCTTGCTCAGAACAAATGAACTGTGCTTCCTACACACACAGTCCATAAATAGTTCAACTCTGCATAGGAAACTGACAAGAGCAGTAGCATCTCTTCAGTCCAATACACTGTAATTCCAGGGAACAAATGTGAGTGCTATTTGCACTATGTGTGGCAATGGAGCACAATAGTGACTTTCTTTTCCAGTTAACAAGTCTTGCTCATAGGACTTGAAAATGTACGTGATTCAACTCCGTTTATGAAGGGGAAACCAATACTAGCTCGCCTTACAAGAAATACACTCTGCTTTTGAGAAAAGAGCACACTTCAACTCTACTGTGTTTCCTACAGGGCCAGAAGAGTGAGCTTCCTCAGAAAAAGAACTGTGCTTCCTACACACACCGACCATATCCAGTTCGACTCTGCTTAGGAAACTTACAAGAACTGTAGTACTCTTAAGTACAATGCAGTGTACTTGCTGGGATCAGAAGCGAGTGCTATTTGCACTGTGTATGGAAATGGGAGTGCAATGGTGAATTTCAATACAAGAAAACAACTCTTGCTCATAGTACCAGAAACTGCATGTGATTCAACTCGTTTTATAAATGGTAAACAAACACTAGCTTGCCTTACATGAAACACACTCTGCTTTTGAGAAAAGAGCACTCTTTTACTGTACTGTGTTTCCATAGGTCCAGTACAGTGAGCTTACTCAGAACATAAGAACTGTGTATCCTACACACACAGGACATATCTAGTTGAATGCTGCATAGGAAACTAACAGAAATAGTAGCTTCTCTTTAGTCCAAGACACTGTACTTGCTGGGAACAGACGTGATTGATATTTGCACTGTATATGGCAATGGGAGCATAATAATGACTCTCATTACCAGAAAACAACTCTTGCTCTTAGGACCAGAAACTGCATGTGATTCAACTCCGTTTATGAATGGGAAACAAAGACTAGGTGGCCTTACAAAAAACACTCTGCTTTTGAGAAAAAAGCACACATTTACTCTACTGTGTTTCCTATAGGTCCTGATCAGTCAGCTTGCTCAGAAAAAAAGAACTGTGCTTCCTACACACGCGAACCATATCTAGTTCATCTCTGCTTAGAAAACTGACAAGAACTGTAGTTCTCTTCAGTACAATACACTGCACTTGCTGGGAACAGAAGCAAGTGCTATTTGCACTGTGTATGGAAATGGGATTGCAACAGTGACTTTCATTACAAGAAAACAACTCTTGTTCATAAAACCAGAAACTGCATGTGATTCAACTCCGTTTATGAATGGGAAACAAACACAGTTCGCCTTACACGAAACACACTCTGCTTTTGAGAAAAGAGCACTCTTCTTCTGTACTGTTTGCATAGGTCCAGTACAGTGAGGTTGCTAGAACAAAAGAACTGTGCTTCCTACACACACAGGCCATATCTAGTTCACTCTGCTTAGGAAACTAATAAGAACCATAGGTTCTCTTCAGGCCAATACACTGTACTTGCTGTGAAAAGACAGGCATGCTATTTGCACTGTGTATGGCAATGGGATCGCAATAGTGACTTTCCTTACCAGAAAACAACTCTTGCTCATAGTCCCAGAAACTGCATGTGATTCAACTCCGTTTATGAATAATAAACAAACACTAGCTCGCCTTTCAAGTAATACACTGTGCTTTTAAGAAAAGAGCACTCTTCTACTCTACTGTGTTTCCTAAATGGCACGAACTTTGAGCTTACTCAGAACAAAAGAACTGTGCTTCCTAAACACACGGTCTATCTACATGTTTAAATCTGCTTAGAAAACTGACAAGAACAGTAGATTCTCTTCAGTTCAAAACACTGTACTTGCTGGGAAGAGACGCGAGGGTTATTAGCACTGTGTATGGATATGGGAGCTCAATAGAGAATTTCCTCACCAGAAAACAACTCTTACTCTTAGGACCAGAAACTGCATGTGATTCAACTCCATTTATGAATGGGAAACAAACACTAGCTCGCTTTACAAGTAACACACTCTGCTTTTGAGAAAAGAGTAGTCTTCTACTCTACTGTGTTTTCTATAAGGCCAGAACAGTGAGTTTGCTCAGAACAAAAGAACTGTATTTCCTACACCCACGGGCCATATCAAGTTCAAATTTGCTTAAGAAACTAACAAGAACAGTAGATTCTCTTCAGGCCAATACACTGTACTTGCTGAGAACAGAAAAGTATGCAATTTGTAATGTCTACGGGAATGGGAACACAATAGTGACTTTCCTTTCCAGTAAACAGCTCTTGCTATTACGAACAGAAACTGCATGTGATTCAACTCCGTTTATCAATGGAAAACAAACACTAGTTCGCCTTACAAGAAACACACTCTGCTTTTGAGAAAAGAGCACTCTTCTACTCTACTGCGTTTCCACAGTGCTAGAAGAGTGAGCTTGCTCAGAACAAAAGAACTCTGCTTCATACACACGAGCCATATCTAGTTCATCTCTGCTTTGGAAACTGACAAGAACTGTGGTTCTCTTCAGTAAAATACTCTACACTTGCTGGGAAAAGAAGCGAGTGCTATTTGCATTGTGTATGGAAATGGGATCACAATAGTGACTTTCCTTACCAGAAAACAACTCTTGCTCCTAGGACCAGAAACTGCATGTGATTCAACTCTGTTTATGAATGGGAAACAAACACTAGCTTGCCTTACACGAAACACACTCTGCTTTTGAGAAAAGAGCACTTTTCTACAGTACTGTGTTTCCATAGGTCCAGTACAGTGAGGTTGCTAAGAACAAAAGAAATGTGCTTCCTACACACACGGGCCATATCTAGTTCAACTCTGCTTAGGAAACTCATAAGAACAGAAGCTTCTCTTCAGTCCAATACACTGTACTTGCTGGGAACAGACGGGAATGCTATTTGCACTGTGTATGGCAATGGGATCACAATAGTGACTTTCCTTACCAGAAAACAACTCTTGCTCCTAGGACCAGAAACTGCATGTGATTCAACTCCGTTTATGAATGGGAAACAAACACTAGCTCGCCTTTAAAATAACACAATCTGCTTTTGAAAAAAGAGTACTCTTCTACTCTACTGTGTTTCCTATAGGGCCCAAACTGTGAGCTTGCTCAGAAAAAAAGAACTGTGCTTCCTACACACAAGGGCCATATACACTTCCACTCTGCTTTGAAAACAAACAAGAACAATAGCTTCTCTTCAGTCCAATACACTGTACTTGCTGGGAACAGACGTGAGTGCTATTTGCGCTGTGTATGGCAATGGGAGGGCAACAGTGACTTTCCTGACCAGAAAGCAACTCTTGTGAGTAGTACGAGATACTGCATGTAATTCAACTCCATTTATGAATGGGAAACAAAAACTATCTCGCTTTACAATAAACACACTCTGCTTTTGATTAAAGAGCACTCTTCTACACTACTGGGTTTCCTACAGGGCCAGAAGAGTGAGCCTGCTCAGAACAAAAGAACTGTGCTTCCTACACACACGGCCCTTATCTAGTTCAACTCTGCTTAGCAAACTGAGAAGAACTGTAGTTCTCTTCAGGCCAATACACGGAACTTGCTGGGAACAGACAAGATTGCTCTTTGAAGTGTGTATGGCAAAAGGGAACACAATACTGACTTTCCTTTCCAGAAAAGAACTCTTGCTAGTAGGATCAGAAAGTACGTGTGATTCAGCTCTGTTCATGAATGGGAAACAAACACTAACTTGCCTTACAAGAAACACACTCTGCTTCTGAAAAGAGCACTCTTTTATTCTACCGTGTTTCCTATACAGCCAGAAAAGTTTACTTCCTGAGAACAAAAGAACTGTGCTTCCTATAAACACGGGTAACATCTAGGGCCAGAAGTGTGTGTTTGCTCAGAACAAAAGAACTTCCTACACACTAGAGCCATATACAGTTCAACTCTGCTTTGGAAACTGACAAGAACAGTAGCTTCTGTTCAGTCCAATACACTGTAATTGCTGAGAACAGACACGAGTGCTATTTGCACTGTGCATGACAGTGAGAGCACAATAGTGACTTTCCTTACCAGAATGCAACTCTTCTGAGTAGGAACAGAAACTTCATGCGGTTCAACTCCATTTATTAATGGGAAAAAAGAACTAGCTCGTTTTATAAGAAACACACTCTGCTTTTGAGAAAAGGGCACTCTTCTAATCTATTGTGTTTCTTAAAGGGCACGAACTATGAGCTTGCTCAGTACAAAAGAACTGTGCTTCCTAAACACACGGGCTATACAGTGTTCAAAGCTGCTTAAGAAACTGACAAGAACAGTAGGTTCTATTCAGTTCAAAACACTGTATTTGGTGGGAACAGACACGAATGCTATTGGCACTTTTTATGGCAATGGGAGCACAATTGTGACTTTCCTCACCAGAAAACAACTCTTACTTGTAGGACAAGAAACTGCATGTGATTCAACTCCATTTATGAATGGGAAACAAACGGTAGCTCGCCTTACAAGTAACACACTCTGCTTTTGAGAAAAGAGCCCTCTTCTGCTCTATTGTTTCCTTTAGGGCCAGAACAGTGAGCTTGCTCAGAACAAAAGAACTGTAGTTCCTACACATATGGGCAATATATAGTTCAATGCTGTGTAGGAAAATGACAAGAATAGTAGCTTATCTTCAGTCCACGACACTGAACTTGCTGGTAACAGACTTGAGTTGTAATTTGCACTGTATGGCAATGGGTTCGCAATAGTGACTTTCCTTACCAGAAAACAAATCTTGTTCATAGGACCAGAAACTGCATGTAATTCAACTCCGTTTATGAATGGGAAACAAACATTAGCTCGCCTTACAAGAAACACACTCTTCTTTTGAGAAAAGAGCACTCTTCTACTCTACTGTGTT
This sequence comes from Peromyscus eremicus, assembly GCF_949786415.1. NCBI lineage: Eukaryota > Metazoa > Chordata > Mammalia > Rodentia > Cricetidae > Peromyscus > Peromyscus eremicus. Next base: position 65,050 of record NW_026734336.1, on the reverse strand, counting down.
TCCTATAGGGCCAGAACAGTGAGCTTGCTCAGAACAAAAGAACTATGCTTCCTACACACACGTGCCATATCAAGTTCAACTCTGCTTAGGAAACTGACAAGAACTGCAGTTCTCTTCAGAACAATACACTGTACTTGCTGGGAAAAGACGCGAGTATTATTAGCACTTTTTATGGCAATGGGAGCACAACAGTGACTTTCTTACCAGAAAACAACTCTTTCTCATAGGAGCAGAAACTGCATGTGATTCAACTCCATTTATGAATTGGAAACAAATGCTAGCTCGCCTTACTGAAAACACACTCTGGTTTTGAGAAAAGAGCACTCTTCTACTCTACTTTATTTCCTAAAGGGCCAGAAGTGTGTGCTTGCTCAGATCAAAAGAACTGTGGTTCCTACACACACGGCCAATATCTAGTTCAACTCTGCTTAGGAAACTGACAAGAACAGTAGCCTCTCTTCATTCCAATACACTGTACTTGCTGGGAACAGACACGAATGCAATATGCACTTTTTTTGGCAGGGGGAGCACAAAAGTGACTTTCTTTTTCAGAAAACAACTCTTGCTCGTATGACCAGAAACTGCATGTGATTCAACAGTGTTTATCAATGGGAAACAAATACTAGCCCGCCTTACAGAAGACACACTCTGCTTTTGAGAAAGGAACACTCTTTTACACTACTGTGTTTCCACAGGGCCAGAACAGTGAGGTTGCTCAGAACAAAAGACCTGTGCTTTCTACACACATGGACCATATCTAGTTCAACTCAGCTTAAGAAACTCACAAGAACTGTAGCTTCTCTTCAATCTAATACACTGTACTTGCTGGGAACAGACGGGAGTTGCAATTTGCACTGTATATGGCAATGGGGGCATAATAGTTACTTTCCTTGCCAGAAAACAATTCTTGCTCATAGGACCAGAAACTGCATGTGATTCAACTCCATTTATCACTGAAAAACAAACACTAGCTCACTTAAAAGAAACACACTCTGCTTTTGAGAAAAGAGCAATCTTCTACTCTACTGTGTTTCCTTCAGGGCCAGAAGAGTGAGGTTGCTCAGAACAAAAGAACTGTGCTTCCTACACACACGGCCCTTATCTAGTTCAACTCTGCTTAGGAAACTGAAAAAAACAGTAGCTTCTCTTCAGTCCAATACACTGTACTTGCTGGGAACAGACACGAGTGCAATATGCACTTTTTTTGGCAATGGGAGCGCAGTAGTGACTTTATTACCAGGAAAAAATCTCTTGCTTGTTGGAACAGAAACTGCATGTGATTAAACTCCATTTATGAATGGGAAACAAACACTAACTTGCCTTACAAGAAACACACTCTGCTTCTGAAAAGAGCACTCTTTTATTCTACCGTGTTTCCTATAGAGCCAGAAAAGTTTATTTCCTGAGAACAAAAGAACTGTGCTTTCTATAAACATGAGTAACATCTAGTTCAACTCTGCTTAGAAAACTAACAAGAACAGTAGATTCTGTTCAGGCCAATATACTGACATTGCTGGGAAAAGACACAAGTGCTATTTGCACTGTGTATTGCAATGGGATCGCAATAGTGACTTTCCTTACCAGAAAAAACCTATTGCTCATAGGACCGAAACAGCATGTGATTCAACTCCTTTTATCAATGGGAAACAAACACTAGCTCGTCTTACAAGAAACACACTCTGCTTTTGAGAAAAGAGATCTCTTCTACTCTACTGTGTTTCCTATATGGCCAGAAAAGTGAGCTTGCTGAGAACAAAAAACTGTGCTTCCTACAATCATGGATAATATGTAGTTCAACTCTGATTAGAAAACTAACAAGAACAGTAGCTTCTCTTCATGTCAATACACTGAACTTGCTGGAAAAAGACTCTAGTTCTATTTGCACTGTCTATGGCAATGTGATTGCAATAGTGACTTTCCTTACCAGAAAACAACTCATGATCATAGGAGCAGAAACTGCATGTGATTCAATTCCATTTATAAATGGGAAACAAACACTAGCTCGCCTTACAAGTAACACACTCTGCTTTTGAGAAATGAGAACTCATCTACTCTACTGTGTTTCCTATAGAGCCAGAAAAGTGAGCTTGCTGAGAATAAAAAACTGTGCTTCCTACAAACACGGATAATATGTAGTTCAACTCTGATTAGAAAACTAACAAGAACAGTAGCTTCTGTTCACGCAAATACACTGTAATTGCTGGGAACAGACGCGAGTGCTCTTTGTACTGTGTATGCCAATGGGAGTGCAACAGTGACTTTCCTTACCAGAAAGCAACTCTTGTGAGTAGGACTAGAAACTGCATGTGATTCAACTCCATTTATTAAAGGAAAACAAGAACTAGCTCGCTTTATAAGAAACACACTCTGCTTTTGAGAAAAGAGCACTCTTCTACTCTGCTGTGTTTCCTAAATGGCACGAACTATGAGCTTGCTCAGAACAAAAGAACTCTGCTTCCTAAACACACGGGCTATAGAATGTTCAAATCTGCTTAAGAAATGGACAAGAAAAATAGGTTCCCTTCACTTCAGAACACTGTACTTCCTGGGAACAGACGCGAGTGCTATTTGCACTTTTTATGGCAATGGAAGCGCAATAGTGACTTTCCTCACCAGAAAGCAACTCTTACTCATAGGACCAGAAACTTCATGTGATTCAACTCCGTTTATGAATGAGAAACCAATACTAGCTCGCCTTACAAGAAACACACTCTTCTTTTGAGGAAAGAGCACTCCTCTACTCTACTGTGCTTACTATAGGGATGGAAGAGTGAGCTTGTTCAGAAGAAAGAACTGTGCTTCCTCCACACACGGGCCTTATATAGTTCAACTATGCTTAGGAAACTGACAAGAACAGTAGCTTCTCCTCAGTCCAACAAACAGTACTTGCTGAAAACAGACGTGAGTGCTAATTGCACTGTGTAAGGCAATGGGAGCACAATAGTGACTTTCTTTACCAGAAAACAACTCTTGCTCATAGGACCAGAAACTGCATGTGATTCAAATCCCTTTATAAATGAGAAACAAACACAAGATCGCCTTACAGGAAACACACTCTGCTTTTGAGAAAGGAGCACTCTTCTACTCTACTGTGTTTCCTATAGGGTCAGAATAGTGAGCTTGCTCAGAACAAAAGAAATGTGCTTTCTACACAGAGCGGCCATATCTAGTTCATATCTTCTTAGGAAACTGACAAGAACAGTAGCTTCTCTTCAGTCTAATACACTGTAATGACTGGGAACAGAATGATTGCTATTTGCAATTTGTATGGTAATGGGAGGACAATAGTTATTTCCTTACAAGAAAACAACTCTTGCTTGTAGACCAGATACAACATGTGATTCAACTCCGTTTAAGAATGGAAAACAAACACTACCTCCCATTACAAGAAAAACACTCTGCTTTTGAGAAAAGAGCACTCTTCTACTCTACTGGGTTTCCACAGGGCCAGAAGAGTGAGCTTGCTCAGAACAAAAGAACTGTGCTTCCTACACACATGGGCCATATCTAGATAAACTCTGCTTAGGAAACTGACAAGTACAGTAGCTTCTCTTCTGTCCAAAACACTGTACTTGCTTGCAACAGATGCGAGTGCCATTTGCACTGTGTATGGCAATGGGAGATCAATAGTGACTTTCCTTAACAGAAAACATCTCTTGCTCATAGGACCAGAAACTACATGTAATTCTACTTCCTTTATGAATGGGAAACAAACACTGGCTCGCCTTACAAGAAACACACTCTGCTTTTGAGAATCGAGCACTCTTCACCTCGACTGTTTTTCCTAAAAGGCAAGAACAGTGAGCTTGCTAAGAACAAAAGAAATGTGGTTCCTACACACGGGCCAGTACTACTTCAAATCTGCTTAGGAAACTGACAAGAACAGTAGCTTCTCTTCAGTCCAATACACTGTACTTGCTGGGAACAGATGCGAGTGCTGTATGCACTGTGTATATCAATGGGAACTCAATAGGGTCTTTCCTTACCAGAAAACAACTCTTGCTCATAGGACTAGAAAGTGAATGTGATTCAACTCCATTTATGAATGGGAAACAAACACTAGCTCTCCTTATAAGAAATACTTTCTGCTTTTGAGAAAAGAGCACTCTTCTAAAATACAGTGTTTCCATATGTCCAGAATAGTCAGTTTGCTAAAAACAAAAGAACTGTGCTTCCTACACTCATGAGCCATATCTAGTTCAAATCTGCTTAAGAAACTGACAAGAACAGTAGCTTCTCTCCAGTCCAATTCACTGTACTTGCTGGGAAAAGAGGTGAGTGGTATTTGCACTGTGTATGGCAATGGAACTCAATAAAGACTTTCCTTACCAGAAAACAACTCTTGCTCATAGGACCAGACACTGCATGTGATTCAACTCCATTAATAAATGGGAAACAAACACTAGTTCGCCTTACAAGAAACACACTCTTCTTTTGGGAAAAGAGCACTCTTCTACTCTACTGTCTTTCCTATATGGCCTTAAGATTGAGCTTGCTCAGAAAAAAAGAACTGTGCTTCCTACGCACACGTGCCATGTATAATTCAACTCTGCTTAGGAAACTGACAAGAACAGTAGCTTTTCTTCAGTCCAATACACTGTACTTGCTGGGAACAGTCGCGATTGCTATTTTTACAGTGCATGGCAATGGGAGCACACATTGACTTTCCTTACCAAAAAAAAACCTCTTGCTCATAGAACCAGAAACTGCATGTGATTCAACTCCATTTATGAATGGGAAACAAACACTAGCTCGCCTTATAAGAAATACTTTCTGCTTTTGAGAAAAGAGCACTCTTCTAAAATACAGTGTTTCCATAGGGCCAGAATATTCAGTTTGCTCAAAACAAAAGAACTGTGCTTCCTACACTCACGAGTCATATCTATTTCAAATCTGCTTAGGAAACTAACAAGAACAGTAGCTTCTCTCCAGTCCAATACACTGTACTTGATGGGAACAGACGCAAGTGGTATTTACAATTTGTATGGCAATGGAACTCAATAAAGACTTTCCTTACCAGAAAACAACTCTTGCTCATAGGACCAGACACTGCATGTGATTCAACTCCATTAATAAATGGGAAACAAACACTAGCTCGCTTTACAAGAAACACACTCTTCTTTTGGGAAAAGAGCACTCTTCTACTCTGCTGTGTTTCCTACAGGGCCAGAACAGTCAGCTTTCTCAGAACAAAGAACTGTTCTTCCTACAAAGCCGGGCTATATCTAGTTCAACTCTGCTTAGGAAATTGACAAGACAGTAGCTTCTATTCAGTCCTATACACTGTACTTGCTGGGAACTGACGCAAGTGATATTTGCACTGTGTATGACAATGGTGGAACAATAGTGACTTTCCTTACCAGAAAACAACTCTTGCTCATAGGACCAGAAACTGTATGTGATTCAACTCCATTTATGAATGGTAAACAAACACTAGCTTGCCTTACAAGAAACACACTCTGCTTTTCAGAAAAGAGAACTCTTCTAATCTATTGTGTTTCCTATAAGGACAGAACAGTGAGCTTGCTCAGAACAAAAGAACTGTGCTTCCAACACGCATGGGCCATATCTAGTTCAACTCTGCTTAGGAATCTCACAAGAACAGTAGCTTCCCTTCTGTCCAATACACTGTACTTGGTGCGAACAGACGCGAGTGCTATTTGCACTGTGTATGGCATTGCTTGTGCAATAGTGACTCTCCTTACCAGAAAACAACTCCTGCTCGTAGGATCACAAACTGCCTGTTATTCATCTCCATTTATGAATGGAAAACAAACACTAGCTCGTCTTAGGAGACACACACTCTGGTTTTGAGAAAAGAGTGCTCCTGTACTCTACAGTGTTCCTGAAAGGGCCAGAAGAGTGAGCTTGCTCAGAACAAAATAAATTTGCTTCCTCCACACACGAGCCATATGTACTTAAACTCTGCTTAGGAAACTGACAAGAACGGTAGCTTCTCTTCAGTCCAATACACTGTACTTGCTGGGAACAGACAGAGTGCTATTTGCACTGTGTATGGCAATGAGAGCACAATAATGACTTTCCTTAACAGTAAACAACTCTTGCTCATAGGACCAGAAACTGCATGTGATTCAAATCCGTTTATGAATTGGAAACAAACACTAGCTCGCCTTAGAAAAACACACTCTGCTTTGGAGAAAAGAGCACTCTTCTACTCTACTGTGTTTCCTATAAAAACAGAACAGTGAGCTTGCTCAGAACAAAAGAAATGTGCTTCCTAGACACACGGGCCATATCTAGTTCAACTCTGCTTAAGAAACTGACAAGAAATGTAGCTTCTCTTGATTCCAATACACTGTACTTGCTGAGAACAGCCGCAAGTGCTACTTGCACTGTTTATGGCAATGGGAACGCAATAGTGACTTTCCTTACTAGAAAACAACTCTTGTTCGTAGAACCAGAAAGTGCATGTGATTTATCTCCGTTCATGAATGGAAAACAAACACTAGCTCGCCTTACAAGAAACACACTCTGCTTTTGAGAAAAGAGTACTCTTCTACTCCACTGTTTTTTCATAGGGCCAGAACAGTTAGCTTACTCAGAACAAAAAAACAGTGCTTCCTACACACACGGGCCATATCTAGTTCAACTCTTCTTAAGAAACTGACAAGAACAGTAGCTTCTCTTTAGTCCATTTCACTGTACTTGCTGGGAACAGACATGAGTGCTTTATTCACTTGTGGGAGCCCGTTCTCGGGTTCCTCGTGGCTTTACCCAGCAGGTCCACATAGAGGATGATTAAGCCACGGGCCTGAGTGCAGGTGTCTGAGATGGTCTGCACTTGCCTGTGCTGGGGGAGGAGGTCTTTTGCTCCACCCCTTGGCGTCTCTATAAAAACCCTGGGGCAGAGACAGTCGGGGCCCGTTGGAATAGGTTCCAGGCCCTCTCGAGGCTATCCTTTATTTTCTATCTGTTTCTCTCCGCGATATTCTCCGCAATAAATCCTTCTATCTAATATTTCCTGCTGCTCGCACTCAAGAAAACTCTGGGGAACTGTGGGGGTGGTTGGGTAAACGCCCCACAGAATGGCGCCATGAACAGGGACTAAAGAAAAAAGAAAAAAGGGACTAAAGAAAAAAAGGGGGACTATAAAAAAGGGGGAACTAAAGACAAATGAACAGGGACTAAAGACAAAGTAATAGGGACTAAAGATAAAGGAAAATAATAGTTTTATTACAGAGTTTTTGGCGAAAGTGCTGAGTTCAGCCCTGCCAGTGGATGAGGCATGCCGGTATTATGGAAAATATATATTTTTTATATATATTTTTGAGAGGCAGGGGTTTTATCCTCGAGAGAAAAGGAAAGCGGACTGGAAGGATGTCCGATGCTGCAGCGAAATTCTCTTCTGTCAAAATTTTCTATCTTCTATCCCTTTCTCAATTTCTATCTGTGAAAAATAAGTATAAGGCATAGGATAGTAATATAGTGTAGGAAAAACTTAGAAGTGTAAGATTGTGTAGAAAAAAATAAGGCAACTAGACAGGAAAAACTCTACAATTTTCTAACTTTGGGGGATATAAACGCAAACTGGGAAAAAAAATCTTTCTTTGGGCTTTTTGGGTAGTAAAAAAGCTCTTCTCTGAGCTTTTGGGGAAGAAGTTTCCTATGGAAGCTTTTGTTCTGGGGACAGCTGAAATGCTAAGTCCAAGTGGCAGGAGAAAGTAACTTCTCCCTGAGGCAAAAATGGGGGTGTAAGAAAGTTGCGAAGTTTTGGGAAAAGTTGGTCTTTCTCCTGGGGAAAAAAATCTTTCTCTTAAACTAAAAGCTTTTCTTGGAAAACTTGGGAACTCTCTAAAAAGCCTTAATCTTTCTCAAAAGCTCTCTTAAACTTAAAAACTAAAGCCTTTAACTTTCTCAAAAGGACAAAAATTAGAATCACCTGAAGATATTAATATGGGGACCACCTGTGATTAGCTCAAAGGGAAAACAACAAACTGAAGACAGCAAAACCTAAGTTCTTTCAAGCTTTAACAATCCTCCCTGCAATGCAGGAGGCAGGGACAAGTTCTAAAAACCTCTTCTAAGCTCTGTTTCTTCAAGCTAGTAAAAGACAGTGGGTCAGAGTACCCTGAGGGAAACGCTTGGGAGAGTGTGGGTAAAGAGCTACAGAGAGCCCAAAAGGGCCAGAAACTTTACCTGAGAAAAGCAAAAAAGCCAAGCTTTTCAGTTACAGTGGAGCTGAGGCATCAAGGGTTTTGTTTAAAAGCAAAAAAGCCAAGCTTTTCAGTTACAGTGGAGCTGAGGCATCAAGGGTTTTGTTTCTGAGTGAGCATTTCAGAATGAAAAGGTGCTCCTAATCGTCCTAATGCAAAGATCCCCTGAAGCAGTGCAAACTGTTAGCATTGTATCCTCGCTTCTGAGCAAAAACCCAGAGGCGACTGGCCAGCGTCTCTGAGTTGGGGTGCATTTCTGGGATACTAGGGTACTAGGGTTCCTGCAGTGGTAAACTTCCTGGAGCACAGAGCTGAGGCAGGAAGGTGCAGGACCCAGGGAAAAACTGCTAATGAACAAAAAAAGCTAAAGCCAGTGGGTACGGCACAGTTGTCTGCTTTCATACAAGTCCCGGGTTGGTAGGTCCATAGCTGCAAAAAGAAATCTGAGAAAAGCTTTCCTATCAGAATAAGGACCTTTCTGGGAAAACACTGTAAAGCTGAACTGTGTCTGAAGCAGTTGTGCTGCTGAGTCAGAACGCTGTCTGGGGAGAGCCCAGCTAGGGCAGAACAGAACTATCCAGGAGTAAAGCTTTCTTTTCTGTCAGAGAAAGCACCTCTTAGAGAAAAGCTTTGTTTCAACTGACTCCCATGAGATGAGGGAGTGTAGCCCTAAGGGGTGATTGCCTCTGGAATAAGCTCTGTCCTTGAGCACCCAGACAAGCAAACGCAACCCACTGGGGGACTGGGCCAGGTGAAGGTCTGATAAGGCAAAACACCTGTCCTAATGGGAGTTTAGAAATGGCAAAAACCTCCCTTGTTAGATTTTCAGTCTGTACGCAAACCACACAGACCCTGAAAACAGAAACGGACAAAAAGCCCCTCCCTACCTTCAGTAGCAGGGAAAGCCGCCACTGTAGTATTAGAAACTGTTCCTGGGGTAGAGGGGATAAACTTGAGACCAAACTGGGAACTGTCTGGGAGAAAGACTCTGAAGAAACAGAAGGGACAGAATCCTCCCCAGAAAATGCATGACCTATGAAAAGCTGCTAGAATTTGAGGCAGATTTTGGGGGGGAAGCCCCTACTTCCAAGGGCAGCTAGCAGAGGTACAGAGCCGCAGATACTTGAAGCTCTGCATCTGGGGAAGGAAGGAACAAGCAAAATGAGATAGATCAGTGGGAGAAAATCTCTCTGAAAGAGCTATGAAAAAACTCTGTTGTGAATGTTTTTCGCTGACTGGCTAAGACAAACACAAGCCCCGAGGAAAGTTGCTATCAGAAATTGCCCACCTCAATGCGCGCTAACGAGGCAGGTGCAGTTCTGATTTGGGGGCCAGTGTCAATTAAAGGAGAGACCAGAAACCTCCCAATGTCCCATAATTGAAAATGTAAAATGCCTGTTCAAATCTCCCGTTGCAAAAGCAAAAAACTTTGTTCAAACCTCCCGGGCAAGAATTTGTAAGCAAGTCTGGTAAAAAAAACTTAAAAGTTGACTCTCAGACCCAAAAAGAACTATGGGAAATAACTGATATAAGGGAAATGATATAAAGGACTGATTTAAGGGACTGATACTAGTATGGACTGATATAAGGGAAATGCATTCTGGGAAAGGTAGTTTTTCTGCTAAAGATGGCGACATTGCCCTGAAACACTTTTGTCAGCTCGAAAATACGTTCATGGTAAACTTTAAAATACAGCTTTTAAAAGAATAAGGAGGAAAATCATCTAAGAGTTTTAAGTGTCAGTTCCAATGAAACATTGAAAGGATATGGAACTAGGCACTTCGCGGTTTGGGGGTTGGTAAAATGACTTATTTACCCTAATAGCTGTGCAAAGTTTTAACGGTAGTTGGATGACAGAAAGCTACCTATAAGATCAAACAAGCCACTTTAAAATCCTTAAAGCAAGAGAGAGCAGTTTATACACTGAACGTTGTCTTAGATATGAAGGAAACTTATGCTATCTACAAAAGAAAGCTGCCATGCTTTGTGGGCCATATTAGAGCTCACTCCAATCTTCCTGGTCCTTTAGCTGAGGGTAATGAGAAATAGAAAGATCCCTGCTCAGGATTGTGGAAGGGTACTAGTCCTGTGTTAACATGGGGTCTAGGACATGTTTGTGTTTTTTCACAAGAGGAGAATGAAGCTCGGTGATTACCGGAGCGTTTCGTAAGGAGCTTGGAACTAAGAAAGGTCAGCTCCAATGATGTTCCTACAATGGAACCAGAATGAAAGTGGCTCAATTAGTGTTTCTGAGGTTTTGTCATTGGTTAATGCAAACAGTGAGGAAATAGAGTTCGGAGCTGTGCCGCTTTTGGCTTTACTAGCTCCTTTGGAAAAATACTTTATATCACCTAATAGCTGTGCGGTATTTGGCAAAGACCTTACAGCAGCTAAATATGGTAATTTCACCCTCAGTATGAAATGAAGTTTTTTCGGTAGAGCAAACCAAGAGTACTGCTATAATAGAAATGTTTGTCTGAATTGAAGTACTTAGGGGAACTATTATGAATTTGGGTGAAGGGACAGCCTCTAGTTAAACACCGTCTACCGCTGACAGTGCATCTCTGCCGGTCCGGAACGGCTGAGAGAACTGGCAACTTTGGAGTGTGGCGTCATCCTGGGAAGGTTACAGTCCCCTAGCAACAACTATCACAATTCTATAACAACAACACTCACTAAATCCCAGTGTTTTATAACAAAGCTGACTATAAACTCTAAACGTTAGCAATGATGTACATACTTCCTGTCTAGTTAAGAATCTTTCTAATAGAGATAGTGATAATAATTAAGAGTAAGAAATAGAAAAAGATGAAAATAAGATATGTAAGTTTATAAAAATTCTCTTGTTAGATCTGTGTTAAAAAAATCTTTAGGTGTTTGCTAAGTTAAATATATGCTAATGGTAGCCCTGTATAAGTTTGTAAAATAGATCTATAGATCCTTTAAGAATATAAGCTTGCAAGAAGTATCTAAGGTAGTCTTAAGACATGTAGTGATAAGCTTGTAAGAAGTAAAGATGTTAGCTGTAAATGTAAGTTTAAATAAGAACAAGATGGAATGAATATAAGAAATATATAAGTAATAAGAAACATATTTGCTAAAGTAGTTCTATAGTTTCCTTAAGGAGTATAAATAAGTAGATGTTAATACGTTATATGTGAGTTTGTAAAATGTAGATATTGAATGTGAGTCTAAATGCTTTGCAAGGCAAAAGGTTATATGTGAGTTTGTAAAGTGTAAATGTTAAGTGTGAGTTTATCCTTAATGTATATGGTGAAAGAACCTGAGACATACAGAAGTTAGTGTCCTAGCAGACTGCAAAGCAGGCAGTCTGAGCGGTTTTTCAAAAGCTCCAGAAGCCGCTAAGAAGCTAAGAATGGCGGACACCAGAACCAGCACAAGGCATCTGCAGCTGAGATCCGTGGAAAATCGACGCAACACAGAAAAACCTGAGCTAACATCAAAAACGGTGCGGTTTAGAATACTACTGTACCTAAAAAAGAAAAAGTTGCAGAGACGCTTGTTTGAAGTAAAATTGTTAACAGCAAAAAGTTTTGGTTGAAAACCATCTCTTCATATTTGGAAGTGAAAGCCTGATACTAGAATTTATTTCTTGTTTGAACTTTTTGAACTTAAAATGAGATAAAACTACAAAGATTTTGGTTATGGATTTCTTCATATTTGGAAGGCTCGTACCAGAATTTATCATTTGAATTTTGGGACTTAAGAAATGAAATGAACAATAGAGATTTCATTGCAATGGGACAATTTTGAGTTTATTCATAAAAAAATGGAACTGTTTAAATGAAGAAATTTATTATTTCTACCTAGAATCAAGATGCAGTTTTGTGTATGCATATATGCTTTTTAATTGGTGATTCATGAATTGTTTTGTGGAACTGTTTATGTAAAAATGAAATTACTTACAGAACTGGTTTTGTGTTACAAATGGAACTGTTTAAATTGAAAAGTTTGGGTTTTCTAACTAGGCTTGAGATTTTGCTTAAATTATAAAGAAAGGGGGAAGAGTTAATATTCCTTAGTCTAATTTCAAAAGTTGTTTGAGTGGATTAATGTCATGTTATTGTTAGTAAGAAATGCAAATGGGGTATATTAAGAGACTACTTTTAAAATATAAAGAGTTTTATTAAGAAACTGCTTTTGGATGTTTTGCTAAGTTTTCAAAGTGTTAATGGTTAGACTGAGAAGACTGCTTTTCAATATGGGTTTGTAGGAATTGTATGAGTTTCTTCTAACTAGGTTTGAGGTTTTCTTTAAAAAATTATAAAGAAAAGGAGGAGCTATGAGATTGAATTATGTTTGCAGAACCCTATTGATATTAATGCACCCTGGTTTTGTGGAGTTAAGGAAATATTTAAGTTTGATGTGAATACATCGAAGTTTTTCCTATGTTCTGTTAACAAGAAAATTCAAATGATTGAGTTAAAGTTGTAAGACGGAGAAAATTGTTAACTATATATAGCACCATATATGCTAATTCAAATGGTTCTGTTAAGAGTTTGCTTTGAGTTGTAAGACAGAGAATTGTGGCTATGTATAGCAATGTTTATGTTAACCTGTTAATGGTAATGATGAAGCTAAGGGATTCTTTAAGTTTGTAGTTGCCTTAAGAGTTTTTGGCTTAGAAAGGGCTTGAGGCAGCTAAGACTGCTGTAGTCACCTTGGACCTAATTCAAAAGAGAAATGCCATCTATATCATCCTCTACTCCCATACTGGGAGGTGTAACAGCTATGGAGATTGCTGTAAGCCATTATAGTTATTTTTTTATATATTAAGAAAGGGGGACCTGTGGGAGCCCGTTCTCGGGTTCCTCGTGGCTTTACCCAGCAGGTCCACATAGAGGATGATTAAGCCACGGGCCTGAGTGCAGGTGTCTGAGATGGTCTGCACTTGCCTGTGCTGGGGGAGGAGGTCTTTTGCTCCACCCCTTGGCGTCTCTATAAAAACCCTGGGGCAGAGACAGTCGGGGCCCGTTGGAATAGGTTCCAGGCCCTCTCGAGGCTATCCTTTATTTTCTATCTGTTTCTCTCCGCGATATTCTCCGCAATAAATCCTTCTATCTAATATTTCCTGCTGCTCGCACTCAAGAAAACTCTGGGGAACTGTGGGGGTGGTTGGGTAAACGCCCCACATTCACTGTGTTTGGCAATGGGAGTGCAACAGTGACTTTCCTTACCAGAAAACAACTCTTGCTTGTAAGTCCAGAAACTGTAGATGTAACCAAACTTCTTATTAAATATGAAACACAGCACCAATCAAAGAAGTTAGCCAAGAGATCTGAGCTAAGAGCTAAAACCTTACCCTTCCTCCTGCAGTGGTCCTACCTCTCCGAACTAACTACCCCTGCATTAAAGTCTTTATATAGTTTTCCTGTTCTGCCTTCTCATTGGTTGAAAATCCAAACCACACGACCGCCTTGTCACGGCCTGTCTGTATAGGCCTTCAGGTATTCCTTGCTTTGTATTGAGATTAAAGACATGTGTGTCCAATAATGGCTGTATCCCTGAACACACAGAGACTTACCCAGCTCTGCCTACCAAGTGCTGGGATTACAAGTGTATGCCACCACTGCCCTGCTTTCCTATGGCTTGCTAATAACTCTGACCCCCGGGCAACTTTATTTATTAACATACAAATAACATTTTAATACAAATAAAATATCACCATATTTCCCCTTTTCCATTTTATTAAAAAGGTAAAAAGAAAAACCTTATAACTAACATAAGTAAAAATATATATAAAAGTACAATAACTATATACAACATATACAAGTAATAAATACCTAAACAATGTCTAGTTCATTTGTATTTGACAAATTCAGAGAAAATAATTCCATTATCTATTCTGTTTTATCTAATTCACTTTCTATCCTAATTAATCGTCAACTATAACTAACTAATCTTCAACTCCCTCAGAGACCCAAGAAGGAAATAGTATTAGCAAACAAAAATAAAAAATAAAAACAGTAAGTATATGCAAGCAACTTCCAAAAAATTGTGAGTTGACAGAAACAGCCAGCTGCCTGGACAATCATCTGAGGTTTCTTCACAGTGTTGGGGCATCATCTTCAGCCTATAGGCTTAGCGTATCTGACAGAATCATTTGTGAAGTAGAATGTACACAAGGTCAACAATTCAACCTCACATTGGGTGGGAGCACTCTATATACCAGAAATACCTGAATTCCACTAGTGTCATGTCATGATTCAGGATTTTAAATTCTGGAAATTGTTGATGGTTTTTTAATTCAGCTGTCCATTCTTCTTGGCTATGTGTGTATGTGGCTTCATTTCAGCATTCCGTTCTTCTCCACGTCCCTCTATTAAATGCCATTCTTCTGTTGAGAGGTGTGAGCTTAATTACTCTTCAAGAATAACTGTTTCAGCTACCTCCCCATTGCACATCAGAAGCCATCGGCCCACTGCCTGTTCAGCTGCCTTCCAAGAAAAGGGCACTGTACCTTTCCCGAATTGTAAACGCCACTTCAGGGATGGTGCTATATTGTCCTGGCCTCAGAAGATGCCTTTTGATAAAGCCATAACCACACTTGTTTTGACAAGAATCAGTAGTCCTTTGTTTCATGTCCTGTCTGTCCTGTTTGGCAGCAGTTGATTTGAGGATACTTTGTTGTCCAGTGGCTAACTTTTGCTACAATGAAAGTTAACTCCAATTGCGGTTTTTTCAATGCCCATATTTTCTCTGAAGTAGATTGGTACTGTCAGGAGCCGACATGTCTCATAGTAATAACAAAAAAGAAAAATTTTCTAAGTTATTAAAACATTTCAAATGCCATATTCTGTAGATCTCTGAAGGGTTTGAAGATAACCTGTCTATCTAAAATATATCTACTCAATCTTGAAAACATACCTAATATAACTACAAGTTCTATTATAATGTCTAACTACTAACTTTCATTTCTTTATATCCTAATAGTTGGTAATAACAACATTCAAGGATTAGAAAATTGCATTACATTGTTAAATGAACGGTACAATTAGAAATATACATATAGCATTTTCTAACAATATCAATTTCAATATATATAATGTGTATACAATATAAAACAATCGAATCCAATGTAAAGTATTTACATTTTTCTTTTCTTTCTTTCTTTCTTTTTTTAAATAAGAACCTTAAATCTAATCTCCTTTGCTTAGCCCTTTTTCTCACCCTTGACCACAACTTGTAACCAACCCCCCTAATCAATGAAAAGTATCCCAGACCCAAAATACATTAAAAGACCTAAAAGACCAAAAAAAAACCAACTGCCCCACACCACCTCTTTAGGAATGTGGGCATCACATTCTTGAAATTGCTTCCTGCTGGGTATGGGCAAAGTTATCTTTATCCTGAAAGAAAAATTTTAGGTTAATTGTCAAACTCTAGGAAAGGTAACTATATCCTTCGTTATCCAGTCTGTGTATAATGCCAAAGTTCAGGGGGTTTATCTCAAATCCTTATTCAAGTAGTCTTTGAGACTGGATCATCTCAGCTAGCTCTCTCAAAATTGCTCTGAGCACTTTGTAGTTCAAAGCTGATCTGTAGATGATGTTTGTCAGCTTAGTGATGTTATTATTGTCCACGTGGAATTGTTGTTGTTGTGGGGCCCCATCTTCTTCCTGGAGACTTCAGTTGATGTTAGGCCTGACCATGATTTCCTGCAAAAAACTGATGAGACTTGAACACAAAGACTATATATGCGGCTTTTTAGAATTAGTTAGTACTCTATATGACCATTTATATCTTAACAAAGTTTAAAATGTATATATATCTATCTATATATATTAATCTTGTAAATTTTGATATAAATTTCATACTTTAAGAAAAGTTTAAAGAATCAGAATAGAATCAAAGAGTTGAGATTAGTAATAGAATAGTCCCTTAATTAATTTGGCTTTTCTCCTGTCCCATAGCAGAAGATGGCTCTTTTCCTCTGACATGATACAGGGAGTCTACATTTTCCTTTTAACAACATGCTTGAGTTTAAAGAAGGAGATAGCCATTCTCCAACTCCAAAGTGAGCTTTAAATTTTAATTGAACTGGGACTATTAGAAGTTAAATAGTGTTAAATCTTTAAAGAAAAGCAGAAACAAACATTTAGGAAGACATAAAAGTTTTTAGATAAAATACCCATATGCCATTTCACTCTGTTTCTTAGGATAGACGATTTGTCCCTTTTCTTCAGTTGTCTCATTTGTCCAGTGTTCTTCAAATTCCTTAACCTTCATTCTCCTAAAAGACAAAAACAAAAATCTTCCCCCAAAGTTTTTTGGGGATGTTCCTTTTTTGGCAAGTTATTATCTGATTAAATGAAAAGGCATATGTTACTGGTGTAAGTTAGTATAAATTGGATGTTCATGATAGTTGATGAACTATCACCTCCTCTAATTAAGAGGTCTCACTTGTTCAAATCGAACCTTTATCAATTTTGATGGTACCCACAGCTTATCTTCTCCTGTAGAAATAAAAGCAAAACCTCATCCCCAATGTAATACATATCCTGGTTTCCATTCTGAGGTCAGAACATCCTTAAAGTATATAGGTTGATTTAATTCTGTAGTTTTTTCTATTGTCCAATGTCTCTCTGCAGCTGTTGTTCCTTTCTCATTGGCATTGAGAAAATTCAAAGTTAATAGAGCATTATGTAGTCTATTTCTGGGGGTTTTGTTACTCCTTTATGTTTATTTAGCATATCCTTTAGAGTTCTGTTTGATCTTTCTATAACTGCTTGACCTGTAGGATTATGTTGTATACCTGTAATATGGTTTATATTATAGTAAGCAAAAAACTGTTTCATTTTAACAGAGACATATGATGGAGCATTATCAGTTTTGATTTGTGCAGGTATACCCACAATGGCCATAACTTCTAGCAAATGAGTGATTACAGAATCAGCTTTTTCAGAACTCAAAGCAGTTGCCCATTGAAATCCTGAATAAGTATCAATAGTGTGGTGTACATATTTCAATTTTCCAAATTCTGCAAATTGAAACACGTCCATCTGCCAGATTTCATTCCTTTGAGTACCCTTTGGGTTACATCCTGCTGGTAATGGCTTTTGATTGTAGAAGGAACAAGTAGGACATTTCTTTACTATTTCTTTGGCTTGTTGCCAGGTTATGGAAAAATTCTTTTTTAAACCATTACTATTTACATGATGTTTTTTTTTATGAAATTCTGAGGCCTCCAGCACATTTCCTATCAATAATTTATCAATCTCATCATTGCTTTGTGCTAGAGGGCCTGGCAGACCAGGATGGGATCGGATGAGTTATATATAAAGGATGACTCCTTTTTCTGATTGTATCTTGTAATTGAATAAATAATGAAGTTAATTCTGAAGCATCGTGGATAAATTCTGCATTCTCAATATGTAATACTACTCTTTCAGCATACTGAGAGTCAGTTACTACATTGAGAGGTTCTGAAAAATTAATTAATACCAACAGAATAGCATACAATTCTGATTTTTGAATTGAATTATAAGACTTTGAAACACTTTACTTAAATTTTCTGATTTGTAACTGCCTTTCCTTGTTTGTTGGCATTTGTATAAAATGTAAAAACTCCGGATATGGGCTTTTTCCTCACATTTTGAGGCAAGATCCAATCAGCTCTCTTTATAAGATCAATTCTATTGCTTTTGGGATATTTGCTGTTAATTTCTCCCAAAAAATTACTACAAGCTTTTTGCCAAGCTTCATTTTCTATCCATAATTTTTCAATATCCTCCTTAGTTAAAGGTACAACAATTTCTGCTGGGTCTATTCCTGCTAATTGACAAAGTCTCAATTTTCCTTTCCAAATCAAGTCAGAGATTTTTTCCACATACGTTTTTAATTTTTTATTTGGTTTATTTGGTAAAAATATCCATTCTAATATAATATCTTCCCTTTGCATTAATATCCCTGTTGGAGAATGCCTAGAAGGTAAAATAACCAAAATGCAATCCAGCTTTGGATCAATATGAAATGTCTCCAAATAATCTTTGAAATTCATAAAGAGTCTGTAGTCTATCTCTCCTAATTTGCACCTTTCGAGGTCTAATTTTTTGAAGTTCTATTTTATATCCTAAACAATTAATAGAATCTCCTCTTTGTATCTTTTCAGGAGCAATTTGTAATCCCCAGCAAGGCAAAATTTTCTTTACTTCTTCAAACATTCTTTCTAAAGTATCTACATTTGAGTCAGCTAATAAAAGATCATCCATATAATGATAATTATAGATTTAGGAAATTTTTTACGTACCACTTCTAATGGCTGTTTTACAAAATATTGGCACAAAGTTGGGCTATTCAACATTCCCTGTGGGAGGACCCTCCATTGAAATCTTTTAACCGATTGAGAATTATTATAAGTAGGCACTGTGAAAGCAAATCTTTCTCTGTCTTTTTCTTGTAACGGTATTGAAAAGAAACAGTCTTTTAAATCAATAACTATGAGAGGCCATCCTTTTGGTAACAGAGTAAGCAAAGGAATTCCAGATTGTAAAGAGCCCATTGGCTGAATTACTTTGTTAATTGCTCTAAGGTCTGTTACCATTCTCCATTTACCAGATTTCTTTTTAATAACAAATACAGGAGAATTCCAAGGGCTGGTTGATTCTTCAATATGATGAGCATTTAACTGTTCTTCCACCAGCTCTTGTAAAGCCTGGAGTTTCTCTGTTGTTAAAGGCCATTGCTGAACCCATACAGGCTTATCTGTTGACCATTTTAAAGGTAGAGCTGTTGGTGTTTTTGGAAAATTATCAGTTGTGCCCTGTTCTTGTATGACATGGATGGCTGGGGAGTACTCATTAGAATAATATCTTTGAATATTTCTCTCAGAAACATGTACTAATTTATTATTTGTTTCTGAGATTGGAGGGATATTAATCTGAGTATTCCATTGTCGTAACAAATCTCGACCCCACAGGTTCATAGCTATGTTAGCCATACATGGCTCTAATTTTCCTTTCTGTCCTTCTGGACCTATACATTCAAGCCATCTTGTACTTTGTTTCACTCGAGATAATGTCCCAATTCCTAACAGTTGAACGTTTACCTCCTGAAGAGGCCAAGTTGGATGCCAAAATTCTGGTGCAATTATGGTAATGTCAGCACCTGTGTCTACCAGACTAGACAACAAAACACCATTTATTTTTATTGTTAGTTTTGGTCTTTATTCATTAATAGACTTTTGCCAAAAAATTTTCTTTATGTTTTTTCCTGAATTTCCTATTTTCTCTGTTTCATCATCTCGACTAACATGATTTATTCCAATAGACATTTGGTTATTTAGTTGCTTTGATTAGGGGTTTCCTCTACAACTGCAGGAAAGGTTTGAACTGGATTTACTATGGCGGCCTGCCTGAGGCCCCTCTGGGAGTTTCCCGAAGCTCGAAACAGAGGATTACCCTGTCTGTCCCTTGTTGATCTACATTCGTTGGTCCAGTGTTTTCCCTTACCACACCTTCTGCATCCTCCAGAAGGAAGGGGCATTCTGTTGCCAGTGTTCCTTGAAGAAACATTATTTCTAGGAATGACCTGTTTACAATCCTTTTTCAAATGTCCTTGCTTTCCACATCCAAAACATCTAACATTGCTCAAACTTTTTGAAATTGCTTTTCCTACCCACATATCATCATAGTCATAAGCCTCAACATTAACTGTATCTCTAATCCAATCTTCCAAAGGCGCAGATCTTGCCTTTAACGGCCTGATTATTCTTTTGCATGCTGCATTTGCATTCTCAAAGGCCAAAGATTCAATTATTATATGACTAGCCTCTGAATTCGGGACCATTTTCTCTACTGCTGAAGTCAATCTTTGTAAGAAATCTGTGAAAGATTCTTTTGGGCCCTGTATAACCTTTGTAAATGACCCAGTATTTTTTCCTGGTTCTTCAACTCTGTCCCATGCATTCAAAGCTGCTGTTCGACATAGAACTAGGGTTTGGACATCACATAAACATTGTGTTTCTACTGAAGCATATTGGCCTTCTCCAATAAGCTGATCCTGGCAGACTTGTATTCCGCTATCCCTCCACTGTTTTTCTATATTTTTAGCCTCATTATTGAACCACATTTTCCACTGGAGATGTTGTGCGGGTTCAAGAACAGCCTGTGCCAATTCCCGCCATTCCTTTGGTATAATCCTATTACAAGTTGACCAGTTGTTTAACATTTGCTTTACATATGGGGAGTGCATGCCATAAGATGCTATTGCCTCCTTAAATCTTCGTAAGTCTAAAAATTTTAACTGGAGCCCAAGTATTTTGTTCATTCTCTTCATCAGGTAGCTACTCTACTGCTACAGGATAAATTAAGGGTGATTGTGTGAAAACTGGCTTTCTTTCTGTAACCTTATGATCCAATTTCGAAACACCTTCACTGTTTATTTCTTCTGTCTGAATTTGAATTTCTCTATAAATCATTTTTACTGGTTTAACAAGTTTTTCTAAGACTGTTATCCTGGCACTTAAATTGACTACCTTTTTAAATAGTAAAATGAGGATAAGAAAAGTAATAAACTGAATAATTCAATCAATATTAATCTTTTCATATAGTTGTTCCATTGTCAACGTGCCTAAAATTCAAACAAAGTCCAATTTTCTTCCAATGTACAAATAAAGCCCATTTTTTAATGTAGAAAAAAATTATCTTTTAAATAGATATGTTAATTGACTTACCAAGTCTGGGTAGGACAGTAGAATCCCAGGGAATTTCAAAACAGCCACCTGGTGTTTGAGATATGAATCCAAAGAAAGAGAGAGAGAGAGAGAGAGAGAGAGAGAGAGAGAGAGAGAGAGAGAGGGAGGGAGAGAGAGAGAGAGAGAGAGAGAGAGAGAGAGAGAGAGAGAGAAAGAAAGAAAGAAAGAAACCTTAGCCGCTTGAGCCGAGTCAAGCGTTGGCTTTACAGGCAGGGGCCCTATTTGGAAGAGCAGGCCTGAGTTGTTTGTAGCAGTTGCAAGTAGCTCCAGCTGCGGGTCAGTCAGGCCTGGGCCCGAGCTAGAAAGCCGGGGTGCCCAGGCCAGAAACCGGACCTGCCACCAAGCCAAGCCAAGTGGTTTTTAATGGATTCTTCTCACGTTGGGCTCCAAATGTAGATGTAACCAACCTTCTTATTAAATAAGAAATAGAGAACCAATGCAAAGAAGAAAGCCAAGAGGTCAGAGCTAAGAGCTAAAATCTTACCCTTACTCCTGCAGTGGTCCTACCACTCCGAACTAACTACCCCTGCGTTAAAGTCTTTATATAGTGTTCCTGTTCTGTCTTCTCATTGGTTGTAAACCCAACCACATGACCACCTCATCACCGCCTGTCTGTATAGGTCTCCAGATTTTCCTTGGTTGGTATTGAGATTAAAGGCATGTGTGTCCAATAATGGCTGTATCCCTGAACACACAAAGACTTACCCAGCTCTGCGTCACAAGTGCTGGGATTACAAGTGTACGCCACCACTGCCCTGCTTTCCTATGGCTTGCTAATAGCTCTGACCCTTGGGCAACTTTATTTATTAACATACAAATAACATTTTAGTACAAATAAAATATCACCATAAGAAACTGCATGTGATTCAACTCCATTTGTGAATTGGAAACAAACACTGGATCAACTTACAAGATCACACTCTCCTTTTGAGAAAAGAGCACACTTCTACTCTACTGTGTTTTTATAGGGCCAGAACAGTGAGCTTGCTAAGAACAAAGAACTGTGCTTCCTACACACAAGGGCCATATATAGTTCTACTCTGCTTAAGAAACTGACAAAAACAGTAGCTTCACTTCAGTTCAATACACTGTAGTTGATGGGAACAGATGCAAGGGCTATTTGCACTGTATTTGGCAATGGGAGCACAATAGTGACTTTCCTTACCAGAAAACAACTCTTGCTCGTAGGACCAGAAACTGCATGTGATTCAACTCCGTTCATGAATGGGAAACAAACACTAGCTCGCCTTACAAGAAACACATTCTGCTTTTGATGAAAGAGCACTCTTCTAGTCTACTTTGATTCCTACAGGGCCAGAAGAGTGAGCTTGCTTAGAACATTAGAACTGTGTTTCCTACACACACGGGTCATATCTAGTTCAACTCTGCTTAGGAAACTGACAAGAACAGTAGCTTCTCTTCAATCCAATACACTGTACATGCTGGGAACAGACGCGAGTGCTATTTGCACTGTGTAAGGCAATGAGAGCGCAATAGTGACTTTCCTTACCAGAAAACAACTCTTTCAAGTAGGACAAGAAACTGCAGGTGAGTCAACTCCGTTTATGAATGGGAAACAAACACAAACTCAGCTTACAAGAAACACACTCTGCTTTTGAGAAAAGAGCACTCTTTTACTCTACTCTGTTTCTTGTAGGGCCAGAACAGAGGGCTTGCTCAGAACAAAAGAACTGTGCTTCCTACATACAGGGGCAATATCAAGTTCAACTATGATTAGGATTCTGAAAAGAACAGTACCTTCTCTTCAGTCCAACTCACTGTACTTGCTGAGAACAGATGTGAGTGCTATTTGCACCGTGTATGGCAATGGGAGGGTAATAGTGACTATCCTTACCAGAAAAAAACTCTTGCTCGAGGGGCCAGAATCGAGTGCTACTTGCACGATGTATGGCAATGGAGGGGCAATAGTGATATTCCTTATCATAAAGCAACTCTTGCTCAGAGATACAGAAACTGCATATGATTCAGCTCCATGTATGAATGGGAAACAAACAATAGCTCGGCTTACAAGAAACACACTATGCTTTTGAGAAAAGAACACTGTTCTTCTCTGCTGTGTTTCTTCTAGGGCCAAAACAGTGAGCTTGCTCAGAACAAAAGAACTGTGCTTCCTACACACACGGGCCATATCTAGTTCAACTCTGCTTAGTAACCTGACAAGAAGAGTAGCTTCTCTTCAGTCCAATATACTGTACTTGCTGGGCACAGACGTGAGTGGTACTTGCACTGTGTACGGCAATGGAGGCGCATTAGTGATATTCCTTATGAGAAAACAACTCTTGCTCGTGGCACAAGAAACTGCATGTGATTCAACTCTGTGATGAATGGGAAACAAAGAGCAGCTTGCCTTACAAGAAAAACCCTCTGCTTTGAGGAAAGAGCACTCTTCTAATCTACTGTGTTTCCTATAGGGCCAGAACAGTGAGCTTGCTTAGAAGAAAAGAACTGTGCTTCCTACACTCACAGGACATATCTAGTTCAACTCAGCTGACGAAACTGACAAGAACAGTAGATTCTCTTCAGGCCAATACACTGTTCTTGCTGGGAGCAGACGTGAGTGTTACTTGTACCGTGTATGGCAATGGAGGGACAATAGTGGTATTCCTTATCAGAAAGCAACTCTTGCTCGGAGATACAGAAACTGTATATGATTCAACTCCGTTTATGAATAGGAAACAAACACTAGCTGACCTTACAAGAAACACACTCTGTTTTTGAGAAAAGAGCAATCTTCTACTCTACTGTGTTTCCTACAGGACCAGAACAGTGAGCTTGCTCAGAATAAAAGAACTATGCTTCCTACTCTCCGGGTCATATCTAGTTCAACTCTGCTTAGGAACCTGACAAGAAGAGTACCTTCTCTTCAGTCCAATACTGTACTAGCTGGGAACAGACACGAGTGCTATTTGCACTGTGTTTGGTAATGAGAGCACAATAGTGACTTTCCTTACCAGAAAACTACTCGTGCTAGTAGGACCAGAAACTGCATGTGATTCGATTCCGTTTATGAATGAGAATCAAACACTACTTCGCCTTACAAGAAAAACACTCTGCTTTTGAGAAAAGAGCACTGTTCTTCTCTACTGAGTTTCCTATAGGGCCAGAACAATGAGATTACTCAGAACAAAAGAACTGTGCTTCCTACACACACGGGCATTATCTGGTTCAACTCTGCTTAGTAACCTGACTAGAACAGTAGCTTTTCTTCAGTCCAATGCACTGTACTTGCTGGGAACAGACATGAGTGGTATTTGCACTGTGTATGGCAATAAGAGCACAATAGTGACTTTCCTTACCAGAAAACAACTCTTGTTCCTAGGATCAGAAAATGCATGTGATTCAACTCTGTTTATGAATGGAAACAAACAGTAGCTTGCCTTAAGAGAAACGCACTCTGCTTTTGAGAAAAGGGCACTCTTCTACTATACTGTGTTTCCTATATGGCCAGAACAGTGAGCTTGCTCAGAGCAAATGAACTTTGCTTCTTACACTCACGGGCCATATCTAGTTCAACTCTTCTTAGGGAACTGACCAAAACAGTAGATTCTCTTCAGTTCAATACACTGTACTTAGGAAAGTGACAAGAATAAAAGTCTCTTAATTCCAATACACTGTACTTGCTGGGAACAGATGCGAGTGCTATTTGCACTGTGTATAGCAATTGGAGGACAATAGAGACTTTCCTTACCAGAAAACAACTCTTACACTTAGGAAAAGAAACTGCATTTGATTCAAATCCGTTTATGATTGGGAAACAAAAACTTGCTCGCCTTGAAGAAAAACTGCTTTTGAGAAAAGAGCATTATTCTACTCTACTGTGTTATTTAAAAGGCCAGAAGTGTGAGCTTGAGCAGAACAAAAGAACTGGGCTTCCTACACACACGGGCCATATCTAGTTCAACTCTGCTTAGGAAACTGACAAGAACAGTAGCTTCTCTTCAGTACAATACACTGTACTTGCTGAGAACAGACGCAAGTGCTATTTGCACTGTGTATGATAATGGGAGTACAATAGTGACTTTTCTTACCAGAAAACAACTCTTGCTCCTAGGAACAGAAACTGCATGGGACTCAACTCTGTTTATGAATGGAAAACAAACACTACCTCGCCTTACGAGAAACACACTCTTCTTTTGAAGAAAGAGCACTCTTCTACTCTATTGTGTTTCGTATAAGGCCAGAAAATTGAGCTTGCTCAGAATCAAAAAACTGTGCTTTTTACACACGGGCCATATCTAGTTTAACTATTCTTAGAAAAGTGACAAGAACAGCAGCTTCTCTTCAATCCAAGAAACTGTGCTTGCTGGGAACAGACGCGAGTGCTATATGCAATGTGTATGGCAATGGGAGCACAATAGTGACTTTCATTACCAGAAAATAACTCTTGATTGTAGGACCAGAAACTGCATGTGATTCAACTCCGTTTATGAATGGGAAACATACACTAGCTAGCCTAACAAAAACACTCTCTTCTTTTGAGAAAAGAGCACTCTTCGACTCTACTGTGTTTCCTATAGGCCAGAAGAGTGAGCTTGCTCAGAACAAAAGAACTGTGCTTCCTACACACATGGGCCTTATCTAGTTCCACTATGCTTAGAAAACTGACAAGAACAGTAGATTCTCTTCAGTCCAATACACTGTATCTGCTGGGATTAACCCGAGTGATATTTGCACTGTGTATGGCAATGGGTGCACAATAGTGACTTTCCTTACCAGAAAACATCTCTTGCTCCTAGGAACAGAAACTGCATGGGACTCAACTCTGTTTATGAATGGAAAACAAACACTACCTCGCCTTACAAGAAACACACTCTGCTTTTGAAGAAAGAGCACTCTTCTACTCTATTGTGTTTCGTATAAGGCCAGAAGATTGAGGTTGCTCAGAATCAAAAAACTGTGCTTTTTATACACGGACCATATCTAGTTTAACTATTCTTAGAAAAGTGACAAGAACAGCAGCTTCTCTTCAATCCAAGAAACTGTGCTTGCTGGGAACAGACGCGAGTGCTATATGCAATGTGTATGGCAATGGGAGCACAAAAGTGACTTTCATTACCAGAAAATAACTCTTGATTGTAGGACCAGAAACTGCATGTGATTCAACTCCATTTATGAATGGGAAACATACACTAGCTAGCCTAACAAAAATACTCTCTTCTTTTGAGAAAAGAGCACTCTTCGACTCTACTGTGTTTCCTATAGGCCAGTAGAGTGAGCTTGCTCAGAAAAAAGAACTGCGCTTCCTACCCACACGGAGCATATCTTGATCAACTCTGCTGAGGAAATTGACAAGAACGGTAGGTGATTTTTTTTTTCGAGACAGGGTTTCTCTGTGTAGCTTTGAGCCTTTCCTGGGACTCACTTGGTAGCACAGGCTGGCCTCGAACTCACAGAGATCCGCCTGGCTCTGCTTCCCCAGTGCTGGGATTAAAGCCGTGAACCACCACAACTGGGTAAACAGTAGCTTCTTTTGTCCAATACACTGTACTTGCTGGGAACAGACGAGAGTGCTATTTGCACTGTTTATGGCAATTGGAGCACAATAATGACTTTTATTACCAAAACACAACTCCTGCTCGTAGGACCAGAAACTGTATGTGATTAAACTCCATTTAAGAATGGGAAACAAACACTAGCTTGTCTTCCAAGAAACACACTCTGCTTTTGAGAAAACAGCACTCTTCTACTCTACTGTGTTTCTGTAGCGACAGAAGAGTGAGCTTGCTCAGAACAAAAGAACTGGGCTTTCTATAAATGCGGTCCATATAAAGTTCAACTCTGCTTAGGAAACTGACAAGAACAGTAGCTTCTCTTCAGTCCAATTCACTGTACTTGCTGGGAACAGATGCAATGGCTATTTGCACTGTGTATGGCAATGGGAGCACAATAGTTACTTTCCTTACCAGAAAAAAACTGTTGCTCGTAGGACCAGACACTGTATGTGATTCAAAACGGTTTATGAAAGGGAAACAAACACTAGCTCGCCTGACAAGAAACACACTCTGCTTTTGAGAAATGAACACTCTTCTACTCTACTGTGTTCATATAGGGACAGAACAGTGAGCTTTCTTAGAACAAAACAACTTTGCTTCTTACACACACGGGACATATCTAGTTCAACTCTGCTTAGGAAACTGACAAGAACAGTAGCTTCTCTTCAGTGAAATACACTGTACATGCTAGGAACAGACACGAGTGCTATTTGCACTGAGTATGGCAATGGGAGCGCAATAGTGACTTTTCTTACCAGAAAACAACTCTTTCTCGAAGGTCCAGAAACTGCAAGTGATTCAACTCCGTTTGTGAATGGGAAACAAAGTCTAGCTCGCCTTACCAGAAACACACTCTACTTTTGAGAAAATTGACTCTTTTACTCTACCTTGTTTCCTATAGGGCCAGAAGAGTGAGCTTGCTCAGAACAAAACAACTGTGCTTCCTACAAACACTAGCCATGTCTAGTTCAACTCTGCTTAGGGAACTGACAAGAACATTAGCTTCTCTTCAGTCCAATACACTGTACTTGCTGGGAACGTACGCGAGGCAGATTTGCACTGTGTATGGCAAAGGGAGCACAATAGTCACATTCTTTACCAGAAAACAAATCCTGCTTGTAGGACCAGAAACTGCACGTGATTCAACTCCGTTTATGAGTGGGAAACAAACACTAGCTCGACTTACAAGAAACTCACTCTGCTTTATAGAATAGAACACTCTTCTTCTCTACTGTGTTTTCTAAAGTGCCAGAAGATTGAGCTTGCATAGAACAAAAGAACTGTGCTTCCTACGAACGTGCCATATCTAGGTCAACTCTGCTTAGGAATCTGAAAAGAACAGTAGCTTCTCTTCAGTCCAATACATTGTACTTGCTGGGAACAGGCGAGAGTGTTATTTGCACTGTGTATGGAAATGGGAGCACAAAATTGACTTTCCTTACCAGAAAACAACTCTTGCTCATAGGACCAAAACTGCATGTGATTCAACTCCGTTTATGATTTGGGAACAAACACTAGCCCGCCTTTCAAGAAACACACTCTGCTTTTGAGAAAAGAGCACTCTTCTACTCTACCGTTTTTTCTTTAGTGTCAGAACAGTGAGGTTACTCAGAACTAAAGAACTGTGTTACCCACACACACGGACCATATCTAGTTCAACCCTGTTTAGGAAACTGACAAGAACAGTAGCTTCTCTTCAGTCCAATACACTGCACTTGCTGGAAACAGACGCAAGGGCTATTTCCACTGTGTATGGCAATGGGAGCGCAATAGTGACTCTCACTACCAGAAAACAACTCTTGCTTGTAGGACCAGAAACTGCGTAGGATTCAACTCCGTTTATGAATGGGAAAAAAACACTAGATCTTGTTACAATGAACAAACTCTGCTTTTGAGAAAAGAGCAATATTCTACTCTACTGTGTTTCCTGTAGGGCCGGAAGAGTGAGCTTGCTCAGAAAAAAGAACTGTGCTTCCTACACACGGGCCATATCTCATTCAACGTTGCTTAGGAAACTGACAAAAACAGTGGCTTCTCTTCTGTCCTTTACATTGTACCTGCTGAGAACAGACGCGAGTGCTAATTGCACTGTTATGGCAATGGGAGGGAACTCAATAGTGTGTTTCCTTACCAGAAAAACAACTGTTGCTCGTAGGACCACAAACTGCATGTGATTAAATTCCGTTTATGAATGAGAAACAAACACTAGCTCGCCTTTCAAGAAACACACTCTGCTTTTGAGAAAAGAGCACTCTTTTACTCTACTCTGTTTCTTATAAGGCCAGAAGAGAGAGCTTGCTCAGAAAAAAAGAACTGTGCTTCCTACACACGGGCCATATCTGGTTCAACTCTGATTAGGAAATTGAAAAGAACAGTAGCTTCTCTTCAGTCCAATACACTGTATTTGCTGGAAACAGATGCGAGTGCTATTTGTTCTGTGTGTGGCAATGGGAGCACAATAGTGACTTTCCTTACCAGAAAACTATTCTTGTTCATAATAGCAGAAACTGCATATGATTTAACTCTGTTTATAAATAGAAAACCAACACTAGCTCTCCTTACAGAATACACACTCTGTTTTTGAGAAAAGAGCAATCTTATACTCTACTGTGTTTCCTATAGTGCCAGAACAGTGAGCTTGCTCATATCAAAAGAATGTGCTTCCTACACACACGGGCCATATCTAGTTCAACTCTGCTTAGGAAACTGACAAGAACAGTAGCTTCTCTTCAGTCCAATACACTGTACATGCTGGGAACAGACACGAGTGCTATTTGCACAGTGTATGGCAATGGCAGCATAATAGTGACTTTCCTTACCAGAAAACAACTCTTGCTCGTAGGACTAGAAACTGCATGTGATTCAACTCCATTTATGAATGGGAAACCAACACTAGCTCGCCTTACAAAAAACACACTCTGCTTTTGATAAAAGAACACTCTTCTACTCTACTGTGTTTCATATAGGGCCAATACAGTTAGCTTGCTCAGAACCAAAGAACTGTGCTACCTACACACACGTGCCATATCTAGTTCAACTCGGCTTAGGAATCTTACAAGAACAGTAGCTTCTCTTCAATCCAATACACAGTACTTGTTGGGAACAGACGCGATTGCTATTTACACAGTGTATGGCAAAGGGAACACCATAGTGATATCCCTTACCAGAATAAAATCTTGCTCATAAGACTACACACAAGGGCCATAACTAGTTAAACTCTTGTTGTGAAACTGACAAGAACAGCAGCTTCTCTTCAGTCCAATACACTGTACTTGCTGGGAACTGACCTGAGTACTATATGCACTGTGTATGGCAATGGGAGCACAATCATGACTTTCCTTACCAGAAAACAACTCTTTTTTTTTTTTTTTTTTTTTCTTTTTTTTTGGTTTTTCGAGACAGGGTTTCTCTGTGTAGCTTTGCGCCTTTCCTGGGACTCACTTGGTAGCACAGGCTGGCCTCGAACTCATAGAGATCCGCCTGGCTCTGCCTCCCGAGTGCTGGGATTTAAGGCGTGCGCCACCACCGCCCGGCCAGAAAACAACTCTTATTCGTAGGACCAGAAACTGCATGTAATTCAACTCTGTTTATGAATGGGTAAAAAAACACTAGATCGCCTTACAAGAAACACACTCCGCTTTTGAGAAAAGAGCAAACTTCCACTCAACAATGTTTCCTACAGGGCCAGAACAGTGAGCCTGCTCAGAACAAAAGAATGTGCTTCCTACACACACGGGCCATATCTAGTTCAACTCTGCTTAGGAAATTGAAAAGAACAGTAGCTTCTCTTCGGTCGAATGCACTGTACTTTTTGGGAACAGACGCGAATGCTATTGGAATTGTGTATGGCCATGGAAGCACAATAGTGACTTTCCTTACCAGAAAACAATTCTTGCACTTAATCCCAGAAAATGCATATGATTCATCTCCGTTTATGAACAGAAATCCAACACTAGCTCTCCTTACAGAATACACACTCTGTTTTTGAGAAAAGAGCGCTATTCTACTCTACAGTGTTTCCTATAGTTCTAGAACAGTGAGCTTGCTCAGAACAAAAGAATGTGCTTCCTACACATATGGGCCATATCTAGTTCAACTCTTTTTAGGAAACTGACAAGAACAGTAGCTACTCTTCCATCCAATACACTGTACTTGCTGGGAACAGACACAAGTGCTCTTTGCACAGTGTATGGAAATGGGAGCACAATAGTGACTTTCCTTACCAGAAAACTATTCTTGCTTGTAATACCAGAAACTGCATATGATTTAACTCTGTTTATGAATGGGAAACAAACACTACCTCGACTTACAAGAAAGACACTCTGATTTTGAGAAAAGAGCACTCTTCTACTCCACTGTGTTTCCTGAAGGGCCAGAACAGTGAGCTTTCTCAGAACAAAAGAACTGTGTTTCCTACACACATGGGCCATATCTAGTTCAACTCTGCTTAAAAAAACTAACAAGAACAGTAGCTTCTCTTGCGTCAAATACACTATACATGTAGGGAAAAGATGCAGAGTGCTATTTGCACAGTGTATGGCAATGGGAACACCATAGTGATTTTCCTTTCCAGAATAAAATTCTTGCTCGTAGGACTACACACAAGAGCCATAACTAGTTCAACTCTTGTTGTGAAACTGACAAGAACAGCAGCTTCTCTTCAGTCCAATACACTGTACTTGCTGGGAACTGACCTGAGTACTATATGCACTGTGTATGGCAATGGGAGCACAATCGTGAATTTCCTTACCAGAGAACAATGCTTATTCGTAGGACCAGAAACTGCATGTGATTCAACTCTGTTTATGAATGGGTAAAAAACACTAGATCACCTTACAAGAAACACACTCCGCTTTTGAGAAAAGAGCAAACTTCCACTCAACCATGTTTCCTACAGTGCCAGAAGAGTGAGCCTGCTCAGAACAAAAGAATGTGCTTCCTACACACACGGGCTATATCTAGTTCAACTCTGCTTAGGAAACTGCAAAGAACAGTAGCTTCTCTTCGGTCCAATACAGTGTACTTGCTGGGAACAGACGCGAATGCTATTTGCACTGTGTATGGCCATGGAAGCGCAATAGTGACTTTCCTTACCAGAAAACAATTCTTGCACTTAACCCAGAAACTGCATATGATTCATCTCCCTTATGAATAGAAAACCAACACTAGCTCTCCTTACAGAATATACACTCTGTCTTTGAGAAAAGAGCACTATTCTACTCTACTGTGTTTCCCATAGGGCCAGAACAGTGAGATTGCTCAGAACAAAAGAATGTGCTTCCTACACACACGGGCCATATCTAGTTCAACTCTGCTTAGGAAACAGAAAAGAACAGTAGCTTCTATTCAGTCCAATACACTGTACTTGCTGGGAACAGACGCAAGTGCTATTTGCACAGTGTAAGGAAATGGGAGCACAATAGTGACTTTCCTTACCAGAAAACAACTCTTGCTCGTAGGACCAGAAACTGCATGTGATTCAAATTCCTTTATGAATGGGAAACCAACACTAGCTCGCCTTACAAAAAACACACTCTACTTTTGAGAAAGGAGCACTCTTCTACTCTACTGTGTTTCATATAGGGCCAATACAGTGAGCTTGCTCAGAACCAAAGAACAGTGCTACCTACACACACAGGCCGTATCTAGTTCAACTCGGCTTAGGAATCTTACAAGAATAGTAGCTTCTCTTCAATCCAATACACAGTACTTGTTGGGAACAGACACGATTGCTATTTGCTCTGTGTATGGTAATGGGAGCCCATTAGTGACTTTCCCTCCCAGAAAACAACTCTTGCTCATAGGACCAGAAACTGCATGTGGTTAAACTACCTTTATGAATGGGAAACAAACACTAGCTCACCTTACAAGAAACACACTCTGCTTTTAAAAAAAGTGCACTCTTCGACTCTACTCTGTTTACTATAGGGCCAGAACAGTGAGCTTGCTCAGAACAAAAGAATGTGCTTCCTACACACACGGGCCATATCTAGTTCACCTCTGCTTAGGAAACTGACAAGAACAGTAGCTTCTCTACGGTCCAATACACTGTATTTGCTGGGAACAGACACGACTGCTATTTGAACTATGTATGGCAATGGGAACACAATAGTGTCTTTCCTTCCCAGAAAACAATTCTTCCTCGTACGACCAGAAAATGTAAGTGATTCAACTCCGTTAATGAATGGGAAACCAACACTAGCTCGCATTACAAGAAACACACTCTGCTTTTGAGAAAAGAGCACTCTTCTACTCTACTGTGTTTAATATAGGGCCAGAATAGGGAGCTTGCTCAGAACAAAAGAACTGTGCTTCCTACACATACAGGCCATATCTAGTACAACTCTGCTTAGAAAACTGACAAGAAAAGTAGCTTCACTTCAGTCCCATACACTGTACTTCCTGGGAAAGGATGCGACTGGATTTGAACGGAGTACGGCAATGGGAGCACAATAGTGTCTTTCCTTACCAGAATACAACTCTTGCTCTTAGGACCAGAGACTGCAAGTGATTCAACTTCATTTATGAATGGGAAACTAACACTAGCTTGCCTTACAAGAAAGACACTCTGATTTTGAGAAAAGAGCACTCTTCTACTCCACTGTGTTTCCTGTAGGGCCAGAACAGTGAGCTTGCTCAGAATGAAAGAACTGTGTTTCCTATACACATGGGCCGTATCTAGTTCAACTCTGCTTAAAAAAACTAACAAGAACAGTAGCTTCTCTTGCGTCAAATACACTACACATGCAGGGAAAAGACGCGAGTGCTATTTGCACAGTGTATGGCAATGGGAATACCATAGTGATTTTCCTTTCAGAATAAAAGTCTTGTCGTAGGACTACGCACAAGGGCCATATCTAGTTCAACTCTTGTTGTGAAACTGACAAGAACAGCAGCTTCTCTTCAGTCCAATACACTGTACTTGCTGGGAACAGACCTGAGTACTATATGCACTGTGTATGGCAATGAGAGCACAATCGTGACTTTCCTTACCAGAAAACAACTCTTATTCGTAGGACCAGAAACTGCATGTGATTCAAATCTATTTATGAATGGGAAACAAACACTAGCTCTCCTTACAAGAAAGACACTCTGCTTCTTAGAAAGGAGCACTCTTCTACTCTACTGTGTTTTCTATAGGCCAGAACTGTGAGCTTGCTCAGAACAAAGGAACTGTGCTTCCTACACACAAAGATCAAATCTAGTTCAACTCGGCTTAGGAAACTGACAAGTACAGTAGCTCCTCTTCCTGTCCAATACACTGTACTTGCTGAGAACAGACGTGAGTGCTATTAGCACTGTGTTTGGCAATGGGAGGACAAAAAGACTTTCCTCACCAGAAAAAAAACTCTTGCCCAAAGGACGAAAACCTGCATGTGGATAACTCTGCTTTTGAGAAAGGAGCACACTTCTACTCTATTGTGTTTCCTATAGGGCCAGAACAGTGAGCTTCCTCAGAACAATGGAACTGAGCTTCCTACACACAAGAGCCATTTCTAACTCAACTCTGCTTAGGAAACTGTCAAGAACAGGAGCTTCTCTTCGGTCCAATACCCTGTACTTGCTGGGAACAGACGCTAGTGCATTTGCACTATGTTTGACAATGAGAGCACAATAGTGACTTTCCTTACAAGAAAACACCTCTTGGTTGTAGGACCAGAAACTGCATGTGATTCAACTATGTTTATGAATGGGAAACCAACACTAGATCACCTTACAAGAAATACACTCATCTTTTAATAAAAGAGCACTCTTCTACTATACTGAGTTTCCTAAAAAGCAAGAACAGTGAGCTTGCTCAGGACAAAAGAACTGTGCTTCGTACACACAGGGATCATATCTAGTTCAACTCTGCTTAGGAAACTGACAAGAACAGTAGCTATCCTTCCATCGAATACACTGTACTTGCGGGGAACAGACGGGACTGCTATTTGCACTGTGTATGGCAATGGTAGCACAATTGTGACTATCCTTACCAGAAAATATCTCTTGTTCATAGGACCAGAAACTGCATGTGGTTCAACTCCATTTATAAATGGGAAACCAACACTGTCTGACCTTACAAGAAACACACTCTGCTTTTGAGAAATGAGCACTCTTCTACTCTACTATGTTTCCTATATGGCCAGAACAGTGAGCCTGCTCAGAACAAAAGAATTGTGCTTCCTAAACAACGGGACATTTCTAGTTCAACTCTGCTTAGGAAAGTGACTAGAACCGTAGCTTCTCTTCAGTCCAATACACTGTTCTTGTTGGGAACAGATACTACTGCTATTTGGACAGTATATGGCAGTGGGGGCACAATAGTGACTTTCCTTACCAGAAAACAACTCTTGCTCATAGTACCAGAAACTGCATGTGATTCATCTCCGTTTATGAATGGGAAACCAACACTAGCTCGTCTTACAATAAACACACTCTGCTTTTGAGAAATGAGCACTCTTCTACTTTACTCTGTT
Source organism: Peromyscus eremicus (assembly GCF_949786415.1). NCBI lineage: Eukaryota > Metazoa > Chordata > Mammalia > Rodentia > Cricetidae > Peromyscus > Peromyscus eremicus. The sequence continues at coordinate 30,189 of NW_026734336.1, read as the reverse complement.
TCCTATAGGGCCAGAACAGTGGGCCAGCTCAGAACAAAAGAATGTGCTTCCTGCACACACAGGACATAACTAGTTCAACTCTGCTTAGGAAACTGACAAGAACAGTAGCTTCTCTTTTGTGCAATACACTGTACTCGCTGGGAACAGTCGCCACTGCAATTTTCACTGTATATGGCAGTGGGGGAACAATAGTGACTTTCCTTACCAGAAAACAACTCTTGCTGGTAGGACCAGAAACTGCATGTGATTCAACTCCATCTTTGAATGGGAAACCAACACTAGATTGCCTTAGAAGAAAGACACTCATCCTTTGATAAAAGAGCACTCTTTTACTCTACTGTGTTTTCTAAAGTACCAGAACAGTGAGCATGCTCAGAACAAAAGAATGTGCTTTTTACACATATGGCCATATCTATTTCGACTCTGCTTAGGAAACTGACAAGAACAGTAGCTTCTTCTCCGTCCAATACACTGTACTTGCTGGTTACAGACGCGAGTGCTATTTGCACTGTGTATGGCAGAAGGAGCAGAATAGTGACTTTATTTCCAGAAAACAACTCTTGCTCATAGAACCAGAAACTATATGTGATTCAACTCCATTTATGACCTGGAAACAAACACTAGCTCGCCTTACAAGAAATACTCTCTGCTTTTGATAAAAGAGCACTCTTCTACTCTACTGTGGTTCCTATAGGGCCAGAATAGTGAGCTTGCTAAGAACAAAAGAACTGTGCTTCCTACACATGGACCATGTCTCATACAACTCTGCTCAGGAAACTACTGAAAAGAACAGTAGATTCACTTCAGTCTCATAAATTGTACTATCTGGGAACAGACGATACTGCTATTTGAACTGTGTATGGCAATGGGAGCACAATAATGACTTTCAATACAAGAAAACAACTCTAGCTCCTAGGACCAGAAACTGCGTGTGATTCAAATCCATTTATGAATGGGTAACAAACACTAGCTCGCCTTACAAGAAAAACATTCTGCTTCTGAGAAAGGAGAACTCTTCTACTCTACAGTGTTTTCATAGGGCCAGAAAAGTGAGTTTGCTCATAACAAAGGAACTGTGCTTCCTTCACACAAGGGTCGTTTCTAATTCAACTCTGCTTAGGAAACGGTTAAGAGTAGTAGCTTCTCTTCAGTCCAATACACTGTAATTGCTGGGAAGAGACGCTAGTGCTATTTGCACTATGTTTGACAGTGTGAGCACAATAGTGATTTTCCTTACCGGAAAACAACTCTTTCTCATAGAACTAGAAACTGCATGTGATTCAACTCCATTTATGAATGGGAAACAAACACTAGCTTGCCTTACAAGAAACACTCTCTGCTTTTGAGAAAACAGCACTCTTCTACTCTGCAGTGTTTCCTATAGGGCCAGAATAGTAAGCATGCTAAGAACAAAGAACTGTGCTTCCAACACATATGGGCCATATGTAGTTCAACTCTATTTAGGAAACTGACAAGAAAAGTAGCTTCTGGTCAGTACAATACAATGTACTTGCTGGGAACAGATGCAAGTGCTATTTGCACTGTGTATGGAAATGGGAGCACAATAGTTACTTTCCTTACCAGAAAACAACTCTTGCTTGTAAGACCAGAAACTGCATGTGGTTGAACTTCGTTTATGAATGGGAAACAAACTCTAGCTCGCCTTACAATAAAGACACTCTCCTTTGAGAAAAGAGTACTCTTCTATGCTACTGTTTTTCCTATATGGCCAGAACAGTGAGCATGCTCAGAACAAAAGAACTGTGCTTCCTACACACGGGCAATGTCTACTACTACTCTGATTAGGAAACTTTCAACAACAGGAGTTTAACTTCAGTCCCATAAACTGTACTTGCTGGGAACGGACGCAAGTGCTATTTGCACTCTGTATGGAAATGGGAGCGCAATAGTGACTTTTCTTAACAGAAAACAACTCTTGCTCATAGGACCAGAAATTGCATGTGATTCATCTCTGTTTATGAATGGGAAACAAACACAGCTCACCTTACAAGAAACACACTCTGCTTTTGAGAAAAGATTACTCTTCTACTCTGCTGTGTTTCCTATACTGCCAGAAGAGTGAGCTTGCTCAGAACAAAAGAACTGTGCTTCCTACACACACGGGCCATATAGAGTTCAACTCTTCTGGGGACACTGAAAAAAACAGTAGCTTCTCTTCAGTCCAATTAACAGTACTTGATGGGAACAGACGCGAGTGCTATTTGCACTGTGTATGGCAATGGAAGCGCAATAGTGACTTTCCTAAGCAGAAAACAACTCATGTTAGTAGGAACAGAAACTGCATGTAATTCAACTCCGTTTATGAAAGGGTAACAAACACTAGCTTGCCTTACAAGAAACACACTCTGCTTTTTTGAAAAGAGCTCTCTTCTACTCTACTGTTTTTCCAATATGCCCAGGAGAGTGAGTTTGCTATTACAAAAGAATTGTGCTTCCTAGACTCATGGGCCATATCTACTTCAACTCTGCTGAGGAAACTGACGAGAACAGTAGCTTCTCTTCAGGACAATAAACTGTACTTGCTGGAAACAGACGCGAGTGCTATTGTACTGTGTATGGCAATGGTAGCACAATAGTATGTTTTTAACACATAACAACTCTTTCTCATAGGACCATTAACTGCATGTTTTCAACTATGTTTATGAATGGGAAACATACACAAGATCGCCTAACAAGAAACACACTCTGCTTTTGAGAAAAGAGGACTCTTCTACTCTACTGTGTTTCCTATTGGTCCAGAGCAGTGAGCTTGCTTAGAACAAAAAAAAAAAAACTGTTCTTCCTACACACACAGGCCATATCTAGTTAAACCCTGCTTAGGAAACTTACAAGAACAGTAGCTTTTTTTCAGTTCAATACACTGTACTCGCTGGGTACAGACGCAAATGCTATTTGCACTGTGTGTGGCAATGGGAACGCAATAGTGACTTTCCTTACCAAAAAACAACTCTTGCTCGTAGGACCAGAAACTGCATGTGATTCAACTCTGTTTATGAATGGGAAACAAACACTAACGCGCCTTACAAGAAACACACTCTGCTTTTGATAAAGGAGCACTCCTCTACTCTACTGTGTTTCCTATAGGGCCAGAAGAGTGAGCTTGCTCAGAGCAAAAAACTGTGCTTCCTACACACACAGGTTATCTAGTTCAACTCTGCTTAGGAAACTGACAAGAACAGGAGCTCCCCTTCAGTCCAATACACTGTACTTGTTGGGAACAGATGCGAGTGCTATTTGCACTGTGTATGGCAATGGGAGCACAATAGTGAATTTCTTTACCAGAAAACAACTCTTGCTCATAGGACCAGAAACTGCATGTGATTCAACTCTGTTTATGACTGGGAAACAAAGACTAGCTCACCTTACAAGAAACACACTCTGCTTTTTAGAAAGAGAACTCTTCTACTCTACTGTGTTTCCTATTCGAGCAGAACAGAATGCTTTCTCAGAACAAAAATAAACTGTGCTACCTAAACACACGGGCCATATCTAGTTAAACGTTGCTTAGGAAACTTACAAGAATAGTTGTGTATATTCAGTCTAATACACTGTACTCACTGGGAATAAACGCGAGAGCTATTTGCACTGTGTATGGAAATGGGAACGCTATAGTGACTCTTCTTACCAGAAAACAACTCTTACAAGTAGGATCAGAAACTTCATGTGATTCAACTCTGTTTATTAATGGGAAACAAACACTAGCTCGCCTTACAACAAACAAACTCTGCTTTTTTGAAAAGAGCTTTCTTCTACTCTACTGTTTTTCATATATGGCCAGAAGAGTGAGCTTGCTATTACAAAAGAAATGTGCTTCCTTGACTCACAGGCCATTTCTAGTTCAACTCTGCTTAGGAAACTGACAAGAACAGTAGCTTCTCTTCAGTACAATAATCTGTACTTTCTGGGAACAGACGCGAGTGCTATTTGCACTGTGTATGACAATGAGAGCACAATAGTGACTTTCCTTACCAGAAAACAACTCTTGCTCGTGGAAGCAGAAACTGCATGACATTTAACTCCTTTTATGAAGAGAAATAAACACTAGCTCACCTTACAAGAAACACACTCTGCTTTTGAGAAAAGAGCACTCTTGTACTCTACAGTGTTTCCTATAGGGCCAGAAGTGTGTGCTTGCTCAGAAAAAACAAACTGTGCTTCCTACACACATGGGCCATATCTAGTTCAACTCTCCTTAGTGAGTGACAAGAACAGTAGCTTCTCTTCAGTCCAATATACTGTACTTGCTGGGAAAAGAGGCATGTGCTATTTGCACTGTATATGGCAATGGGAGTGAAATAGTGACTTTCCTTACCAGAAAACAACTCTGGCCTATAGGACCAGAAACTGCATGTGATTCAACTTTGTTTATGAATGGGAAACAAACACGAGCTCACCTAACAAGAAACACACTCTGTTTTTGAGAAAAGAGCACTCTTCTACTCTACTGTGTTTCCTATACGGCCTGAACAGTGTACCTGCTCAGGAGAAAGAACTGTGCTTCCTACACACACGGGCCATGCCTAGTTCCACTCTGCTTAGGAAACTGACAAGAACAGTAGCTTCTCTTCAGTCCAGTACACTTTATTTGCTGGGAACAAATGCAAGATCTATTTGCACTGTGTATGGCAATGGGAGCACAATAGTGACATTCCTTACCAGAAAACAATTCTTGAAAGTAGGACCAGAAACTTCATGTGATTCAACTCCATTTATGAATGGGAAACAAACACTAGTTCGCCTTACAAGAAACACACTCTGCTTTTAAAAACAACACTCTACTATTCTTCTGTGTTTTCTATTGGTCCAGAACAGTGAGCTTGCTCAGAATGAAAAAACTGTGCTTCCTACACACAGAGGCCATATCTAGTTCAACTTTGCATAGGAGACTGACAAGAACAGTAGCTTATATTCAGTCCAATACACTGTACTTGTTGGGAACAGATGTGAGTGCTATTTGCACTGTGTATGGCAATGGGAGTGCAATAGTGAATTTCCTTACCAAAAAACAACTCTTGCTCATAAGACCAGAAACTGCATGTGATTCAACTCCGTTTATGAATGGGAAACAAATACTATCGTGCCTTAAAAGAAACACACTCTGCTTTTGAGAAAAGAGCACTCTTCTACTCTTCTGTGTTTCCCATAGTTCCTGAACAGTGAGCTTGCTCAGAACAAAAGAACTGTGCTTTCTACAAACACGTTCCATATCTATTTCAAATCTGCTGGGGAAACTGACAAGAACAGTAGCTTCTCTTCAGTCCAATATACTGTACTTGCTGGGAACATACGCACGTGCTATATGTACTGTGTATGGCAATGGGAGCGCAATAGTGACTTTCCTAACCAGAAAACAACTCTTGTTATTAGGACCAGAAAATGCATGTGATTCAACTCGGTTTATGAGAGGGAAACAAACAGTAACTCGCCTTAGAAGAAACACACTCTGCTTTTGAGAAAAGAGCACTCCTCTACTCTACTGTTTTTCCTATAGGGCCAGAAGAGTGAGCTTGCTCAGAACAAAAAACTGTGCTTCCTACACACACTGGCCTTATCTACTTCAACTCTGCTTTGGAAACAGAGAAGAACAGGAGCTCCTCTTCAGCCCAATACACTGTATTGATGGGAAAAGATGCGAGTGCTATTTGCACTGTGTATGGCAATGGGAGCACAATAGTGAATTTCTTTACCAGAAAACAACTCTTGATCATAGGACCAGAAATTGCATGTGACTCAACTAGTTTAAGACTGGGAAACAAACAGTAGCTCGCCTTACAAGAAACACACTCTGCTTTTGAGAAAAGAGCACTCTTCTACTCTACTGTGTTTCCTATAGGGCCAATACAGTGAGCTTGCTCAGAACAAAAGAACTGTGCTTCCTACACACACGGACCATATCTAGTTAAACTCTGCTTAGGAAACTGACAAGAACAGTGGCTTCTCTTCAGTCCAATAAACTGTAATTTCTGGGAACAGATGTGAGTGCTATTTCAACTGTGTATGGCAATTGGAGCACAATAGTGAATTTCCTTACCAAAAAACAACTCTAGCTCCTAGGACCAGAAACTGCATGTGATTCAACTACGTTTATGAATGGGAAACAAACACTAGCTCTTCTTACAAGAAACACACTCTGCTTTTGAGAAAAGAGCACTCATCCATTCTATTGTGTTTTCTACAGGGCCAGAACAGTGTGCTTGCTCAGAACAAAAGAACTCTACTTCCTACACACACAGACCATATCTAGTTCAACTCTGCTTAATCAAACTGACAAGAACAGCTTCTCTTCAGTCCACTACACTGTACTTGCTGGAACAGAAGCGAGTGCTATTTGCACTGTGTATGGCAATGGGAGCGCCATAGTGACTTTTCTTACCAGAAAACAACTCTTGCTCATAGGACCAGAAACTGCATGTGATTCAGCTCCGTTTATGAATGGGAAACAAACACTAGCTCTTCTTACAAGAAATACACTCTGCTTTTGAGAAAACAGCACTCTTCTACTCTGCTGTGTTTCCTATAGGGCCAGAAGAGTGAGATTGCTCAGAACAAAAGAACTGTGCTTCCTACACACACAGGCCTTATCTACTTCAACTCTGCTTAAGAAACTGACAAGAAGAGTAGCTTCTCTTCAGTCCTATAGACTGTACTTACTGGGAACATACACGAGTTCTATTTGCACTGTGTATGGCAATGGGAGCACAATAGTGTCTTTCCTTACCAGATAACAACTCTTGCTCGTAGCACCAGAACCTGCTTGTGATTCAACTCCATTTGTGAATGTGAAACAAACACTGGCTCAGCTTACAGGAAACAAGCTCTGCTTTTTAGAAAAGAACACTCTTCTACTCTACTGTGTTTCTTATAGTGTCAGAAATGTGAGCTTGTTCAGTACAAAAACTGTACTTCCTACACACACGGGCCATATCTAGCTCAACTCTGCTTATGAAACTTAACAGGACAGGAGCTTCTTTTTATTCCGATATACTGTACTTGCTGGGAACAAATGGGAGTGATATCTGCACTGTGTATGGCAATGGGAGCACAATAATGACTTCCCTTACCAGAAAACAACTCTTGTTCGCAGGAACAGAAACTGCATGTGATTCAACTCCGTTCATGAATGGGAAATATAGAATAGATCGACTTACAAGAAACACACTGTGCTTTTGAGAAAAGAGCACTCTTCTACTCTACTGTGTTTCCTATAAGGCCAGAAGAGTAAGCTTCCTCAGAACAAAAGAACTGTGCTTCCTACAAACACTGGATATATCTAGTTCAAATCTGCTTATGAAGCTGACAAGAACAATAGCTTTTCTTCAGCCCAATACACTGTACTTGAGGGGAACAGATGAGAGTGCTATTTGTACTTTGTATGGCAATAGTAGCGCAAGAGTGGCTTTCCTTAGGAGAAAACACCTCTTGCTCATAGGACTAAAAACTGCATGTGATGCAACTCTGTTTATAAATGGGAAGCAAACCCTAGCACGCCTTACAAGAAACAAACTCTGCTTGTGAGAAAAGAGCACTCTTCTAATCTACTGTGTTTCCTACAGGGCCAGAACAGTGAGCTTTCACAGAACAAAAGAACTGTGTCCTAGACACACGGGCCATATGTAGTTCAACTCTGCTTAGGAAACTGACAAGAACAGTAGCTTCTCTTCAATCCAATACACTGTACTTGCTGTGAGGAGACATGAGTGCTGTTTGCACTATGTATGGCAATGGGAACGCAATAGTGACTTTCCTTACCAGAACACATCTCTTAATCATAGGTCCAGAAACTGCATGAGATTCAACTCTGTTTATGAATGGGAAACAAACCCTAGCTCGCCTTACAAGAAACAAACTCTGCTTGTGAGAAAAGAGCACTCTTCTATTCTACTGTGTTACCTACACGGCCAGAACAGTGAGCTTGCTGACATCAAAGAACTGTACTTTCTAAACACATGGGCCATATCTAATTCAACTCTGTTTAGGAAACTGACAAGTACAGTACATTCTTTTCAATCCAATACACTGTACTTGCAGGGAACAGACACGAGTGCTATTTGTACTGTGTATGACAATGAGAGTACAAAAGTGACTTTCCTTACCAGAAAACAACTCTTGCTCATAGGACCAGAAACTGCATGTGATTCAACTCCGTTTATGAATGGAAAACAAACTCTAGCTCTCTTTAAAAGAAACAACTCTGCTTTTGAGAAACGAGCACTCTTCTACTCTAGTTTGTTTCCTATAGGGCCAGAACAGTGTGCTTGCTCAGAACAAAAGAACTGTGCTTCCTAACCACACGGGCCATATCTAGTTCAACTCTGCTTAGAACATTAACAAGAGCAGTAGCTTCTCATCAGTCCAATACACTGTACTTGCTGGGAACAGACGAGAGTGCTATTTGCACAGTGTATGTCAATGGGAGCACAATAGTGACTTACATAACAAATAACAACTCTGTCTTGTAGGACCATTATCTGCTAGTGATTCAACTACGTTTATGAATGGGATACAAACACTAGCTCGCCTTACAAGAAACACACTCTGCTTTTGAGAAAAGAACACTCTTCTACTATACTTTGTTTCCTATAGGGCAAGAAGAGTGAGCTTGCTCAGAACAAAAGAACTGTGCATCCTAAACACACGGGCCATATCTAGTTCAACTCTGCTTAGGAAACTGGCAAGAACAGTAGCTTCTCTTCAGTCCAATAAACTCTATTGATGGGAAGAGACGCGAGTGCTATTTACACTGTGTATGACAATGGGAGCACAATAGTGACTTTCCTTACCAGAAAACAATTCGTGCTCCTAGGACCAGAAAATGTATGTGATTCAACTCTGTTTATGAATGGGAAACAAACACTTGCTCGTCTTCCAAGAAACTCAATCTGCTTTTGAGAAGAGAACACACTTCTTCTCTACTGTGTTTCCTATAGGGCCAGAAGAGTTAGCTTGCTCAGAAAAAAAGAACTGTGCTTCGTACATACACGAGCCATATCAAGTTCAACTCTGCTAAGGAAACTCACAAGAACAGTACCTTCTATTCAGTCCAATACACTGTATATGCTGGGAACAGATGCGAGTGTTATTTGAACTGTGTTGGCAATGGGAACACAATAGTGACTTTCCTTATCAGAAAACAACTCTTGATCATAGGACCAGAAATTGCATGTAAAGCACCTCCGTTTATGAATAGGAAACAAACACCAACTCACCTTACAGGGAAAACGTTCTGATTTTGTGAAGAGAGCACTCTTCTACTCTACTGTGTTTCCTATAGTGCCATAACAGTGAGCTTCCTCAGAACAAAAGACCAGTGCTTCCTACACACACGGGCCATATCTAGTTAAACTCTGCTTAGGAAACTGACAAGAGCAGTAGCTTCTCTTCAATCTAATACACTGTACTTGCTGGAAACAGACACGAGTTCCATTTGCACTGTGTATGTAAATGTGACCACAATAGTGACTTTCCTTACCAGAAAAAAATTCTTGCTCTTAGGTCCATAAACTGTATGTGATTCAACTCCGTTTATGAATGGGAAACAAAAACCAACTCACCTTACTAGGAACACAGTCTGCTTTTGAGAAAAGAGCACTCTTCTAATCTACTGTGTTTCCTATGGGCCAGAACAGTGAGCTTCCACAGAACAAAAGAACTGTGCTTACAACACACCCGGGCCATATATAGCTCAACTGCGCTTACGAAACTGACAAGAACCGTAGCTTCTGTTCAGTCCAATACACTGTACTTACTGGGAACAGACGCGAGTGCTATTTGCTCTGTGTATGGCAAATAGAGCATAATAGTGAATTTCTTAACCAGAAAACATCTCTTGCTCATAGGACCAGAACCTGCATGTGATTCAACTCCGTTTGTGAATGGGATACCAACACTTACATGCCATATCTAGTTCAACTCTGCTAGGAAACTGACAAGAACTGTAGCTACTCTTCAGTCCAATACACTGTCCGTGCTGGGAGGAGTAGCGAGTGTTGTTTGCACTGTGTGGCAATGGGAGCACAATAGTGACTTTCCTTTCAAGAAAACAACTCTTGCTCATAAGACCAGAAACTGCATGTGATTCAACTCCCTTTATGAATGTGAAACAAACACTAGATCTCCTTACAAGAAACACACTCTGCTTTTAAAAAAGGGAACTCTTCTTTTCTACTGTGTTTCCTATAGGGTCAGAAGAATTAGCTTGCTCAGAACAAAAAAAAATTGTGCTTCATACACACATGGGCAATATCTACTACAATTATGCTTAGAAAACTGAAAAAAACAGTAGCATCTCTTCAGTCCAATACACTGGACATTCTGGGAACAGACGTGATTGCTATATGCACTATGTATGGCAATGGGAACAAAATTGAGACTTTTCTTACCAGAAAACAACTCATGTGATTCAACTCCGTTTATGAATGGGAAGCAAACACTACTTCGCCTTACAAGAAACACACTCTGCTTTTGAGAAAATAGCTCTCTTCTAATCTACTGCGTTTCCTATAAAGGCAGAAGAATGATATTGCTCAGAACAAAAGAACTGTGCTTCCTACAAACACGGGCCATATCTAGTTCAACTCTGCTTAGGAATCTGACAAGAACAGTAGCTTTTCTTCAGCCCAATACACTGTACTTGAGGGGAACAGATGAGAATGCTATTTGCACTGTGTATGGCAACAGGAGTGCAATAGTGACTTTCCTTACCAGAAAAAAACTCTTGCTCATAGGACCAGAAACTGCATGTGATTCAACTCCGTTTATGAATGAGAAAAAAACACTAGCTTGCCTTACAAGATACACACTCTGCTTTTGAGAAAAAAGCACTCTTCTACTCTTCCGTGTTTCCTACAGAGCCAGAAGAGTGAGCTTGCTCTGAAAAAAGAACTGTACTTCCTACACACGGGCCATATTTGTTCAACTCTGCTTAGAAAACTGACAAGAACAGAAGCTTCTCTTCAGTCCAATACACTGTACTTGATGGGAAAAGACGCAAGTGCTATTTGCACTGTGTAAGGCAATGGGACCACAACAGTGTCTTTCCTTACCTGAAAACAACTCTTGCTCATTGGACCAGAAACTGCATGTGATTCAGCTACTTTTATGAATGGGAAACAAACACTAAATCACCTTAGAAGGAACCAAATCTGATTTTGAGAAAAGAGCACTCTTCTACTCTACTGTGTTTCCAATAGGACTAGAACAGTGAGATTGCTCAGAACAAAAAAAAATGTGCTTCCTACACACATTGGCCATTACTAGTTCAACTCTGCTTAGGAAACTGACAAGAACAGTAGCTTCTCTTCAGTCCAATACACTCTACTTGTTGGGAACAGATGTGAGTGCTATTTGCACTGTGTATGTCAATGGGAGCACAATAGTGTCTTTCATTACCAGATATCAACTCTTGCTCATAGCACCAGCAACTGCTTGTGATTCAACTACGCTTATGAATGGGAAACCAACACTGGCTCGCCTTACAAGAAGCAAACTATGCTTTTTAGAAAAGAAAATTCTTCTACTCTACTGTGTTTCTTATAGTGTAAGAACAGTGACCTTGTTCAGTACAAAAACTGTACTTCCTACACATACGTGCCATATCTAGTTCAACTCGGCGTATGAAACTGAACAGAACAGAAGCTTCTTTTCATTCCAATATACTGTACTTGCTGGGAATAGACGAGAGTGATATTTGCACTGTGGATGGCGATGGGGGCACAATAATGACTTTCCTTACCAGAAAACAACTCGTGCTCATAGGATCAGAAAATGCATGTGATTCAGCTCCGTTTATGAATGGGAAACAAACACTAGATCGCCTTACAAGGATCACACTCTGCTTTTGAAAAAATTGCACTCATCTACTCTACTGTTTTTCCTATTGGGCCAGAACAGTGTGCTTGCTCAGAACAAAAGAGCTGTGCTTCCTACACACACGGGCCATTACTCGTTCAGCTTTGCTTAGGAAACTGACAAGAACAGTAGCTTCTCTTCAGTCCAATACAATATACTTGCTTGGAACAGACGTGAGTACTATTTGTACTCTGTATGGCAATGGGAGTGCAATAGTGACTTTCCTTACCAGAAAACAACTCTTGCTCATAGGAACAGAAAATGCATGTGATTCAACTCCGTTTATGAAAAGGATACAAAGACTAGCTTGCATTTCAAGAAACACTCTCTGCTTTTGAGAAAAGAGCACTCTTCTACTCTACTGTGTTTAATATAGGGCCAGAAGAGTGAGCATGCTCAAAACAAAAGAACTGTGCTTCCTACACACAAAGGCCATATCTAGTTCAACTCTGCTTAGGAAAATGACAAGAAGAGTAGCTTCTCTTCACTCCAATACACTGTACTTGCTTAGAACAGATGCGAGTGCTATTTGCACCGTGTATGGCAATGGGAGCGCAATAGTGACTTGTATGCCAGATAACAACCCTGTCTCGTAGGACCATTATCTGCATGTGATTCAACTCTGTTCATGATTGGTAAACAAACACTAGCTCGCCTTAAGAAATACACTCTGCTTTTGAGAAAACACTACTGTGTTTCCTATAGGGCCAGAACAGTGTTCTTGCTCAGAACAAATGAACTGTGGTTCCTACACGCATGCCATTACTAGTTCAGCTTTGCTTAGGAAACTGACAAGAACAGTAGCTTCTCTTCAGGCCAATACAATGTACTTGCTTGGAACAAATGCAAGTGCTATTTGTACTCTGTATGGCAATGGGAGTACAGCAGTGACTTTCATTACCAGAAAACACCTCTTGCTCATAGGTCCAGAAACTGCATGTGATACAACTCTGTTTATGATTGGGAAAAAAACTCTAGCTTGCCTTAAAAGAAACAAACTCTGTTTGTGAGAAAAGAGCACTCTTCTAATCTACTGTGTTTCCTACACGGCCAGAAGAGTGAGCTTACTCAGATCAAAGAACTGTACTTCTTACATACACGGGCCATATCTAGTTCAACTCTGTTTAGGAAACAGACAAGTACAGTATGTTCTCTTCTGTCCAATACACTGTTCTTGCAGGGAACAGACATGAGTTCTATGTGCACTGTGTATGCCAATGGGAGTGCAACATGACTATCCTTACTAGAAAACAACTCTTGGTCATAGGACCAGAAACTGAATGTGATTCAACTCCATTTAAGAATGGGAAACAAACCCTAGCTCGCCTTACAAGAAACACACTCTCCTTTTGATAAAAGAGCACTCTTCTACACTATTGTGTTTCCTATAGGGCCAGAACAGTGAGCTTGCTCAGAACAAAAGAACTGTGCTTCCTAACCACATGGGCCATATCTAGTTCAACTCTGTTTAGAACATTAACAATAGCAGTATCTTCTCATCAGTCCAAAACACTGTACTTGCTGGGAACCGATGCGAGTGCTATTTGCACAGTGTATGTCAATGGGAGCACAATAGTGACTTGCATACCAGATAACAACTCTGTCTCTTAGGACAATTATCCGCATGTTATTCAATGACGTTTATGAATGGGATACAAACACTAACTCGCCTTACAAGAAACACACTCTGCTTTGGAGAAAAGAACACTCTTCTACTCTACTGTGTTTCCTATAGGGCAAGAAGAGTGAACTTGCTCAGAACAAAAGAACTGTGCTTCCTAAACTCAAGGGCCATATCTATTTCAACTCAGCATAAGAAACTGACAAGAACAGTAGCTTCTCTTTAGTCCAATACTCTCTACTTGATGGGAAGAGAAACGAGTGCTATTTACACTGTATATGGCAATGGGACCTCACTAACGACTTTCCTTACAAGAAAACAACTCTTGCTCATAGGACCAGAAACTGTATGTGATTCAACTCTGTTTATGAATGGGAAACAAACACTAGCTCACCTTACAAGAAATACACTCTGTTTTTGAGAAAAGAGCACTCTTCTACTCTACTATGTTTCCTATAGGGCCAGAACAGTGTGCTTGCTCAGAACAAAAGAACTGTGCTTCCTAACCACACGGGCCATATCTAGTTCAACTGTGCTTAGTACATTAACAAGAGCAGTAGCTTCTCATCAGTACAAAACAATGTAATTGATGGGAATGGACGCGAGTGCTATTTGCACAATGTATTGCAGTGGGAGCACAATAGTGACTCGTATACCAAATAACAACTCTGTTTCATAGGACCATTATCTGCATGTGATTCATCTACGTTTATGAATGGGAAACAAACACTAGCTTGCCTTACAGGAAACACATTCTGCTTTTGAGAAAAGAGCACTCTTCTACTCTACTGTGTTTCTTATAGGGCCAGAAGAGTGAGCTTGCTCAGAACAAAAGAACTGTGCTTCCTACACACACGGGCCATATCTAGTTCAACTCTGCTTAGGAAACTGACAAGACCAGTAGCTCTCTTCAGCCCAATACACTGTGCTTGCTGTTAACAGAGGCAAGTGCTATTTGAACTGTGAATGGCAATGGGAGCACAATAGTGACTTTCCTTACCAGAAAACATCTCTTATTCGTAAGATCAGAAACTGCATGTGATTTTTGAATTTATGAATGGGAAACAAACACTAGCTCCCAACACAAGAAACACTCTGCTTTTTAGAAAAGAATACACTTCTACTCTACTGTGTTTCCTATAGGGCCAGAACAGTGAGCTTGCTCAGAAGAAAAGAACTGTGCTTCCTTCACACAAGGGCTATATCTAGTTCAACTCTGCTTAGTAAATGACAAGAACAGTACCTTCTCTTCAGTCCAATACACTGTACTTGCTGCGAGCAGACACGAGTGCTATTTGCCCTGAGTATGGCAATGGGAGCACAATAGTGACTTTTCTTATTAGAAAACAACTCCTGTTCGTAGGTACAGAAACTGCCTGTGATTCAACTCTGTTCATGAATGGGAAACATAGAGTAGATCGGCTTACAAGAAATATACTGTGGTTTTGAGAAAAGAGCAATCTTCTACTCTACTGTGTTTCCTATAAGGCCAGAAGAATGAGATTGCTCAGAACAAAAGAACTGTGCTTCCTACAAACACGGGATATATTTAGTTCAAATCTGTTTATGAAGCTGACAAGAACAATAGCTTTTATTCAGCCAAATACACTGTACTTGAGGGGAAAAGATGAGAGTGCTATTTGCACTGTGTATGGCAATGGGAGCGCAATAGTGATTTTCCTTACCAGAAAACAACTCTTGCTCTTAGACTAGAAACTTCATGAAATTCATCTCCATTTATGAATGGGAAATAAACACTAGATCACCTTACAAGAAACACACGTTGCTTTTGAGAATAGAGCACTCTTCTACTCTACGGTGTTTCCTAAAGGGCCTGAACCATGAGCTTGCTCTGAACAAAAAAACTGTGCTTCCTGCTCACACAGGACTCATCTAGTTCATCTCTGCTTAGAAACTGACAAGAACGGTAGCTTCTCTTCAGTCCAATGCACTGTACTTGCTTGGAACAGACGCGAGTGCTATTTGCACTCAGTATGGCAATGGGAGTACAATAGTGATTTTCTTTACCAGAAAACATCTCTTGCTCATAGGACCAGTTACATCTAGTGCAACTCTGCTTAGGAAACTGTCAAGAACAGTAGCTTCTCTACAGTACAATACACAGTACATGCTGAAAACAGACGCGAGTACTATTTGCACTGTGTATAGCAATGGGAACAAAATAGTGTCTTTCTTTACCAGAAAACAACTCCTCCTAGTATGGCCAGAAACTGCATGTGTGTCCTCTCCGTCTATGAATGGGAAAAAAACGCTAGCTCGCCATTCAAGAAACACACTCTGTTTTTGAGAAAAGAGCACTCTTCTACTCTACTGTGTTTCCTATAGGGCCAGAACCGTGAGATTGCTCAAAAGAAAAGAACGGTGCTTCCTACATACACGGGCCATATCTAGTTCAACTCTGGTTAGAAAACTGACAAGAACAGTCCCTTCTCCTTAGTCCAATACACTGTACTTGCTGAGAACAGATGTGAGTGCTATTTGCAATGTATGGCAATGGGAGCACAATAGTGACTTTTCTTAGCAGAAAACACCTATTGCTCATACAACCAGAAACTGCATGTGATTGAACTCAGTTTATGACTGGGAAACAAACACTAGCTCTCCTTACAAGAAACACACTCTGCTTTTGAGAAAAGAGCACTCTTCTACTCTACTATGTGTTCGATTGGGCCAGAACAATGAGCTTCCTCAGAACAAAAGAACTGTGCTTCCTACACACACGGGCCACATTTAATTCAAGTCTGCTCAGGAAACTGAGAAGAACAGTATCCTCTAGTCAGTACAATACACTGTAATTATGGGAAGAGAAGCGAGTGCTATTTGCACTGTGTATGGCAATGGGAGCACAATAGAGACTTTCCTTAACAGAAAACAACTGTTGCTCATATAATCAGCAACTGCATGTGATTCAACTCCGTTTATGAATGGGAAACCAACACTAGCTCGCCTTGTAAGAAACACACTCTGATTTGAGAAAAGAGCAATCTTCAACCCCACTTTGTTTCCTATATATAGTTCAAGAACAGAGATTTGCACAGGAAAAACGAACTGTGATTCCTACACACACGGGACACATCTAATTCAACTCTACTTTGGAGACTGACAAGAAGAGTAGCTTCTTTTCAGTCCCATACACTGTACCTGCTCGGAATCGACATGAGTTCTATTTGCACTGTGTATGCCAATGGGACCCAATGGTGATTTTCCTTACCAGAAAATAACTCTTGTTCTTAGGACCAGAAATTGCGTGTGATTCAACACCGTATATGAATGGGAAACATTCACTAGCTCGCCTTACAAGAAACACTCTTCTTGGAGGAAAGAGCACTCTTCTACTCTACTGTGTTTCCTATAGGGCCAGAACTTTGAGCTTGATCAGAACAAAAGAACTGTGCTTACTACACAAAGGGTCCATATCTAGTTCAACTCTGCTTAAGAAACTGACAAGAACAGTAGCTTCTCTTCAGTCCAATACACTGTACTTGCTTGAAAGAGACGCTAGTGCTATTTGCACTATGCCTGGAAATGGGAGTACAATAGTGACTTTTCTTCCCAGAAAACAACTCTGCCTCGTAGAAACAGAAACTACATGTGATTCAACTCTGTTTATGAATGGGAAACAAACACTAGCTCGCCTTACAAGAAACACACTCTGCTTTGAGAGAAGACAGCTCTTATAATCTTCTCTGTTTCCTATAGGGCCAGAAAAGTGAGCTTGCTCAGAACAAAAGAACTGTGCTTCTTACACTCAAGAGCCATATCTAATTCAATTCTGCATAGTAAACTGACAAGAACAGTAGCTTCTCTTCATTCCAATTACCGTACTTGCTGGAAACAGACACAAGGGCTATTTGCGCGGTATATGGCAAAGGGAGCACAATAATGACTTTCTTTACCAGAAAACAACTCTTAGTCATAGGACCAGAAACTGCATGTGATTCAACTCCGTTTCTGAATGGGAAATAAACACTAGCTTGCCTTACAAGAAACACACTCTGCTTTTGAGAAAAGAGCACTCTTCTACTCTACACTGTTTCCTAGAGGGCCAGAACAGTGAGCTTTATCAGAACAAATGTACTGTGCTTCCTACACACACGGGCCATATCTATTTCAACTCTGCTTAGGAAACTGAAAAGAACAATAGCTTCTCTTCAGTCAAATAAACTGACTGCTGGGAACAGAGGAGTGTGCTATTTGCATTGTGGATGGCAATGAGAGATCAATAATGACTTTCCTCACCAGAAAACAACTCTTAATCATAGGACCAGACACTGCATGTGATTCAACTCCGTTTATGAATGGGAAACAAACACTAGCTCGCCTTACAAGAAACACACTCTTCTTTTGAGAAAAGAGCACTCTTCTACTCTACTGTGTTTTCTATAGGGCCAGAAAATTGAGCTTGCACAGAAAATAAGTACTGTGCTTCCTACACACAGGCCATAACTAGTTCAACTCTGCATAGGAAACTGACAAGAACAGTAGCTTCTCTTCAGTCCAATACACTGTAATTGCTGGGAACAGACGCAAGTGTTGTTTGTACTGTATATGGCATTAGGATCATAATAGTGACTTTCCTTACCAGAACACAACTCTTGATCGTAGGATCAGAAACTGCATGTAATTCAACTCCGTTTATGAATGGGAAACAAACACTGGCAGGCCTTACAAGAAACACACTCTGCTTTTGAGAAAAGAACACTCTTCTACTCTACTGTGTTTCCTATAGGGCCAGAAGAGTGAGCTTTCTCAGAACAAAGCAACAGTGCTTCCTACACACAAGTACCATATCTAGTTCAACTGTGCTTAGGAAACTGAAAAGAACAGTAGCTTCACTTCAGTCCAATATACTGTAATTGCTGGGAACAGACGCGAATGCTATTTGCACTGTGTATGGCAATGGAAGCACAATAGTGACTTTCCTTACCAAAAACAACTCTTGCTTGTAGGACCTTAAACTGAATGTGATTCAACTCCGTTTATGAATGGGAAACAAATACTAGCTCGCCTTACAAGAAGCACACTCTGCTTTTGACAAAAGAACACTCTTCTTCTCTACTGTGTTTCCTATAGGGCCAGAACAGTGAGCTTGCTCAGAAGAAAAGAACTGTGCTTCCTACACACATGGGCTATATCTAGTTCAACTCTGCTTTGTAAATGACAAGAACAGAAACTTTTCTTCAGTCCAATGCACTGTACTTGCTGCGAGCAGACCCGAGTGCTATTTGTACTGAGTATGGCAATAGGAGCACAATAGTGACTTTCCTTACTAGAAAAAAATTCCTGTTCGTAGGAACAGAGACTGCCTGTGATTCAACTCTGATCATGAATGGAAAACATAGACTAGCTCGGCTTACAAGAAACACACTGAGGTTTTGAGAAAAGAGCAATCTTCTACACTACTGTATTTCCTATAAAGCCAGAAGAGTGAGCTTGCTCAGAACAAAAGAACTGTGCTTCCTACAAACACGAGATATATCTAGTTCAAATCTGCTTATGAAGCTGTCAAGAACAATAGCTTTTATTCAGCCAAATACACTGTACTTTAGGGGAACAGATGAGAGTGCTATTTGCACTGTGTATGGCAATGGGAGCACAATAGTGACTTTCCTTACCAGAAAAAAAACTCTTGCTTGTAGGACCAGAAACTGCATGTGTTTCAACGCTGTTTACGAATGGAAAACAAACACTAGCTCGCCTTTCAACAAATACTCTCTGCTTTTGAGAAAAGAACACTCTTCTTCTCTACTGTGTTTCCTATAGCCCCAGAAGAGTGAGCTTGCTCAGAACAAAAGAACTGTGCTTCTTAATACACAAAGGCAATGTCTAGTTCAACTCTGTTTAGGAAACTGACAAGAACAGTAGCTTCTCTTTAGTTCAATACACTGTACTTGCTGGGAACAGATGCGAGTGCTATTTGCTCTGTGTATGGCAATGAGAGCACAATAGTTACTTGTATGCCATTTAACAACTCTGTCTCATATGACCATTATCTGCATGTCATTCAACTCTGTTTATGAATGGTAAACAAACACTAGCTCGCCTTACAAGAAATACACTCTGTTTTTGAGAAAAGAGCATTCTTCTACTCAACTGTGTTTCCTACAGGGCCAGAACAGTGAGCTTGCTGAGAACAAAAGAACTGTGCTTCCTACTCTCACGGGCCATATCTAGTTCAACTCTGCTTAGGAAACTGACAATAACAGTAGCTTCTCTGCAGTCCAATACACTACTTGCTGGGAACAGACACGAGTGAAAATTGCTCTGTGTATGGCAATAGGAGCACAATAGTGACTTTCCTTACCAGAAAACAACTCTGGCTCTTAGAACCAGAATCTGCATGTGATTCAACTCCTTTTATGAGTTGGAAACAAACACTAGCTCGTCTTACCAGAAACACACTCTGCTTTTGAGAAAAGAGGATTCTTCTACTCTACTTTGTTTCCATAGGGCGAGAAGAGTGAGCTTGCTCAGAAAAAAAGAACTGTGCTTCCTACACACAAGGGGCCATATCTAGATCTACTCTGCTTAGGAAACTGACAAGATCAGTAGCTTCTCTTAAGGCCAATATACTGTACTTGCTGGGAACAGATGCGAGTGTTATTTGTACTGTTTATCGCAAAGGGAGCACAATAGTGACATTCCTTACAAAAAAACAACTCTTGCTTGTAATACCAAAAACTGCATGCTAATCAACTCTGTTTATGAATGATAAACAAACACTAGCTCGTCTTATAGAAACACACTCTGCTTTTGATAAAAGGGCCCTCGTCTACTCTAGTGAATTTCCCATAGGGCCAGAACAGTGAGATTGCTCAGAACAAAAGAACTGTATTTCCTACAGTCATGAGCCATTACTAGTTCAACTCTGCTTAGTAATCTGAGAAGAACAGTACCTTCTCTTCAGTCCAATACACTGTACTTGCAGGGAACAGACGCGAGTGCTATTTGCACTGCCTATGGTAATGAGAGCGCAATAATGACTTTCCTTACCAGAAAACACATCGTGCTCGTAGGACCAGAAATGCATGCGATTCAATTCCATTTATGAATGAAAAACAAAAACTAGCTCGCCTTACAAGAAACACACTCTTTTTGGAGGAAAGAGCACTCTTCTACTCCACTGTGTTTCCTATAGGGCCAGAACTTTGAGCTTGCTCAGAACAAAAGAAATGTGCTTACTACACACAGGGTCCATATCTAGTTCAACTCTGCTTAAGAAACTGACAAGAACAGTAGCTTCCCTTCAGTCTAATACACTGTACTTGCTGGAAACAGACCCGAGTGATATTCGCACTCTGCCTGGCAATGGAAGTGCAATAGTGACTTTCCTTACCAGAAAACAACTATGCCTCGTAGAAACAGAAACTACATGTGATTCAACTCCATTTATGAATGGGAAACAAACACTAGCTTGCCTTACAAGAAACACACTCTGCTTTTGACAGAAGAGAACTCTTCTACTCTACTCTGTTTCCTATAGGGCCAGAAAAGTGAGCTTGCTCAGAACAAAAGAACTGTGCTTCTTACACTCAGGAGCCATTTAAAATTCAATTCTGCATTGTAAACTGACAAGAACAGTAGCTTCTCTTCATTCCAATTACTGTACTTGCTGGAAACAGACGCAAGTGATATTTGCACAGTATATGTCAATGGGAACACAATAATGACTTTCCTTACCAGAAAACAACTCTTAGTTATAGGACCAGAAACTGCATGTGATTTAACTCCGTTTGTGAATGGGAAATAAACACTAGCTTGCCTTACAAGAAACACACTCTGCTTTTGAGAAAAGAGCACTCTTCTACTCTACTGTGTTTCCTAGAGGGCCAGTACAGTGAACTTTATCAGAACAAATGTACTATGCTTCCTAAACACACACGGGCCATATCTAGTTCAACTCTGCTTAGAAAATTGACAAGAACAGTAGCTTCTCTTCAGTCAAATAAACTGATTGCTGGGAACAGAGGAGTGTGCTATTTGCATTGTGGATGGCAATGAGAGATCAATAGTGACTTTCTTCACCAGAAAACAACTCTTAATCATAGGACCAGAAACTGCATGTGATTCAACTCTGTTTATGACTGGGAAACAAACACTAGCTCGCCTTACAAGAAACACACTCTGCTTTTGAGAAAAGAGCACTCTTCTACTCTACTGTGTTTTCTATAGGGCCAGAATATTGAGCTTGCACAGAAAATAAGTACTGTGCTTCCTACTCACGGGCCATAACTAGTTCAACTCTGCATAGGAAACTGACAAGAACAGTAGCTTCTATTCAGTCCAATACACTGTAATTCCTGGGAACAGATGTGAGTGTTGTTGGACTGTATATAGCATTGGGATCATAATAGTGACTTTCCTTACCAGAACACAACTCTTGCTCGTAGGATCAGAAACTGCATGTAATTCAACTCCGTTTATGAATGGGAAACAAACACTGGCAGGCCTTACAAGAAACACACTCTGCTTTTGAGAAAAGAACACTCTTCTACTCTACTGTGTTTCCTATAGGGCCAGAAGAGTGAGCTTTCTCAGAACAAAGCAACAGTGCTTCCTACACACAAGTACCATATCTAGTTCAACTGTGCTTAGGAAACTGAAAAGAACAGTAGCTTCACTTCAGTCCAATATACTGTAATTGCTGGGAACAGACGCGAATGCTATTTGCACTGTGTATGGCAATGGAAGCACAATAGTGACTTTCCTTACCAAAAACAACTCTTGCTTGTAGGACCTTAAACTGAATGTGATTCAACTCCGTTTATGAATGGGAAACAAATACTAGCTCGCCTTACAAGAAGCACACTCTGCTTTTGACAAAAGAACACTCTTCTTCTCTACTGTGTTTCCTATAGGGCCAGAACAGTGAGCTTGCTCAGAAGAAAAGAACTGTGCTTCCTACACACATGGGCTATATCTAGTTCAACTCTGCTTTGTAAATGACAAGAACAGAAACTTTTCTTCAGTCCAATGCACTGTACTTGCTGCGAGCAGACCCGAGTGCTATTTGTACTGAGTATGGCAATAGGAGCACAATAGTGACTTTCCTTACTAGAAAAAAATTCCTGTTCGTAGGAACAGAAACTGCCTGTGATTCAACTCTGATCATGAATGGAAAACATAGACTAGCTCGGCTTACAAGAAACACACTGTGGTTTTGAGAAAAGAGCAATGTTTTACACTACTGTGTTTCCTATAAGGCCAGAAGAGTAAGCTTGCTCAGAACAAAAGAACTGTGCTTCCTACAAACACTGGATATATCTAGTTCAAACCTGTTTATGAGGCTGACAAGAACAATGGCTTTTATTCAGCCAAAAACACTGAACTTGAGGTGAACAGATGAGAGTGCTTTTTGCGCTGTGTATGGCAATGGGAGCGCAATAGTGACTTTCCTTACCAGAAAAAAGCTCTTGCTTGTAGGACCATTAACTGCATATGTTTCAACGCTGTTTATGAATGGGAAACAAACACTATGTCGCCTTTCAACAAACACTCTCTACTTTTGAGAAAAGAGCACTCTTCTACTCTACTGTGTTTCCTATTGAGTCCGAAATGTTAGCTTGCCCAGAACAAAAGAACTGTGCTTCCTACACAGTGGCCATATACAGTTCCACTCTGCTTTGGAAACTAACAAGAACAGTAGCTTCTCTGCAGTCCAATACACTGTACTTGCTGGGAACAGACGCAAGTGTTATTTGCACTGTGTATGGCAATGAGAGCACAATAGTGACTTTCCTTACCAGAAAACAACTCTTGCTCATAGGACCAGAAACTGCATGTGATTCAACTCCTTTTATGAATGGAAAACAAACACTAGCTTTCCTTACAAGAAACACACTCTGTTTTTGAGAAAAGAGCTCTCTTCTACTCTATTGAGTTTCCTATAGGGCCAGAAGAGTGAGCTTGCTCAGAATAAAAGAAATGTGCTTCCTAAACACAGGGGCCATATATATTTAAACTCTGCTTAGGAAACTGACAAGAATAGTAGCTTCTCTTCTGTCCAATACACTGTACTTGTGGGAAACAGACGTGAGTGCTTTTTGCACTGTGATGGCAATGGGAGCTCAAGAGTGACTTTCCTTACCAGACAGCAACTCCTGCGAGTAGGACCAGAAACTGCATGTGATTCAACTCTGCTTATCAATGGGAAACAAAAACTACCTCGCCTTACAAGAAACACACTCTGTTTTTTGAAAAGAGCATGTTTCTACTCTACTGTGTTACCAAAGCTCCAGAACAGTAAGCTTGCTCAGAACAAAAGAACTCTGCTTCCTACATGCATGGGCCATATCTAGTTCAACTCTGCTTAGGAAACTTACAAGAACAGTAGCCTCTCTTCAGGCCAATACACTATACTCGCTGGGAACAAACGGGAGTGCTATTTGCAATGTATGGCTATGGGAGCACAATATTGACTTTCCTTACCAGGAAACAACTCTTGCTTTCACGACCAAAAACTGCTTGTGATTCAACTCCGTTTATGAATGGGAAACAACAGTAGCTCGCCTTACAAGAAACACACTCTGCTTTTGAGGAAAGAGCACTCTGCTACTCTACTGTGTTTCCCATAGGGCCAGAAGAATGAGCCTGCTCAGATCAAAAGAACTGTGCTTCCTTCACACACGGGCCATATCTAGTTCAACTCTGCTTAGGAAACTGACAAGAACAGCAGCTTCTCTTCAGTCCAATACACTGTACTTGCTGGGAAAAGATGCGAGTGGTAATTTGCACTGTATATGGCAAAGGGAGCACAATAGTGACTTTGCTAACAAGAAAACAACTCTTGCTCATAGGACCAGAAACTGCATGTGATTCAACTCCATTTATGAATGAGAAACAAATAATAGCTCGCCTTACAAGGAACATACTCTGCTTTTGAGAAAAGAGCACTCCTCTACTCTACTGTGTTTCCTACAGGTCCGGAAGGTGAGCTTGCTCAAAACAAAAGAATTGTGCTTCCACCACATATGGGCCATATCTAGTTCAACTCTGCTATGGAAACTGACAAGAACAGTAGCTTCTCTTCATTTCTATACACTGTACTTGCTGGGAACAGACGCGAGTGCTATTTGCATTGTGTATCGTAATTGGAGAGAATGCAATAGTGACTTTCCTTAACAGAAAACCTCTCTTACTCGTAGGACCAGAAACTGCATGTGATTCAAATCTACTTATTAAAGGGAACCTAACAGTAGCTCGCCTTACAAGAAACACACTCTGCTTTTGAGAAAAGAGCACTCTTCTACTCTACTGTGTTTCCTATAGGGCCTGAACATGAGCTTGCTCAGAAAAAATGAACGGTGCTTCCTACACACTCGGGCCATATCTACGTCAACTCTCCTTAGGAAACTGTCAAGAACGGTAGATTCTTGTCAGTCCAATACACTGTACTTGCTGGGAACAGACGCGAGAGCTTTTTGCACTGTGTATGGCAATGGGAGCACAATAGTGACTTTCCTTACCAGAAACCAACTCTTGCTCGTAGGACCAGAAACTGCATGTGATTCAATTCCGTTCATGAATGGGAAACAAATACTAGCTTGCCTTACAAGAAACAAAATCTGTTTTTGAGAAAAGAGCACTTTTCTACTCTACTGTTTTTCTGTAGGGCCAGAACAGTTAGCTTGCTCAGAACAAAAGAACTGTGCTTCCTACACACACCAGCCATATCTAGTTCACCTCTGCTTAGGAAACTGAAAAGAAGAGTATCTTCTCTTCAGTCCAATACACTGTATTAGCTGGGAAGAGACGCAAGTGCTATTTGCACAGTATATGGCAAAAGGAGTGCAATAGTGACTTTCCTTACCAGAAAACAACTCTTGCTCTAGGACCTGAAACTGCATGTGTTTCAACTCCATTTATGAATGGGAATCAAATTGTAGCTCACCTTACAAGAAACACACTCTGCTTTTGAGAAAATAGCACTTTTCAACTCTACTTTGTTTCCTATAAGGCCAGAACAGTGAGCATCCTCAGAACAAAAGAACTGGGCTTCCTACACACACGAGCCATATCTAGTTAAACTCTGCTGAGAAAAATGACAAGAACAGTAGATGCTCTTCAGTCCAATACAGGGTACTTGCGGTGAATAGACGTGAGTGCTATTTGAACTGTGTATGGAAATCGGAGCACAACAGTGACGTTCCTTACCAGAAAACTACTCTTGCTAGTAGGAACAGAAACTGCATGTCATTCAACTCCATTTATGAATGGCAAACAAACACTACCTTGCCTTACAAGAAACACACTCTGCTTTGAGAAAAGAGGACTCTTCTGCTCTACAGTGTTTTCTATAGGGCCAGAAGAGTGATCTTGCTCAGAACAAAAGAACTGTGCTGTCTACACACACAGGTCATATCTAGTTCAACTCTGCTTAGGAAACTGACAAGAACAGTAGCTTCTCTTCAGTCCAATAAACTGTACTTGCTGAGAACAGACGCGAGTGTTACTTGCGCTGTGTATGGCAATAGGAGCACAATAGTGACTTTCCTTACCAGAAAACAACTCTTGCTTGTAGGACCAGAAACTGCATGTGATTTAACTCAGTTTATGACTGGGAAACAAACGCAAGCTCACCTTACAAGAAACACACTCTGCTTTTCAGAAAAGAGCACTCTTCTACTCAAGTGAGTTTCCATAAGGCCAGAAGAGTGAGCTTGCTCATAACAAAAGAACTGTGCTTCCTACACACACGGGCCATATCTAGTTCAACTCTGCTTAAGAAACTGACAAAATCAGTAGATTCTCTTTGGTCCAATACACTGTATTTGCTGGGAACAGACGCGAATGCTATTTGCACTGTGTATGGCAATGGGATCACAATAGTGACTTTCCTTACCAGAAAACAACTCTTGCTCGTTGGACCAGAAACTGCATGTGATTCAACTCAGTTTATTATTGGAAAACAAACACTAGCTCGCTTTACGAGAAACACACTCTGTTTTTGTGAAAAGAGCACTCTTCTAATCTACATGTTTCCTTTAGGGCCAGAAACGTGAGCTTGCTCAGAACAAAAAAACTGTGATTTATACACACCCATGTCATCTCTAGTTCAACTCTGCTTAGGAAACTGACAAGAAGAGTAGCTTCTCTTCAATCCAATACACCGTACTTGCTGGGAACAGATGAGAGTGCTACTTGCACTGTGTATGGCAATGGAAGCACAATCGTGATTTTCCTTACCAGAAAACAAACCTTGCTTGTAGGACCCGAAACTGCATGGGATTCAACTCAGTATATGAAGAGAAACAAACACTACCTCTCCTTACAAGAAACACACTCTGCTTTTGAGAAAAGAGCACTCTTCTACTATACTCTGTGGTGGTATTTTACTTGTACTGAAATGTGATTTTAATTGTATGTTAATAAATAAAGTTGCCTGGGGGTCAGAGTTATAGAGCCATAGCAAGTGCGTGGCGGTGGTGGCCCACGCCTTTAAGGACCTGGAGGGCGGTACATACAGGCAATGACAAGGCAGTCACGTGTTTAGTTTACAACCAATGAGAAGGCAGAACATCTAGAGTATTTAAAGACGTACACACAGGAAGTAGGCCTTTTTTTCGGAGAGCTCTCTTGGCTGAAGCAGGATAGCTGAAGCAGGAAGGGTAAGGCTCTTAGTTCTGACCTCTTGGCTTTCTTCTCTGAATCGGCTCTGTGTTTTTTATTTAATAAGACGGTTGGTTACATCTACATTTGGCGCCCAACGTGATAAGAATCCATTAAAACCGCTTAACTTGGCTTGGCGGCAGGTCCGGGTTCCCGCCAGGGCGGCCGGCAGGTCTGGTTTCCCGCCAGGGCGGTCGGCTCCCTAGCCCGGGCCCAGGTCGGCTTGGCCTCAGGCCGGACTAACCTTGAGCTACTTGCCTAAAGCCAGTGCTACAAACAACTCAGGCCTGCCCTGCCGAACAGGGCCCCTGCCTGTAAAACCAACGCACGTGGTTGGAGCTTAAGGTAGCCAGAGCCAAGGCTTGACTAGGCTCAAGCGGGAACACGTGGCTGGATTCAAGCTCTTAGGCAGAACTTGTGGCTACCCTTGCTCTCTCTCTCTCGCTCTCTCTCTCTCTCTCTCTCTCTCTCTCTCTCTCTCTCTCTCTCTCGACTCACACCTCGGACACTAGGTGGCTGTTTGAAATTCCCTCGGATTGGTACTGTTCTACAAGGACTTGGTAAGTCACTTAACATATCAGATATTTTAAAGAAAACTATTTAAGAGAAAAAAAATTTTTTCCACATTAAAAAAAAATGGGTTTTCTGTGTACATTGGAAGAAAATTTGTTTGCAATTTTAGACAGTCTGACAATGGAACAGCTATATGAGAAGATTACTGTTGATCGAATTATGCATTTTATTACTATGTTTATCCTCATTTTACTATTTAAAAAGATAGTCAATTTAAGTGCCAGGATGACAGCTTTAGAAAAACCTATTAAACCTGTAAAAACTCAGACAGAAGAAACTAACAGTGAAGCTGCTTCAAGATTGGATCATAGGGTTACAGAAAGAAAGCCTATTTTCACACAGTCACCCTTAGTTTGTCCAGTAACCGTACAGCAGTCGCCTGATCAAATGACTACACAAAATATTTGGGCTCCAATTGAAATGATAGATTTACGAAGGTTTAAGGAGGCAATAGTATCTTATGGTATGCATTCCCCATATGTAAAGCAAATGTTAAACTCTTGGTCAACATATAATAGGATTGTACCATAGGACTGGCGGGAGCTGGCACAAGCTGTTCTTGAACCCAGTCAAAGGCTTCAGTGGCTAACTTGGTTCAAGGACGAAGCTAAAAACATAGAAAAGCAGTGGAGGGATAAAGAAATACAAGTCTGCCAGGATCAGCTTATTGGAGAAGGTCATTATGCTTCAGCACAAACACAATGTTTATATGATGTCCAAACCCTAATTTTATGTCGAACAGCAGACTTGAATGCATGGGACAGAGTTGAGGAACCAGGAAAAAAAACTGAGTCATTTACAAAGGTTGTACAAGGCCCAAAAGAATCTTTCACAGATTTTTTACAAAGACTGGCTTCAGCAGTAAAGAGAAGTGTCCCGGATTCAGAAACTAGTAAGATAATAATTGAATCTTTGGCCTTTGAGAATGTGAATGCAGCATGCAAAACAATAATCAGGCCGTAAAAGGCAAGATCTGCACCTTTGGAAGATTGGATTAGAGATACGGTTAATGTTGAAGCTCATGAGCATGATGATACGTGGGTAGGAGAAGCAATTTCAAAAGGTTTGAGGAATGTTAGATGTTTTGGATGTGGAAAGCAAGGACATTTGAAAAGGGACTGTAAACAGGTCATTCCTAGAAACAATGTTTCTTCAAGGAACAATGGCAACAGAAAGCCCCTTCCTTCTGGAGTATGCAGAAGGTGTGGTAAGGGAAAACACTGGACCAACGAATGTAGATCAACAAGAGACAGACAGGGTAATCCTTTGCCTCAGTCTTCGGGAAACTCCCAGAGGGGCCTCATGCAGGCCCCAATAGCAAATCCAGTTCAAACCTTTCCTGCAGTCGTAGAGGAAACCCCTACCCAGAGCAATTAAATAACCAAATGCCTATTGGAATAATTCATGCTGGTCAGGATGATGAAACAGACAGAATAGAAAATTCAGGAGCAAATATAATGAAAATTTTTTGGCAAACTTTTATTAATGAACAAAGACCAAAATTATCGATAAAAATAAAAGGTGTTTTGTTGTCTGGTCTGGTAGACACAGGTGTGGACATTACCATAATTGCACCAGAATTTTGGCATCCAACTTGGCCTCTTCAGGAGGTAAATGTTCAACTGTTAGGAATTGGGACATTATCTCAGGTGAAACAGAGTGCAAGATGGCTCGAGTGTATAGGTCCAGAAGGACAGAGAGGAAAATTGAAACCATATGTAGCTAACATAGCTATGAACTTGTGGGGTCGAGACTTGTTACAACAATGGAATACTCAGATTAACATCCCTCCAATCTCAGAAACAAATCATAAATTAGCACATGTTTCTGAGAGAAATATTAGAAGGCATTATTCTGAGTGGTCACCAGCCATCCATATTATACAAGAACAGGGCACAACAACTGATGATCTTCCAAAGACACCAACAGCTCTACCTTTAAAATGGTTAACAGACAAGCCTGTATGGGTCCAGCAATGGCCTTTAACAACAGAGAAACTCCAGGCTTTAGAAGAGCTGGTAGAAGAACAGTTAAATGCTCAGCATATTGAGGAATCAACCAGCCCTTGGAATTCTCCTGTATTTGTTATTAAAAAGAAATCTGGTAAATGGAGAATGGTAACAGACCTTAGAGCAATTAACAAAGTAATTCAGCCAATGGGCTCTCTACAATCTGGAATTCCTCTGCCTACTCTGTTACCAAAAGGATGGCCTCTCATAGTTATTGATTTAAAAGACTGTTTCTTTTCAATACCGTTACAAGAAAAAGACAGAGAAAGATTTGCTTTCACAGTGCCTACTTATAATAATTCTCAACCGGTTAAAAGATTTCAATGGAGGGTCCTCCCACAGGGAATGTTGAATAGCCCAACTCTGTGCCAATATTTTGTACAACAGCCACTGGAAGTGATACGTAAAAAATTTCCTAAATCTATAATTTATCATTATATGGATGATATTTTACTAGCTGACTCAAATGCAGATACTTTAGAAAGAATA